>NC_090375.1:73871885-74173043 GCF_036365525.1 Heterodontus francisci
TTTATTTTAAACACACCATGTTTTCAGCTCTCCCTTGGTGAATCCATGTTCACTGCTTTCCAATTATAAGGCAAAGAAACCAGCACAAACATGTTTTCTTAGGTTTAAAGAAGAAAGGTTGAAATTTATTTAACTTAAACTCTAATTTGATTAAAGCCTACGGATACACGATGCGTCCACGCGAGCATGCATACGCGATACACACATGCAGATAGAGACAGAACAGAGCAGAACAAATAAAGTGGAAAAGTTTAAGATAATCTCTGAAGAGGGTTTTTGTTACGGATCTTCGAGCTCACTGTAGAGTCCTTGATCGGTCTTAGATCTTGCTTTTCATTGGGCCCAGTATTCTTCTTAAACCTTGTTTGCTGTAAGAAACTTTTCTCTCTTGGGGTTCTTGTGTCTTCAGTGGATTTGGAGTTCCATGAGAAAGAGATGGGAGCAGACAGGAGAGGCTGTGGTGAGCCAGCCAGGAGAGGTCTTTGCAGTCCAGGAGCAAACAGACACTCTGAGTTCAAACTGTTTGTACAATTCAGAAAAACACATGTTGCCAAGCAAGTTAGTCATGTGACTAGCTGGTCTGACCACATCTGTTTGTAGATTCCCTGGTCTTAGCTGACCCTGGAATGTCTCTTCTTACACACAATACCTGGTGCTCAAAGTACATTGTGGGTCAAATTGTATCAGGGAATAGCCCCTTTGTCCTTCCAAGCACTGGCTGCTAGTATGCAAAAAATATTTTTCCAGCCAACCGCCTGGTGAATTTTTTAAACAAGTCCTTTCTTCACTTCAGTGATAGTTTGAAAGTTAATGCCCACATGGCAAAATTAATATGCCTCATTCTTGGCAGGTGAGGGTATGGCATGACAATATACTTCCAGCATGACCTCGCTGATCTAATATTCTATACCTCGGCTAATAAAGAAAAGGATTTTATATGCCTTCTTAACCACCTTATCGACCTGTCCTGCTAACTTCAGGGGTCTGTGGACATTCACTCCAAGGTCTCTCACTTCCTCTACACCTCTCAGTATTCTCCCATTAACTGTGTATTCCTTTGCCTTGTTTGACCTCCCCAAATGGATCACCTCACACTTCTCCAAGTTGAATTCCATTTGCCATTTTTCTGCCCACCTGACCAATCCATCAATATTTTCCTACAATCTACAGCTATCCTCCTCACTATCTACCACACGACCAATTTTTGTATCATCTGCAAACTTCTTGATCATGCCCCCTACATTTACATCCAAATCATTAATATATAGCAAACAAAGCAGGGAACCTAGTAACAGCCTTCAAATCACAAAAACACCCACCAACAATTACCCTTTTTCCTGTCACTGATCCAATTTTGTATCCACCTTGCTACATTTCCCTGGATCCCATGGGGTTTTATTTTTTTAACCAGTCTGCCATGTGTGACCTTGTCAAAAGCCTTGCTAAAATCCATGTGGACCACATCAACTGCACTACCCTCATAAATCCTCCTTGTTACTTCTTCCAAAAATTCAATCAAGTTAGTCAGACAAGATCTTCCCTTAAGAAATCCATTCTGACTATCCTTGATTAATCCGTGCCCTACTAAGTGACAGTTTATCCTGTCTCTCAGAATAGATTCCAATAATTTGCCCACTGCTGAGGTTAGACTGACTGGCCTATAATTAATTGGTTTATTCCACACTCCCCTTTTAAACAAGGGTACAATGCTTGCAGTCCTCCAGCACTTCACCTGTATCCAGTGAGGACTGGAAAATGATGGACAGACCCACTGCTATTTCCTCCCTGGCTTCTTTTAACAGTTTGGAGTACATTTCATCTGACCTTGGTGATTTATCCATTTTCAAGGATGCTAATCCCATTAATACTTCCTCTTTCCCTATGTTTATCACATCCAATACTTCATACCCCTCTTCCTTAGCTACAATATCTGTATTACTCCCTTTTTTGTGAAGACATATTCATTAAGAACCATACCAACATCTTCTACCGCTACACATAGGTTATCTATTTGGTCTTTTATGGGCCCTACTCTTTTCTTAGTTATCCTCTTACTCTTAATGTGTTGATAAAACATCTTTGGATTATCTTGATTTTGCTTGCCAATATTCTTTCATGCCCTCTCTTAGCTTTCCTAATTTCCTTTTTGATTTCGCCCCTCCACTTTTTATACTTCTCTCGGCCTTCTATAATATTGAGTTCTCGGTGTCAGACACAAGCTTTCCTTTTCCGCCTTATCTTACCTTGTAAGCTCCTTGACATCCATGGGTCTCTAGGTTTGGCTGTACCACCCATTTTACTTGTGGGAACATGTTTCCTCTGAACCCCTGGAATCTCCCCTTTGAATGCCCCCCATTGTTCTGACACTGATTTACCTTCAAGTAGCTGAATAGATCAGTGCTGGGGCCTTAGCTATTTGTTGGCATCCTTCCATCTACAAAAAATGATGGACACACAGCAAACAATCCATTTAGATGGGGTGTTTTCTCTTGGTGCACCTTTGCTGATGCCTGTGAAGGCCAATCCTTGAGATGCAGGTTCTGCCACAAGTGCCGCATGTGAAGCTGCCAAGTGATGCTATTTCTGGCGTTGGCGCCTGTTGCCAAGCTGCTATAGCAACTGGTCATTGTGGTAGTGCACACCAGTCTACAGGATGTGTTGCAGTTTCCCTGTTTCACCAGCTAGTGATTCCCAGGTGCAATTGTCGACTTTTAGAGCCTTCATGCCACACTTGAAGCAGAGCTTTGGGACCCCCACTGGTCGTCTGGCCTCGGCTACCTCACCATACAGAAGGTCCATGCAACCGTCTTCCATCCTGTAGACATATCCGATCCACCTAAGCCGCCTCAGTTTGATTACTGCCAACACACTTGAGAGCTATGCCTTTGATTAGTGCCAACACAATTGGGAGCACTGCATTTGAGATTTTGTCCTGCCAGGATATACCCATAATGTGCAGCAGACAGCAAAGATGGAAATTATTGAGCTTCTTTTCCTGGTAGCTATAAGTTTCCCAGCCACACAGCAAGGTGCTGATAACACAGACATTATAAACCATCAGTTTGGTCCTAAGGATTATTCCATGCGCGTTTTGCAAATCGGCCAAAGGTGGTAGCTGCTTTCCCTCTGCATGTATTGAGCTCTGCATCAAGGGACAGATTGTTTGTCACCGTGGACCCAAGGTAGCAGAATTTTCTAACCACTTCCCGTGGAGTGCTATTTTGTATGATCAGGGGCAGAGATGCAGCACCTTGTCCCATGACCACAGTTTTCTTGACCCTTATAGGTTTTTTTTTTAAGAGCAACAGCACTGAAACAGGCCCTTCGGCCCACCGAGTCTGTGCCGACCATCAACCATCCATTTATACTAATCCTACATTAATCCCATATTCCTATGGCATCTCCACCTTCCCTCAATTCCCCTACCCCCTACCTATACTAGGGGCAATTTATAATGGCCAATTTACCTATCAACCTACAAGTCTTTGGCTGTGGGAGGAAACCGGAGCATCAAGCGAAAACCCACCCAGTCACAGGGAGAACTTGCAAACTCCGCACAGGCAGTACCAGAATCGAACCCGGATCGCTGGAACTGTGAGACTGTGGTGCTAACCACTGCGCCACTGTGCTGCCCGCATGGGAGAGACAGTCCATGAGTCTTCGTAGCTGAGTTTCTGTGTGAGTGACTAGTGCAGCATCATCAGCGTAGAGGAGTTTTCTGATCAGGACGCGATGTGTTTTTGTTTTCGCTTTCAGCCTTGATAGATTGTAGAGCAACATCAGCTATTTACAATCTATATTAATGATTTAGATGAAGAGACAGAGAGTAATATATCTAAGTTTGCTGATGATACAACGGTAGATAAAAATGCAAGTTGTGAGAAGGACAGAGAGGCTGCAAAGAGAAAAGACAAGTGATTGGACAACAAGGTAACAGATGGAGTATAATGTGTGGAAGTGTGAGGTTATTCATTTTAGTTGCAAAAATAGAAAATTACCAGATTATCCTGGAAGGGCAATGTATCCCAAAGATTTGAGCAACAGGTGAAGTTAGCTGTTTCACGTTGCTACTATGTAGTAGCAACAGGTCTGTTGTTCACCACTAACAGGATGCCGCCGTCAAGCCACAAAGACGTTTCACCTATCACACAAATTAATAATGTGATAATTGAATTTCAATGCTAGTGTGATGCTAGGTATATAGGCTGTACGTCCCAAAGACTGGCGGATCGTATCAAACAACATGTCCTTTCCACTGTTTGCAATGGGTAAGGTACAGGCCGTACTCAACCAGCCCGTGCTTGCAAAACTCAAAACACAGTGTCCAACATTAGATGTGATTCCGCGATTGGACAACATTTGCTAAAAAATCTTCAGCATGCTAAGAATTACGCTGACAGCCAATTTAAGATGGCCAGTCGTACTTGCAGTGTGGCACATTTGTGCATTCTGGAAGCGACATATATCAATACACAGGGCCCTGTTCTTTGCAGACAGAAAGAACATATACACAATTGTGCCTGTTTCAGCTAAACAAGATAAGTGACAGCTGGTTCATTCCTCAGGGCAATGCCTTGACCAATCAGAGTCAAGCTGCCTAGTTTAAATTTCAAATAAAGCTTGGCAGCTAACTGTCAGTCACCTTAAACTGGTGCATTCTCCATGCCCTGACACTCAGGCTGAGAGGCCCATCGGATTCGGGGCCATTGCTGGATTTCCCCAGGTGCACAGTGGGATAGATTGCACACATGTGGCTATCAAGGCCCCATGGAGCAGCCAGCCACCTTCATCAACAGGAAGGGCTTTCATTCCATCAATGTTCAACTGGTGTATGACCACCGAAAGCGTTTCCTGCAGATGTGTGCCCGCTTCCCAGGAAGCATCCACGATGCCTACATACTTCGACAGTCCCAGCTGCCACAGCTTTTCAGGCACCCTACTTGCCTTCAGGGATGGATTCTTGGGGACAAAGGCTACTCATTGAAGACATGGCTACTGACGCCTCTGAGAAACCCTCGCAATGCTGTAGAGGAGAGGTGCAACATTGCCATGCTCCACCCGAGTGACCATTGAGCAGGCCATTGGGCTGGTGAAGATGCGATCCTGTGGCCTGGATTGATCCGGCGGAGCCTTGCAATATTTGCCCTAGCGAGTGTTTCATGTATTGTTGTGGTCTGATGTGTGCTGCACAAGCTAGCCCTGCAGAGAGGGGAGGCCTTACATGATGATGAGATGCCTGAGCAACACTCCTCCACCGTCAAGGAGGACGTGGATGAGCGAGATGAGCAAGCAGCACTGGATGTTGAAGCCTTTGCACCGGCGGCCAGGCAGATGAATCGACATGCCAAGGAGGCAAGAGACAATCTCATAATTACCTGCTTCCAACCTCCCTGTTGTGCACTCACAAAGAAATCAATAAAGACTGACCTCAATGCATGTAGCCTGTTGGCTCCTTTCCATTTGTGCTCCGTGACAAGCGCCCAGCTGCAACATGCACTGATGCCTGTGGGAGATCACATTGGCATTCCACTATGGGGGAAGGGTGAAGTCAACAACTCACAATTAAGCCATGATAGAATAATCACTTTTACATAATGAACATTAATAGCTTTAGCAAGAGAACTATATATGAAGCATCAATGTCAGATATCAAACACCCATGAACTGCCAAGTGGGTATAGATGCTTTCCTTTATATTTCTCTGAGTGCTTCCACGAGGTGTGAACTCAGCAATAGAAGCTGGGCTGGAGGCAGGCTGCTGATCATGCTGCCCCTTTGGTGACCATCTCCTAACTGGTGCAGGATTCTCCTCAAGCATTGTGGCTAGTGGAGCTGGGCTCACTGGCAGATGGGCTGAGGAGACACTGTCCACACTTGGAGAGCCCTGAGGGGAGCCCCCATCTGTGGAGGTCAGCCTCTCCTCCTCTCTTTCGAGGCTCACTTGAATCTCCCTCCTCATCAGACAAGGACGAGGAGCTGGAGAAGACTCCGGGCACCTCGTCCTTCGCTCACCTTGCCATTGCTGCGACGAGCTCATAAGCAAGTCAGTTCTGAAGAAGGGTCACTGACCTGAAACATTAACTCTGCTTCTCTCTCCACAGATGCTGCCAGACCTGCTGAGTATTTCCAGCGTTTCTTGTTTTTATTTCAGATTTCCAACATCCACAGTATTTTACTTTTATCATAGCCAAGTCAATTGTGTGCAGGGCTGCACGCACCTGTAGGATCTGGCTCTCCGTGAGGGTCACCAACCTCTCACTGGAGGAAGCCATTCACTCACATGCCTGAGGCATGTCAGCATTCATGGCATGGATGGACTCCTCCATCATCTGATCATGGCTGCGCATTGCATCTGGCATCTCTGCCAGATGTTGCCTAACCTCTCTCTGCGTTTCCAGCATACCCTGTTAGGCTGTTGACATCAGAGGCTCGTCATCACCCTGGGGCTCAGCATGGGTCTGGCCGCCCACAGTCCTCCAACTGTCAGAGGCGTCATCTGTCTCAGCCTCAGCCAGCTTCTCGGGTTTGTGTGCAGTGGTCTCACCAGCTTGTGACCCTGATTCTAAAGCTGAGCAGAAACCCACCGAGGTGGAAGTATCTGTGCTGGTGGAAGGTGCAGGAGAGTCATGGGACGGTGCATCCTCTGGGTGCTCCTCCTCCTCAGAAGTGGACGTCTGGCCCCCTTCTGCTGGCGTCTCCTGCAGATGCCAACCTGCATGAGAGAGCACAAACATGTGTGGGTTAGGCTGTGCAAATCTCGTCATTGTAACCATACATATTGTGGGTCCCCAGAAGTGAACTGCACATTGATAGAAGCCAATCCTCACTCTCTTGCATGGAGACTCCAGTCTCACCATCTGATATGGCGTGGCCACGCCGGGTCCCTGCCAACTCTAATGCCTCTTCCACAGCTATGATGAGAGGCCGAAGATCTGGGATTCCTCCATCAGCTTGGGCTGTCTCCCTCCTGTTGTGGGCCCTCTTTTTCTGGAAAGGTGGAGATAGTCATACTTCACAAAGAGATCATCATGACAGTTCTGCTAATGTCAGCCCCTTGTCAACGACTGGGGTATCATATAGAGCTCATACTGCTGTCTGCTCAAAGGGGAGTTAATCAGGTTGAGTTGTGAAAGAAGGTGGTCAGTGGCCAAGAGGCAGCCATGCGTCTGTCAGGATGAGGTGATGCCTAGCCCCCTTTGCCATTGCCAGTTTATTGCCACCCTCCCCATGTCCTGCTTCCTCCTGTGTAGCCACTTGCAATTTCTAAAAATTAAATAGGTGAGGAGCACTCAGCTTGGCAGAACGAAGGAGGTAATTGACCCCCTATGACACTGTACCCAGTTCCGGGGGGGTGACCCCATGGCTGCTGACCTCCTCGGCTATCTCCATCCAGGCTTGATTGGTCAGGTGGGAGGACCTCTTCTTGCCATCATTGGGGAAGAGAACCTCCTGCCTTTCCCTTGCAGCCTTGAGTAGTATATAAAAGGAGGCATCATTAAACCATGGGGCCACCCTGTGTCTTGCCTCTGCCATCCTTCGGGGTTCACCTCGGTGGCTTGGATGGTCCAGAGTCTCTGTAAAACAGGTCTCAGTTTTGAGCAGCGAGCAGCAAATGCATGCAGGGAAACAATGCAAGCATGGGTGACAGGCCTTTAAATATGGCGCCAGCACCTGTTCCAGAGTCATCTGACATCATATTTATGATTGTGGTGAGGCGGCTACCTATGTTACAAACGGGAATGGCACCCATTTCTGGATCTGCCAACAGTACCAATGGCAGGCTCACTAAATTCAGCCCACTTTATGTAGTTTTGCTCTCCATATTTAAGGAAGGTTATACTTGCATTGGAAGCAGTACAGCGAAAGATCAGTAAATTAGTTCCTGGGATGAAAGGGTTATCCGATGACAAGATGGTGAGTAAATTGGCTCTAATATTCTCGGGAGTTTAGAACAATGAGAAGTGATTTCATTGAAACATACAAAATTCTGAAGGGCTTGACAGGGTAGACACTGAAAGGTTGTTTCTGCTACCTTGGAAATCTGAAAAGTGGGGGCACAGTCTCAGGATAAAGGGTTGATAGGACTGAGATCAGGAGAAATTTCTTCATTCAAAGGGTTGTAAATCTTTGGAATCCTCTACCTCAGTAGGTAGTGGATGCTTCGTTGTTGAACATATTTAAGGCTGGGATAGACAGATTTTTGGTCTGTCAGGAAATCAAGGGATATGGGAAGCAGGTGGGAAAGTGGAATTGAAGCCCAATATCAGCCATGACCATATTGAATGGTGGAGCAGGCTCGATGGGCCATGTGGCCTACGTCTACACCTATTCCTTATGTTCTCATGTTCTTATGTAGAAACTTGACTGGACCATAAATTCATAAAGACTGCACACAGCTGCAGTCTCACCAAAGCCCTGTACAATTTTAGTAATATTTCTTTAATCCTGTACTCTAATCTCCTTGAAATAAAGGCCAACATGCCATTTGCCTTCCTAACAGCCTGCTGCACCTGCATGTTAACTTGTGTGTTCCATGTACGAGTACCCCCAAGTCTCTCTGAACATCAATCCTTACCAGTTTCACACCTTTTAAAAATATTCTGCGTTTCTATTTTTACGACCAATGTGAACAACTTCACACTTCCCTACATTATACTCCATTTGCCAGCTTGTTGCACACTCACTTAACCTGTTGTTATGACCAGGTGAGAAAGAGGTCTAGGGTTCCCTTTCGGCCTTCACCTGGTCTTACTGTAACAGAGCTTTATTTTTAAACACACTGTGTTTTTAGCTCCCCCTTGTTCACCGCTTTCCAATTATAAGGTAAAGAAACAGTGGCGCAGTGGTTAGCACTGCAGCCTCACAACTCCAGCGACCCGGGTTCAGTTCTGGGTACTGCCTGTGTGGAGTTTGCAAGTTCTCCCTGTGTCTGCGTGGGTTTTCTCCGGGTGCTCCGGTTTCCTCCCACAAGCCAAAAGACTTGCAGGTTGGTAGGTAAGTTGGCCATTATGAATTGCCCCTAGTATAGGTAGGTGGTAGGGAAATATAGGTACAGGTGGGGATGTGGTAGGAATATGGGATTAGTGTAGGATTAGTATAAATGGGTGGTTGATGGTCGGCACAGACTTGGTGGGCCGAAGGGCCTGTTTCAGTGGTGTATCTCCAAACTAAACTAAACTAAACCAGCACAAACAGGCTTTCTTAGGTTTAAAGAAGAAAGACTGAAATTTATTTAAACTTAAACTTAAACCTCTAATTCGGTTAATGCTTAAGGATACCCGTTATGTCCCACGTTAGCATGCATACGCGATATGCACATGCAAACAGAGACAGAAAACAGCAGCAAAAAAAATAAAGTGAAAATGTTTGAGACAATATCTGAACGGGTCTTCGAGCTCTCTGTAGAGTTCTTGATTATAGGTAGATCTTACTCTTCGTTGGGGCCCAGTATTCTTCTTAAACCTTGTTCGCTGTAGGAGACTTTTCTCTTTTGGGGCTCATATGTCTTCAGTGGATTCAGTTCCATGAGAAAGAGATGGGAGCAGACAGGAGAGGCTGTGGTGAGCCAGCCAGGAGAGGTCATTCTCGCGTTGGCAGGTACCCTAGGGATCAGAGCTTGGGCCACAGCTGTTCACAATATATATCAATGATTTGGATGTGGGGGCCAAATGTAGTATTTCCAAGTTTGCAGATGACACAAAACTAGGTGGGAATGTGTGTTGTGAGGAATATGCAAAGCAGCTTCAAGGAGATTTGGACAGACTTAGTAAGTGGGCAAGAACGTGGCAGATAATGTGGAAAAATGTGAGGTTATCCACTTCGGTAGGAAGAATAGATGTGCAGAGTATTTCTTAAATGGTAAGAGATTAGAAAGTGTAAATGTACAAAGGGACCTGGGTGGCCTTGTCAATAAGTCACTGAAAGCTAACATGCAGGCGCAGCAAGCAATTAGGAAGGCTAATGGTATGTTAGCCTTTATCGCAAGATGATTTGAGTACAGGAGTAATGAAGTCTTACTTCAATTGTATAGAACCTTGGTTAGACCACACCTGGATTACTGTGTGCAGTTTTGGACCCCTTATCTAATGAAGAATATTATTGCCATAGAGGGAGTGCAACGAAGGTTCACCAGACTAGTTCCCGGGCTGGCGGAACTGTCCTATGAAGAGAGATTGGGGAAACTGGGCCTGTATTCTCTAGAATTTCAAAGAATGAGAGTTGAAACCTACAAAATACTTAAAGGGATAGACAGGGTAGATGCATCTAAGATATTTCCCCTGGTTGGGGAGTCTAGAACCAGGGGACACAATTTCAATACAAGGGGAAAGCCACTTAGGACAAAGATGAGGAGAAATTTCTTTACTCAGAGGGTTGTGAATCTTTGGAATTCTCTACCCCAGAGGGCTGTGGAAGCTCAGTCATTGAGGATGTTTAAAGCAGAGATTGACAGATTTCTAAATACCAATGACATAAGGGGATCTCAGATGCCAGACTTCAGCCAATTCGATTCACTCCGCGTGATATCAAGAAACGACTGTGCTCCAGAACTTGCTGCACCCCGAGCCAAGCTGTTCCAGTATAGCTACAACTCTGGCATCTACCCGGCAATGTGGAAAATTGCCCAGGTATGTCATGTACACAAAAAGCAGGACAAGTCCAACCCGGCCAATTACCGCCCCATCAGTCTACTCTCAATCATCAGCAAAGTGATGGAAGGTGTCATCAACAGTGCCATCAAGCAGCACTTGCTTAGCAATAACCTGCTGAATGATACCCAGTTTGGGTTCCTCCAGGGCCACTCAGCACATGACCTCATTACAGCCTTGGTTCAAACATGGACAAAAGAGCTGAACTCAAGAGGTGAGGTGAGAGTGACTGCCCTCGACATCAAGGCAGCATTTGACTGAGTATGGCATCAAAGAGCCCTAGCAAAACTGAGGTCAATGGGAATCAGGGGGAAAACTCTTTGCTGGTTAAAGTCATACCTAGCGCAAAGGAAGATGGCTGTGGTTGTTGGAGGTCAATCATCTGAGCTCCAGGACATCACTGCAGGAGTTCCTCAGGGTAGTGTCCTAGGACCAACCATCTTCAGCTGCTTCATCAATGACCTTCCTTTAATCATAAGGTCAGAAGTGGGGATGTTCGCTGATGATTATACAATGTTCAGCACCATTCGCGACTCCTCAAATACTGAAGCAGTCCGAGTAGAAATGCAGCAAGACTGGGACAATATCCAGGCTTGGGCTGATAAGTGGCAAGTAACATTTGCGCCACACAAGTGCCAGGCAATGACCATCTCCACCAAGAGAGAATCTAACCATCTCCCCTTGATATTCAATGGCATTACTATCGCTGAATCCCCTACTACCAACATCCTAGGGGCTACCATTGACCAGAAACTGAATTGGAGTAACCATATAAATACCGTGGCTACAAGAGCAGGTCAGAGGCTAGGAATCCTGCGGCAAGTAACTCACCTCTTGACTCCCCAAAGCCTGTCCAACATCTACAAGGCACAATTCAGGAGTGTGATGGAATATTCTCCACTTGCCTGGATGGGTGCAGCTCCAACAACACTCAAGAATCTCGACACTATTCAGGACAAAGCAGCCCGCTTGATTGGCACACCATCCACAAGCATTCACTCCCTCCACCACTGACGCACAGTGGCAGCAGTGTGTACCATCTACAAGATGCACTGCAGCAACGCAACAAGGCTCCTTAGACAGCACTTTCAAACCTGCGACCTCTACCACCTCGAAGGACAAGAGCAGCAGATGCATGGGAACATCACCACCTACAAGTTGCCGTCCATGTCACGTGCCACCCTGACTTGGAACTATATCGCCATTCCTCCACTGTCACTGGGTCAAAATCCTGGAACTCCCTTCCTAACAGCACTGTGGATGTACCTACATCACATGGACTGCAGCGGTTCAGGAAGGCAGCTCACCACCACCTTCTCAAGGGCAATTTGGGATGGAATAAATGCTGGCATAGCCAGTTAAACCCACATCCCATGAATGAATAAAAAAAAATGAGGATCGTAAAAAAGGCATTGAAGTGAATGATCTTCCATGATCATATTGAATGGCGGGGCAGGCTCGATGGACTGAATAGCCTACTCCTGCTCCTTTGTTCCCATTCCTAAATCTAAGGAATTCTGGAATATCATAGCCAGCGCATCCACTATCTCTACAGCTATCTCTTTTAGAACCCTAAGAGGTAGGCCATCTGGTCCTGGGGAATTGTTAGATTTTAGTCCCTCAAGTTTCTCCAATACTTTTTATCAACTAATATCAATATCCTCAATTTCCCCATCTTCTTAGCCCCTAGGTTACTGCCTATTTCTGGTATGGAACTTGTGTCTTCTATTGTGAAGACACACACAAAATATTTGTTCAATGTGTCTGCCATTTCCTCATTCCCCATGATAATTTCTCCTGTCTCTGCCTCTAAGGCACCAACATCTACGTTAGCTACTCTCTTCATTTGTATGTATATATAAAAGCTCACATTTTTTTATATTACTGGCTAGTTTACTCTTATATTCTATTTTTCCCTTCTTATCAACTTTTTGGTGGCCCTTTGCTGGTTTCTGAAACATTCTCACTCCTCAGACCTGCTACTATTTTTTGCAACATTATAAACCTCTTTTAGTCTAATACTCTCCTTAACTTCCTGAGTGAGTCACGGATGGATCTTTCTGGATGAGTTTTTGTTTATGAATGGAATGTACTTTTGTTAACCCTTTGAATTATTTCTTTAAATGTTTCCCACTATTCATTTACCGCCACACCTTCTAGTCTATTTACCCAATTAACCTTAGCCAGTTCTCCCCTCATACCTTCGTAATTGGCTTTTTTTAAGTTGAAGATTCTTGTTTGTGAATGAAATGTGTCACTTTCAAAATTAACATGAAAGGATATATTGGAGGCAGTGCAGCGAAGATTTACTAAATTGGCCCCTGGGATGAGGGGGTTGTCCTATGATGAGAGGCTGAGTAAATTGGGCCTGTATTCTCTGGAGTTTAGAAGAATGAGAGGCAATCTAATTGAGACATCGAAGATTCTGAAAGGGCCTGATAGGGTAGAAGCTGAGAAATTGTTCCCACTGGTCAGGGAATCTAGAACATGAGGACACAGTCTTAGGGCGGGTCAATCATTCAGGACTGAGATGAGGAGAAATTATTTCACTCAAAGGGTTGTGAATCTTTAGAATTCTCTACCCCAGAGGGTTGTGGATCATCATTGAATACATTTAAGGCTGGAATAGATAGATTTCTGATCTAGCAGGGAATCAAGGGATATGGGGAGCAGACAGGAAAGTGGAATTGAATCCCAAGATCAGCCATGATCGTATTGAATGGCGGAGTAGGCTCAATGGGCCATGTGGTCTACTTCTGCTCCCATTTCTTGTGTTCTTGTGGCTACAAGAGCAGGTCTGAGGCTGGGAATTCTGTGGCGAATAACTCACCCATTCACTCCCAAACATCTTTCCACCCCTCCCCATCAGCAGCTACAAAAACTGGGCAATAAACCTGATACACAATGACTAACAAAGCACTCAGATAATATTACAGTTTGTATGTGCTTAGCATGCAGAACCATATTATAACAGGCCACTGATTTCATTAGGAGGTGATAGCCTCCTGCTCAAACGGTAGCTTCTGTGTAGACAAGATCAATCAGTCACTGCAGCAGAAGAAGTGACAGAACCAGTTACAGACCCATCAATGAATCAGCAAAAGGAAGGTAAAGGGCCACCTCAATTCCAAATGGCTCCCACTGAGACCCAGCATTTAACCACCACATTTAATCTGCCCTTTGGAGAGGCACTTAGAAGAAGTAGTAGTATATGATTATGAAGGTACACACCATACTCTGTAACATTGGAAAAGCACTGGGCTTAAGGGAAAATAAAGCACACATACACCTACCAGAAATGGGGAAATAAACTGGCAACATTTCATTTGGTCAGAGATTTTTTTTCTATCATGCAGAATAATATGGAAGCTTAGCAAATGATGGCTGTTGGTGAGACCACACCTAGATTATACAATTTTGGTCTCCTTAGTTAAGGAGGGATCTATTGCATTGAAGGCAGTTCATAGAAGGTTCACTAGGCTGATTTCTAGGATGATGGGTTTGTCATATGAGGAAAGATTGAGCAGGTTGGGCCTACACCCATTGGAATTTAGAAGAATGAGAGGTGATCTTATTGAAACATATAAGATTCTGAGGGGGTTTGACAGGGCAGATGCTGAAAGGATGTTCCCCCTCATGGGGAATCTAGAACTAGGTGGCATATTTTCAGAATAAGGGGTCATCCATTTAAGACAGAGATGAAGAGGAATTTCTTCTCTCAGAGGGTCATGAATCTTTGGGCATTCTCTATCCCAGGAGATGTGGAAGCTGGGTCATTGAATATATTCAAGGCTGAGATAGACAGAATCTTTAACTATAGGGGAGTCAAGGGTCATGGGGGACAGGCAGAAAAGTAGAGTTGAGGCCAAAATCAGATCAGTCATAATCTTATTGAATGGCGGAGCAGGCTCACGTGGCCATATGGCCTACTCCTGCTGCTGATTCTTATGCTCTTATCACCTTGGTTTAACATCTCATTTGAAAGGCAGCACATCCAACAATAAAGTGCTGAAATGTCAGCCTAGAATATGTGCTCAGCTCTTACAATGGACCTTGAATCCATTGACACAGAAGCAAGCATTCTACCATTAAACCAAGCATCACTGCATCAGTCAGGCCAGTGTAAATTACCTGGACAGTCCCACTCCATTGTAATTAAACAAGTTTGGGGTAAGTTATAGGAATGCAATTCAACTGAACAAAAGTCCTGCCATCATAAATTGCAACAGTTCCAGGTAAAGCTGAAACAACTGCATTAAACTCTTTTCCAACATGTTATTCTATATCTTGGATATTTGTATTTTAAGATCAGTTTTGAAGACAATGCAGTATTTTTTTTTAGCTAAAGCTTCCAGCACTGAGCTTCGTCTGCCAGGACCACAAATCGGGAGGTCAAGAGCCTGATGAAAATAGTACAAATCATAAAATCTGCCAATTATTGCTTTCTATCAAGTCAGATTTAGATGAAATAGCTCCAGGAGAGTATCAGCAGCCTTTGTACTGATAGTGCTGACAAGAGAGGTATCAGAGGTGACTCACTTTTCAATACAAAAAGTTATTTATATGATTTAAATCTGCCATCAGTTTGTGAGGTTGGGTGGGTCTAGCAAAGATGAGGGAGAAATTCAGCTCTGTAGTGCCTGCCTTTTAGGCATTGTCATGTCTTGTGGTTCCCAGACCTCTGAAATAATCATCATTTTTAACACAGATAATGGAGCTTGCATCTCTTATATTTTAGACATTTCTACACATGCATCAGAATGATGCAATGTGTGTTTGGTACACAGACTGTAATGTAGTAGTGGTTGATGTGGTATTAAGGATATACTTGTATACAAACTCGTGAACAATAAGTGATCCTAAATTATTCTGGGATAATATAACAATATAGCATCCCACTTTCTTCAAAAAAAATTGCAATGGCTTTTACAATCAGCATAATTTTTCCAAACATTTTTTTTCCTTCTCTGGCTACTGGAGAACATTTACAATCAACTTTTACAATTAAACTTGTAATTCTGAACACCTTAAAACACTTCTATAGCTCATTCTTTCAAAGCATTGTTCACAATATCAGTGCTAAGATGTTGTGCCTCCATTTCATGGATTTGGTTGCTGTCATCCCTCTCTGCGATGAATTGGCACATTGTACTGACGGTGTGGTGCATGTTGCTCCTGGTGTTGTAGAGGTTGTGCTTGATGTTGGTGATGTGATGTTATGTGCTAGCGATGTTGCTGATGTTGTGTCACTTGCTGGTGATGTTGCTGATGACCTTCTCTGCTTGACCAGTTCTGGTGTAGGCCAAGTATGGACTTTGTTCCTTCTCATCTGCTTAGCAGTTTCAGTCTCAATGATGTATGATCTTGGAGTCTCAGCTTTATCAACAACTTTTGATGGGTTCCATGTTTTCAGGATTGGGTCCTGTACTTGCACAATTTGTCCTCTCAACAACTCAGGCAATGATTTGGCATGTTTGTTGGAGTGCTGACTTCCTTCTACCTGTGCATGAATGATTTGCCGTCTTACTTCCTCATGGCCATTTGGAGGATGCATCTTGCTTGGCAGAATTGTCTTGTATTTTCTGCCATTCAGTAGCTCTTCAGGTGATTTCATGTTGGCCTTAAGAGGTGTAGCTCGGAGTGACAATAAGGTAAGATTTGGGTCTTCCTTTCTCTCTTGGCATTTTATGAGGGACTTCCTGACCATCTGGACGTGTAGTTCTATAAAATTATGTTTCCTTGGATAATGTGGTGATGAAGCTATGCTGTTGAATCCATACTGTTCAGCAAACTCCTTAAACTCTCTGGAGGTAAATTGAGTTCCATTATCACCTATCACCCTTTCTGGAATTTTTATTCTGCTAGCTCTCAGGACTTTTACCTTTGCGATGAATGGAATTTTTGAGTAATAGTCTGCAACTATAAGATACCAATCTTGGTTATGTGTGAATAAGTCAGTTCCCACAGTATACCACAATAATGGTACTTCACTAGCCATCATCTCCTCTTCCGACTGTGTATTTCGGGCATGCACTGCATGTAGATACCATTCTTTCAATGTCTTTGTCAAGCCTATCCAGTAAACAGCTGATCTGGCTCTAAGCTTACACTTCTCCATTCCTATGTGGCCTTCTGGAGAAGTTCTCTCTGCATCGTTTTGGGTATGATGATTCTGGATCTGGCCAGCAGAATACCATCTTTTAGTGAGATGTCTTCTCCGATTGACCAATACTGCTGTATTGCTGGTTGTATTTGCTGCATCTTATCCAGCCATCCCTGAATCACTTGCTGAGGGAGCATCTGGATGTCTTCATCTTTACTGGTCTCATCTCTGATTTGACTCAATTTTGGTGGTGTCACGTCACTAGGTTCACTGAGATCTTTTATCTTGTGTTTCTCATGTGATGACAGATGAGATAGGGTATCTGGTAGCACCATTTATAAGATCATAAGAACTAGGAGCAGGAGTAAGCCGTCCGGCCCCTCGAGCCTGCTCCGCCATTCAATAAGATCATGATCTTTTCGTGGGCTCAGATCCACTTACCCGTGCTCCCACCGTATCCCTTAATTCCTTTATTGTTGAGAAAGATATCTACCTTAGCTTTAAAGACGTTTACTGAAGAAGCATCAACTACTTCACTGGGCAAGGAATTCCATAGATTAACAACCCTCTGGGTGAAGAAGTTCCTTCTTAATTCAGTCCTAAACCTGCTCCCTCTAATCTTGAGGCTATGCCCTCTTGTCCTAGCTTCACCTGCCAGTGGAAACATCCTCTCTATTTGTATCTTATCTATTCCCTTCATGATTTTATATGTTTCTATAAGATCCCCCCTCATTCTTCTGAACTCCAATGAATATAATCCCAATCTACTCAGTGTCTCCTCATAAGCCAACCCCCTCAACTCTGGAATCAACCGAGTGAACCTCCTCTGCACCCTCTCCAGTGCCAGTATATCCTTTCTCAAGGAAGGAGACCAAAACTGCACACAGTACTCCAGGTGCAGCCTCACCAGTACCTTATACAGCTGCAACATAACCTCTCTGCTTTTAAACTCAATCCCTTTAGCAATGAAGGACAAAATTCCATTTGCCTTCCTAATTACTTGCTGTACCTGCAGACCAACCTTCTGCGATTCATGCACAAGGACACCCAGGTCCCTCTGCATAGCAGCATGCTGCAACTTTTTACCATTCAAGTAATAATCCTTTTTCCTGTTACTCCGACCGAAATGAATGACTTCACATTTATCAACATTGTATTCCATCTGCCAGACCTTTGCCCACTCACTCAATGTATCTATGTTCCTCTGCAAAGTTTCACAGTCATCTGCACACTTTGCTCTGCCACTCATCTTAGTGTCATCTGCAAACTTTGACACACTACACATGGTCCCCAACTCCAAATCATCTATATAAATTGTAAATAATTGCGGTCCCAACACCGATCCCTGAGGCACACCACGAGTGACTGATTGCCAACCAGAATAGAACTCATTTATCCCCACTCTCTGCTTCCTGTTAGTCAACCAATCCTCTATCCATGCTAATACTTTACCCCTGACGCCATGCATCCTTATCTTATGCAGCAGCCTCTTGTGCGGCACCTTGTCGAAGGCCTTTTGGAAATCTAGGTACACCACATCCACTGGGTCCCCATTGTCCACCTTGCTCGTAATGTCATCATAGAATTCCAAAAGATTTGTCAAGCATGACCTGCCCTTCATGAACCCATGCTGCGTCTGCCCAACGGGACAATTTCTATCGAGATGCCCTGCTATTTCTTCCTTGATAATAGACTCAAGCATCTTCCCCACTACAGAGTTTAAGCTAATCGGTCTATAATTCCCCATCTTTTGTCTACCTCCCTTTTTAAACAGTGGCGTCACATCTGCTGTTTTCCAATCAACTGGGACTACCCCAGAGTCCAGCGAATTTTGGAAAATTACCATCAGTGCACCTGCTATTTCTCCCGCCTTCTCTTTTAGTGCCCTGGGATGCATTCCATCAGGACCAGGAGACTTATCAATCCTTAGCTCCATTAGCTTGCCCAACACTACCTCTTCCGTAATAATGATTGTTCCCAGGTCCTCACCTACGTCCGTCTCTTTGTCAATTACTGGCATGTTATTAATGTCCTCCACTGAGAAGACCGATACAAAATACCTGTTCAATGCCTCGGCCATTTCATCATATCCCATAACTAAATTCCCCTTCTCATCCTCTAAAGGACCAACGTTTACTTTAGCCACTCTTTTTCATTTTATATATTTATAGAAACGTTTGCTATCTGTCTTTATATTCTGTGCTAGTTTTTTCTCATGTTCCATCTTACTTTTCTTTATAGCTCTTTTTGTAGCTTTCTGTTGACCTTTAAAGTTTTCCCAATCTTCTAGTTTCATGCTGCTTTTGGCCACTTTGTATGCCTTCTCTTTCAATTTGATAGCCTCCCTTATTTCCTTAGACACCCATGGCAGATTACCCCTTTTCTTCCAGTCCTTCCTTTCCACTGGAATATACTTTTGCTGAGCACTTTGAAAAATTGCTTTGAAAGTCCCCCACTGCTCGTCAACTGTCCCACCGTAAAATCTTTGTTTCCAGTCCACTTTAGCCAAGTCCTCCCTCATTCTCTTGTAGTCCCCCTTATTCAAGCACAGGACCCTGGTATTGGATTTTATCTTCACACTCTCCATCTGTATTCTAAATTCAACCATACAGTGATCACTCCTTCCAAGAGGATCCCTAACCATGAGGTCATTAATTATTCCTGTCTCATTACACAGTACTAGATCTAGGATAGCTTGCTCCCTCGTCGGTTCCATTACATACTGTTCAAGAAAACTATCACGGATACACTCAACGAATTCCTCCTCAAGGCTACCCTGTCTGAGCTGGTTCGACCAATCTACATGTAGATTAAAATCCCCCATGATAATTGCCGTACCATTTTTACAGGCATTAGTTATTTCTTTGTCTATTGCCCGCCCCAATGTGATGTTATTATTTGGTGGCCTATAGACTACGCCTATCAATGACTTTTTCTTCTTAGAGTTTCTAATTTCCACCCAAATGGATTCAACCTCATTCTCCATAGAACCTATATCATCTCTCAGCACCGCCCTGATGTCGTCCTTGAGTATCAGAGCTACACCACCTCCCTTACCTTCCTGTCTGTCCTTCCGAATAGTCTGGTACCCCTGGATATTTAACTCCCAGTCGCGACCAACCTGCAACCATGTCTCCGTAATGGCTACCAAATCATATTTATTCGCGATGATTTGTGCCGTTAACTCATCAACCTTGTAACAAATGCTATGAGCATTCAGGTAAAGTGCCTTTATGCTAGCTTTCTTACCCTCATGATTCCCAACATCTCTAATAATAACTCCTGAGTTATCCTTCCTTTCTGCTTCTTTCATCGTCTGCCTTGAACTTAAACCCTCCTGCACACATGTTAGCCTGCTGCTTACCTTTTTATTTATCATATTCCCTGTCGTTTTCACTTTCCCTTCCCCCCGAGTCGCTAGATTAAAGTCCTAGAGACCACCCTATTTATCAGTTTCACTGGAACACTGGTTCCAGATCGGTTCAGGTGGAGACCGTCCCATCGGTACAGATCCCCCCGGTTCCAAAACTGATGCCAATGCCCCATGAAATGGAACCCCTCTTTCCCACACCACTCCCTTAGCCATGTGTTTACTTCCCTAATATTCTTATCCCTAAGCCAATTTGCACGTGGCTCGGGCAGTAATCCGGAGATTATGACCCTCGAGGACCTGTTCCTTAATTTCGTTCCTAGTGCTTTATAATCTCCAAACAGGTCCTCCATCCTAGCCTTGCCTATGTTGTTAGTCCCAACGTGGACCACAACAACTGGATCCTCCCCCTCCCGCTCTAATATCCTTTCAAGCCGGTCAGAGATGTCCTGCACCCTGGCACCGGGCAGGCAACACAACATGCGGGACTCCCAATCCGGCTTGCAAAGGATACTATCTGTCCCCCTAATTATAGAATCCCCTATAACTACCACTTGTCTTTTTGCTCCCCCCTCTTGAATGGCCTTCTGTACCATGGTGCCATGGTCAGTTGGCTCATCCTCCCCGCAGCCATTTTCCTCATCCACACAGGGAGCAAGTATCTCGTACCTGTTGGATAAGGTCAAAGGCTGAGGCTCCTCCACTCCTGAACTCAGGATCCCCCTACCTGCCTCACTTGCAATCACACCCTGTTGTCCCTGATCACTAACTGAATTTGAATTACTTAATCTACCAGGTGTGACTGCCTCCTGAAACAAAACGTCCAGGTAACTCTCCCCCTCCCGGATGTGCCGCAGTGTTTGAAGCTCAGATTCCAGATCATCAACTCTGAGCCAGAGCTCTTCCAGCAACCAACACTTGCTGCAGATGTGGTCCCTGCCGTTCACAATGGGGACAGTCAGCTCCCACATCACCTGCCCAGCCATCTCTACTTAGTTAATTACTTTATTACTTTATATAAATTTATGAGTTAAATACTTTGATACTTCTCTGCTATGGTCTTTTTCAAATAACCAATAGATAAATCAAACAAAGTAAGTAAAAAAAGAAAGTAAATTTTTAACCAATCACATGATACAGAAGAAATAAAAAAGCTTACCTTATCAACACACCAGAGTCCTTTTTTTTTGGTTAGAGGAGGAGGGCGGGTGGGAGACACTACATGTATAGTGTCTCGGGTTCAGCCACTGCCCAAATATATAAGTTTTTACTTACCCAGCAGCCCCCTGTTCCACCGAAACAAACGGTAATCTACTTTCTCTTCCTGGCTTGTATTTCAGAGTGAGATCGTAACTCTGAAGCCTCAGGAGTAACCTCTGTAGTCTTGCTGATGCTTTACATAGATTTTTCTTGTAGATCTGTTCTGGGGATGATAATCACTATGAATTTTCTCCCATAAAGATATATATGGAATTTCTCGCATCCATACACCGTATCCATCTCGCATCCATACATCTCAGCTCACCCCCTCACAACCCCGTCCCAGCCCGCCCCCCCCTCGCACCATCTTCACCCCGCACCCACTTCCCCTGCACCCCCCCCCCGCACCATCTTCACCCCGCACCCCCTTCCCCTGCACCCCCCCCCACCCCCTCCCTCTACCCCTCCCCCTACCCCTCCCCCTTGCATCCCCTCCTCCCACCGGCACCATCCTACACCTGTGTAGGGGCCCCAACAACCCCACTGCCTTGTGGGCGTCTCGGGAGAGACCAAGGCTAAGGGAGTAAACCCTAACAGAAAATCCGGAGCGGAACCCCGTAGGCGGTCATGTGTCACCTTTGGCATGTTTCCGGCAGTTCCTGCAGCCATACTGGTGCCAAACGTCGTGTCCTGCACTCCTTTGGACCCCACCAGAAAGGCCGAGAGGGGGGTTTTGACGACTGGGCAACTCTCAACCTCCATAAATTTGCCCAGGCATGCGCCATGGAGAGGTCACTCCATAGTTGCCTCACAGCGACTAAAACAACACGGAAGGCAGCAGTTACGGGTTATAAGTCCAGATAAATTGGCGTAGAAACTGGGCGCCACGGGTTGCCTTTGTCGGTGGGAGAGGTCATTGCACCTCACTGGACAGCTACCGCCCGCCTCAAACCGGGCAGCCCCCGGTCAATAAGGTTCTGTCCCGCCACAGTCTGCCTGCTTCAATGGGTGCTTGGAGCTCAGGGTCATTGCCCGAAAGGTGGACTGATACACCGCACCAAACAACATGAAAAAAGGAAAGAAGGTACCAGCCCTTCGCTTTGCAAGCTGGAACGTCAGAACTATGTGTCCTGGCCTGTCGGAAGACCTTACGCAAATCAACGATTCTCGGAAGACCGCCATCATTAACAACGAGCTCAGTAGATTCAATGTGGACATTGCAGCACTTCAGGAGACTCGCCTCCCCGCGAGTGGCTCTCTAGCAGAGCAAGACTACACCTTCTTCTGGCAGGGCAGGGATCCTGAAGAACCAAGACAGCATGGAGTGGGCTTCGCCATCAGAAACTCCTTGCTCAGCATGATAGAGCCTCCCTCAAATGGCTCGGAACGCATACTGTCCATCCGACTGCTCACCACCTCTGGTCCAGTACACCTACTCAGCATCTATGCTCCAACACTCTGCTCCGCACCTGAAGCTAAAGACCAGTTCTATGAACAACTCCATAACATCATTAGCAGCATCCCCAACACCGAACACCTATTCCTGCTGGGGGACTTTAATGCCAGGGTTGGGGCCGACCATGACTCATGGCCCTCCTGCCTTGGGCGCTATGGCGTTGGAAGGATGAATGAGAACGGGCAGAGACTGCTTGAGTTGTGTACCTATCATAACCTCTGCATCACCAACTCGTTCTTTCACACTAAACCCTGTCACCAGGTTTCATGGAGGCACCCAAGATCACGTCGTTGGCACCAGCTAGACCTCATTGTCACAAGGCGAGCCGCCTTCAACAGTGTTCAAATCACACGCAGCTTCCACAGTGCGGACTGCGACACCGACCACTCCCTGGTGTGCAGCAAGGTTAGACTCAGACCAAAGAAGTTGCATCATTCCAAGCAGAAGGGCCACCCGCGCATCAACACGAGCAGAATTTCTCACCCACAGCTGTTACAAAAATTTCTAAATTCACTTGTAACAGCCCTTCAAAACACTCCCACAGGGGATGCTGAGACCAAGTGGGCCCACATCAGAGACGCCATCTATGAGTCAGCTTTGACCACCTACGGCAAAAGTGCGAAGAGAAATGCAGACTGGTTTCAATCTCATAATGAAGAGCTGGAACCTGTCATAGCCGCTAAGCGCATTGCACTTTTGAACTACAAGAAAGCCCCCAGCGATTTAACATCCGCAGC
Source organism: Heterodontus francisci (assembly GCF_036365525.1). Classification (NCBI taxonomy): domain Eukaryota; kingdom Metazoa; phylum Chordata; class Chondrichthyes; order Heterodontiformes; family Heterodontidae; genus Heterodontus; species Heterodontus francisci. Next base: position 73,895,398 of record NC_090375.1, read on the forward strand.
ACTTAAAGCAGCCAGAAGTACTGCACAAAGAACAGCTAGGCGTTGCGCAAACGACTACTGGCAACACCTATGCAGTCATATTCAGCTGGCCTCAGACACCGGAAACATCAGAGGAATGTATGATGGCATGAAGAGAGCTCTTGGGCCAACCATCAAGAAGATCACCCCCCTCAAATCTAAATCGGGGGACATAATCACTGACCAACGCAAACAGATGGACCGCTGGGTTGAGCACTACCTAGAACTGTACTCCAGGGAGAATGCTGTCACTGAGACTGCCCTCAATGCAGCCCAGCCTCTACCAGTCATGGATGAGCTGGACATACAGCCAACCAAATCGGAACTCAGTGATGCCATTGATTCCCTAGCCAGCGGAAAAGCCCCTGGGAAGGACAGCATTACCCCTGAAATAATCAAGAGTGCCAAGCCTGCTATACTCTCAGCACTACATGAACTGCTATGCCTGTGCTGGGACAAGGGAGCAGTACCCCAGGACATGCGCGATGCCAACATCATCACCCTCTATAAAAACAAAGGTGACCGCGGTGACTGCAACAACTACCGTGGAATCTCCCTGCTCAGCATAGTGGGGAAAGTCTTTGCTCGAGTCGCTCTGAACAGGCTCCAGAAGCTGGCCGAGCGCGTCTACCCTGAGGCACAGTGTGGCTTTCGTGCAGAGAGATCGACTATTGACATGCTGTTCTCCCTTCGTCAGATACAGGAGAAATGCCGTGAACAACAGATGCCCCTCTACATTGCTTTCATTGATCTCACCAAAGCCTTTGACCTCGTCAGCAGACGTGGTCTCTTCAGACTACTAGAAAAGATCGGATGTCCACCAAAGCTACTAAGTATCATCACCTCATTCCATGACAATATGAAAGGCACAATTCAACATGGTGGCTCCTCATCAGAGCCCTTTCCTATCCTGAGTGGTGTGAAACAGGGCTGTGTTCTCGCACCCACACTTTTTGGGATTTTCTTCTCCCTGCTGCTTTCACATGCGTTCAAATCCTCTGAAGAAGGAATTTTCCTCCACACAAGATCAGGGGGCAGGTTGTTCAACCTTGCCCGTCTAAGAGCGAAGTCCAAAGTACGGAAAGTCCTCATCAGAGAACTCCTCTTTGCTGACGATGCTGCTTTAACATCTCACACTGAAGAATGCCTGCAGAGTCTCATCGACAGGTTTGCGTCTGCCTGCAATGAATTTGGCCTAACCATCAGCCTCAAGAAAACGAACATCATGGGGCAGGATGTCAGAAATGCTCCATCCATCAATATTGGCGACACGCTCTGGAAGTGGTTCAAGAGTTCACCTACCTAGGCTCAACTATCACCAGTAACCTGTCTCTAGATGCAGAAATCAACAAGCGCATGGGTAAGGCTTCCACTGCTATGTCCAGACTGGCCAAGAGAGTGTGGGAAAATGGCGCACTGACACGGAACACAAAAGTCCGAGTGTATCAGGCCTGTGTCCTCAGTACCTTGCTCTACGGCAGCGAGGCCTGGACAACGTATGCCAGCCAAGAGCGACGTCTCAATTCATTCCATCTTCGCTGCCTTCGGAGAATACTTGGCATCAGGTGGCAGGACTATATCTCCAACACAGAAGTCCTTGAAGCGGCCAACACCCCCAGCTTATACACACTACTGAGTCAGCGGCGCTTGAGATGGCTTGGCCATGTGAGCCGCATGGAAGATGGCAGGATCCCCAAAGACACATTGTACAGCGAGCTCGCCACTGGTATCAGACCCACCGGCCGTCCATGTCTCCGTTATAAAGACGTCTGCAAACGTGACATGAAATCGTGTGACATTGATCACAAGTCGTGGGAGTCAGTTGCCAGCATTCGCCAGAGCTGGCGGGCAGCCATAAAGACAGGGCTAAATTGTGGCGAGTCGAAGAGACTTAGTAGTTGGCAGGAAAAAAGACAGAGGCGCAAGGGGAGAGCCAACTGTGCAACAGCCCCAACAAACAAATTTCTCTGCAGCACCTGTGGAAGAGCCTGTCACTCCAGAATTGGCCTTTATAGCCACTCCAGGCGCTGCTTCACAAACCACTGACCACCTCCAGGCGCGTATCCATTGTCTCTCGAGATAAGGAGGCCCAAAAGAATACACCGTTATCAAAAGCTCTCTTTTTATGTTGGCACATCTAATCTCAGCTGCTGTTAGGGCTTTGGATGCGAATGTTGTTGGATTTCCTTCTTGTTCCAGGCCATTCCCAGTCCTTTGTAGAAGCATCTATTTGTAGAATGACTAGTTTCACTTTGTTGAGGTATGACAGACTTGTCTCCTTGCATATTACTTCTTTGAGGTTACTGAAACTCCTTTCATGTGACTGACCACTGGTACTTAACATCTTATCGCATCAGGTCTTGTAGGTTTTCTAAGTGATCTGACATGAGAGGTATGAAAGAACCCATGTATTGGATTAAGCCAAAAAAACTTCTCAGCTCCATCTTGGTTCTCAGAGCTTCCATTTCAGAGATAGCTGTGACTTTTCCATAACTGAGCTTGACTCCTACATGCTCTTTAACATTGAATGCAGACTTTCTGACAGGCTTTCCAGTAACCAAGCATTTGACTTTGTACACCCATCAATCTTCTTCTGTAGGCTGCCCCATTAAGTCCTCATCTCACTCCTTTACAGCATACCTTGTATGCAACCACCTCACCCTCGAGCCAGCTAGCATCTGCGCTATCCTTCAGCCAGCTCTGGCTCCTGCACCTTGTTCCTGGTGTCTTATGACATGCAGATCCCTCCTCCATCCTAACCTCTAAAATGCATGCAGTGTCAGTATCTGAGCTGGTGGCTGCAACTGTAAGATCGAGTGTCAGTGTCTCTTCATCTTCATTGCCATCATCCTCCATTGATTGGAAAAATTCCAGGTCTTGGGTATCTGAAGTGTGACAGGGACAATTATTGATTTATGGTGAGGGAAGAGGTGAAATTTAGAAGTGCATGCTTACAGCTACTGCATCTTCTAAATCGGAAGAGATTTGTGGGATGAGGGAGAAGTGAGACAAGAGAAGGAGGATTAGGTATGCAGATACCCTCAATGTTGGCTCTTACCAGGATGGTCAGTACTGTTTCCTCCAAGGGGGTTAAAACACGCAGGCGTACTTGTCCTTCTCCAATTGTTTGATGCTGCCTCCTGTTATGTGCCACCTTCTCCTGCAAGACAGAGAAAAGTGTGTCAGTAAGTGTCCTGCAATCAGTGTGGATGATGTGGCTGTCATGGATGAATTGTTGTCAGTGTGTGCAAGCTGTGAGTTGTGGATGTGACGCTTACTATAATGTTAAGTATGTGAGGTGAAATAAAACATATGAATTTTCGGATTGAGTACTGATTGATAGAGATTGTTGGTCGGTGAGTGAATGGGATATAGTGAATTGAGCAGTGGATGAGGCTAATGATGCGGATGGAAGGATATGCCATTTGAAAATGAACTCATTCACCTTAAAAACTCGTGTGAGATTGTTAAACTTCTTTCTGCAATGCAACCGTTTTCTTGGAGCAACACTGCTGCCATTGATACCTGTGACTACTTGGGTCCACTGGTTCCTGAGCATATGTCTAGAGGGCATCCTGACGCCTGCAGATACAAAACGACTCTCCTTTCCACCTCTTCCAGCAAGACCTGCAGTGCATTGTAGAAAAATCTTGGTGCTCACCCTCTCACATGTTCAGCCATTGCTCAAAGTATTACAGCCAGATTGCCTTTTCAAAAAAAAACACCACTTCTTGCAGCCACAATGTACCTCCCATTTAAAAGGTGTAGGTTGCCTTTAAGTAGTGCCAGCTACTTGTAATATTGGGCACTCTGCTGATGTGTGCAACCAGTGAATGGTGAGTGGAGCACTGGCTGCACAGAGAAATCATGTGAAAGAATATTAGATTTACTATATGACATAATGCTGTTGACATCCCTGTCTCTTTGTTTAGCAGTTATGCAATTACAAATTTATTGCTATTCTCTCTGCTTTAGGTTTTTTTAATAACTTAATTGTTTAGGGAAATTTCAGTAGGTTTCCTCCTATTTTTGAATCTTATTCTTTTCTTTTCGTTCACTTCATCTGGTATTTATAACCAAGAGGGCAGGCATATGGTCTCCTGTCAGTGCTGCCTTTAGCTTGCTGCCGCAAAACACAGAGACTATTTTTAGTAAAGCCCTTGAGCCTATACTTTACAGTCATATATATTGCACACACTTTGTTGTGCTTCCCTCTCAAAACACAAACTCTCTTTTTTTAGTTTCCCTATGTTAATATAAATACACAGAGTTAACTGTTTGAAATCTTTCAAAGTATGCTAGCAATAGTTTGCTTTATTTGCTAAATTTCTGTCTTTTTTCTCTCCTCTCCTGGTGATTCTACAGGCAATTAACAACCTTCAGGTTTCCCACCCGATTAATAATTGCTCATCAGTGAGCCTAGACAGTAAGGTCTCAATTTTAACCCCTTTCGTCCAGAGTGAATGGTGCATTGGAGGGGTTAAAATTAGGCCTGAAATCACTCTGTTCACACCAGGGGCAAATTAACCTTCATTGACTTTCAAGCTACTGGCAGGCAGCGGCTGACTTCTCATTCAAAAGTCACGGCCCGATGACGTAACTGGTGCGTGACATAATCTTAACCGACAGTAGGAGAGACCAGCAAGTTCTGCAGCCCAGTAATAGAACTATGGCAAGAGATGTCGACTCACCAAAAGTGGTCAAGGTCAAATACCTCTTGTGGATCAGGAGGAGTATGAGTGCTTCCCAGCCTTTCCCTGATTATGGTGGAATTTCCCACGCCCTCAATCCTAGACCCCAACTCCCACTGACTGCCAGATGTCCGGTGGGACTCTGGGGGCATTTTTATATTAATGATACACTGCCTTTAAGATTAGCAGTGCCTCCGAGTCTCTAAACCCTCTGAGTGTACTGCCCACTTTGGGGCTCACCCTGTTGCTCTCACCACCTACTTTCAAAACCGAGGCCTAAGTATCTGCAAGCAGTTCCATTGTAGAGGTCATCACAGATGCATCTGGCTCTGTTTTCATTTGACATTCATACATGTGCACTTTCCGGCTGGAATTATTGGATACAGATCAAAAGTAGGAAACCTGACTAATTTTTCTGTTCTCTAGACGAGGGCATTTTGACCAATTGCACCCCAATTGTTGAGATCAGTTAACTTAGCACACAATCCTGGAAGTGCAGGTGTGCAGCGAGAGTCAGTAAAACAGATAACTTGGCCAATTTCCTTTCTCTACCTGCTCCGAATCTACCTGGAATTAGAGTGGAAGATCCCTGCTCTACGGTCCCTGCATTATAGAATCTGACCCCCCTTTGACTGCCTTTAGAATGTTTGCCACCACGACCCTACCTGAGAGAAGATTTCAGGTACTGAATATTCCTGTGTAAAAAAGTACTTTTTGACATCAGTCCCAAACTTTCTTTTTGCTAGTTTATATCCAAGTCTGGATTCATTTGAAAGTTCTCCAGGTGTCCTGACCAACATTCTTCCCTCAACCAATGCCACCAAAACCAAATTATTTCGCACACATTCATTTACTGTTGTGGGACATTACTGTGTGCAAATTGACTACTGCATTTGCCTACGTAAGAACAGTGACTTTATTTCAAAAGTAATCCATTGGTCGTAAAGCACTATTGAATGATCTGAAGATAGGAAAGGTGGTACATGAATACAATTTATTTTTTCTTTCCAGAATAGCGCTCCAGATAACTCTATGCTGCTTTTATATATTACGCAGCTCTATTAGTTACTTCTTCATTTACTCCCTTAAAAGTCTGAAGAATCTAAGTTTTTCAAGCATCCTCTTGTAACTCTGTACTTAGATACTAGGAATTAATCTTTTAACCCTTTTCTCCATCTCTTCCAGTAGAACAGTGTTGGATCATTCATCTCCCAGTGGCAAAATGAAATGCGGCACTCAAGATGTGCATTAACCAGAACATTGTACAGTTTTATTTTGACAGTTTCAGTCTTGCATTCTATTGATTTGACAGACTGGGGTGATCTTTCACCATGAGCATCCACCCGACAGGTACACTGCTTTGTGCATTGTCCCCATTGTTAACAAAGAATTTATGATTTTCCTATGCAGGCCATGTAATATGACCTGGGTGCATGCCAAATAAAGGTCCACATCCATGGCTGTGCCTTGCACATAAATATCAGGGAGGAAATCAAAGCAGCAGCTAGAAGGCCCTGAGGCGTTTAGACCATCTTGAGGGGTTAAAAAATAAAAATGTGTCTCAGATGTCTTCAGTTTGCCCATAAGCCCCAGAGGCACACCAATCTACAGGAGTCCTTGGATCGACCCGTATGCCAGTTTTCTTTCTTCAGGTGCTGGGCCTCCCAATGAGGAGTGTACTAAAGTCAGTAATGCCTCCACCAGCCTCTTTGACATGGGACCTCTGGGCTTGCATCCACTGTAGGTCCAGCTTTATTAAAAGGGAAATGACCAAGAAATCCTGGTGTAGCAGATGGGACATGGATGCCTAACTTATCAGGTCTCTACCCTTTTGTTTTCCTCTCTGTGTTTGGCTCAGTGTTCAGTTAGCTTTATTGATTGCTGCTTTGCAGTGACTAGACATACTAAGTGTTGAATCTACTATCACCTCCAGGTTTCATTAAATCTAGCTCATTCAACACCAGTTCACTGAGTGAGCAGCTCTCCTATTCTTTTCTTCAACATATACTTGTCCAAATTGAATTTCTGTTCACTTGTAAATCTGTCTTCTAACACTGGTATCATCTGTAATTCTGTAATTCTGACCGAAATGAATTTTATTTCTGAACCTAGATCATCTATGTGGATTAAGAACAATAGGGAGCCTAGCACTGATCCCTGAGGCACTCATTTGGGGTCATTTTAAATCAATATGAAATAAAACAGGGTGACTTGTAAATGGGCTGCCAATTCGTGATCACCCATTTGTTGTCTGGCAATAACATTTAAAATTACATCCTGCACAGTACTCCAGCCTGTCATTACTTCCAAAATTAGCCATTCTCCTTTCCTTAAGCCAATCCTTCATGCAGTCACAATTAGCCCTATTCTGATTGAACAGAGACCTACATAATTCTTTCAGCTGATTCCCCGGCAATGTTTACCACCAGGGGAACAATCGCCAAGCATTTCTACTCAATGTTATTTTAATGTGAACATTAACTCATTTCTTTTAAACAGCTTACTACTGACAGTAGTAATCTAAATCAGGGGACATAATCACTGACCAACACAAACAAATGGACCGCTGGGTTGAGCACTACCTAGAACTGTACTCCAGGGAGAATGTTGTCACTGAGACTGCCCTCAATGCAGCCCAGCCTCTACCAGTCATGGATGAGCTGGACATACAGCCAGCCAAATCAGAACTCAGTGATGCCATTGATTCTCTAGCCAGCGGAAAAGCCCCTGGGAAGGACAGCATTACCCCTGAAATAATCAAGAGTGCCAAGCCTGCTATACTCTCAGCACTACATGAACTGCTATGCCTGTGCTGGGACGAGGGAGCAGTACCCCAGGACATGCGCGATGCCAACATCATCACCCTCTATAAAAACAAAGGTGACCGCGGTGACTGCAACAACTACCGTGGAATCTCCCTGCTCAGCATAGTGGGGAAAGTCTTTGCTCGAGTCGCTCTGAACAGGCTCCAGAAGCTGGCCGAGCGCGTCTACCCTGAGGCACAGTGTGGCTTTCGTGCAGAGAGATCGACTATTGACATGCTGTTCTCCCTTCGTCAGATACAGGAGAAATGCCGTGAACAACAGATGCCCCTCTACATTGCTTTCATTGATCTCACCAAAGCCTTTGACCTCGTCAGCAGACGTGGTCTCTTCAGACTACTAGAAAAGATTGGATGCCCACCAAAGCTACTAAGTATCATCACCTCATTCCATGACAATATGAAAGGCACAATTCAACATGGTGGCTCCTCCTCAGAGCCCTTTCCTATCCTGAGTGGCTTGAAACAGGGCTGTGTTCTCGCACCTACACTTTTTGGGATTTTCTTCTCCCTGCTGCTTTCACATGCGTTCAAGTCCTCTGAAGAAGGAATTTTCCTCCACACAAGATCAGGGGGCAGGTTGTTCAACCTTGCCCGTCTAAGAGCGAAGTCCAAAGTACGGAAAGTCCTCATCAGGGAACTCCTCTTTGCTGACGATGCTGCTTTAACATCTCACACTGAAGAATGCCTGCAGAGTCTCATTGACAGGTTTGCGGCTGCCTGCAATGAATTTGGCCTAACCATCAGCCTCAAGAAAACAAACATCATGGGGCAGGACGTCAGAAATGCTCCATCCATCAATATTGGCGACACGCTCTGGAAGTGGTTCAAGAGTTCACCTACCTAGGCTCAACTATCACCAGTAACCTGTCTCTAGATGCAGAAATCAACAAGCGCATGGGAAAGGCTTCCACTGCTATGTCCAGACTGGCCAAGAGAGTGTGGGAAAATGGCGCACTGACACGGAACACAAAAGTCCGAGTGTATCAGGCCTGTGTCCTCAGTACCTTGCTCTATGGCAGCGAGGCCTGGACAACGTATGTCAGCCAAGAGCGACATCTCAATTCATTCCATCTTTGCTGCCTCCGGCGAATACTTGGCATCAGGTGGCAGGACCGTATCTCCAACACAGAAGTCCTCGAGGCAGTCAACATCCCCAGCTTGTACACACTACTGAGTCAGCGGCGCTTGAGATGGCTTGGCCATGTGAGCCGCATGGAAGATGGCAGGATCCCCAAAGACTCATTGTACAGCGAGCTCGCCACTGGTATCAGACCCACCGGCCGTCCATGTCTCCGCTATAAAGACGTCTGCAAACGCGACATGAAATCCTGTGACATTGATCACAAGTCATGGGAGTCAGTTGCCAGTGTTCGCCAGAGCTGGCGGGCAGCCATAAAGACGGGGCTAAAATGTGGCGAGTCGAAGAGACTTAGTAGTTGGCAGGAAAAAAGACAGAAGCGCAAGGGGAGAGCCAACTGTGCAACAGCCCCGACAAACAAATTTCTCTGCAGCACCTGTGGAAGAGCCTGTCACTCTAAAATTGGCCTTTATAGCCACTCCAGGCGCTGCTTCACAAACCACTGACCACCTCCAGGCGCGTATCCATTGTCTCTCGAGATAAGAAGGCCCAAAAGAATAGTACTGGTTGGAAAATTTGGTCATTTGTTTCCGGCATATAAATTTTGGATCCCTTCCTTGGACAAGAAATCCAAACCTGTCTGATACAAACTGAATAAAATGTGATTCAACAACATCGACAACAATTTGTATTTATATAGTTCCTTTAATGTAATAAAACGTCCCAAAGCTCCCAAGGCTCTTCACATGCATTTATAAAGCAAAATTTGACACTGGGCCACATAAGGGGATATTAGAGTTGGTGGCCAAAAGCTTGGTCAAAGAGGTCAGCTTTAAGGAGCATCTTAAAGGAGGAAAGAGAGAGGCGGAAATGTTTAAGGAGGGAGCTCCAGAGCTTAGGACTTTGGTTGCTGAGGGCACAGCAACCAATGGTCATGTGATCAAAATTGGGAATGCTTACAAGCTCGAATTAGAGGAACACAGACATCTCAGAGGGTTGCGGGTCTGGAGGACATTACAGAGATAGGGTGGGCCGGGGCCAGGGAAGAATTTGAAAACAAGGATGAGAAATTTGAAATTGAGGTGTTGCTTAACCGAGAGCACGGGGTAATGGGGGAAAAGTACTTGGTGCTACTAACGACATGTGTAGCAGATTTTTGGATGACCTCAAGTTTACCGAGAGTAGAATGCAGGAGGTTGGTCAGGTGTGCATTAGAATAGTCAAGTCTTGAGGTTACAAAAGCCGGGATGAGGGTTTCCGCAGCAGATGAACTACGGCAGGGACGCAGTCATAGAGTCATTTTTACGACACAGAATGAAGCCATTTGGCCCAATGATGCCTTGCCGACTCTCCTCGAAGCAATCCAGTCAGTCCCACTACCCTACTCGATCCCTGTAACCCTGCAAGTTTATTTCCTTCAAGTGGCCATCCAATGTCTTCTTGCAATCATTGATTGTCTGCACTTACACTAGCGAGTTCCAGGTCATTACCACCCTCTGCGCAAAAAGGTCCTTCCCCACATTTCCCCTGCATCTGTTGCCCAAAACTTTCAATCTGTGTCCCCTAGTCATTGTACCATTAGTTAATGGGAACAGTCATTCCTTGTCTAACTTATCTATGCCTGTCATAATCTTGACATAATCTCTTCTCAATCTCATTCGCTCTAAGGAGACAACCCTGCTTTTCCAACCTAAACACGTAACTAAAATCCTCTGTCACTGGAACAAAGAACAAAGAACAAAGAACAGTACAGCACAGGAACAGGCCATTCGGCCCTCCAAGCTTGCGCCGATCTTGATGCCTGCCGAAACTAACACCTTCTGCACTTCCGGGGCCCATATCCCTCTATTCCCTTCCTATTCATATATTTGTCAAGATGTCTCTTAAACGTCGCTATCGTATCTGCTTCCACCACCTCCCCTGGCAGCAAGTTCCAGGCACTCACCACCCTCTGTGTAAAAAACTTGCCTCGCACATCCCCTCTAAACTTTGCCCCTCGCACCTTAAACCTATGTCCCCTAGTAACTGACTCTTCCACCCTGGGAAAAAGCTTCTGACTATCCACTCTGTCCATGCCGCTCATAACTTTGTAAACCTCTATCATGTTGCCCCTCCACCTCCGTCGTTCCAGTGAAAACAATCCGGGTTTTTCCAACCTCTCCTCATAGCTAATGCCGTCCAGACCAGGCAACATCCTGGTAAACCTCCTCTGTACCCTCTCCAAAGCCTCCACGTCCTTCTGGTAGTGTGGCGACCAGAATTGCACACAATATTCTAAGTGTGGCATAACTAAAGTTCTGTACAGCTGCAGCATGACTTGCCAATTTTTATACTCTACGCTCCGACCAATGAAGGCAAGCATGCCGTATGCCTTCTTGACTACCTTATCCACCTGCGTTGCCACTTTCAGTGACCTGTGGACCTGTACGCCCAGATCTCTCTGCCTGTCAATACTCCTAAGGGTCCTGCCATTTACTGTATACCTCCCACCTGCATTAGATCTTCCAAAATGCATTACCTCACATTTGTCCGGATTAAACTCCATCTGCCATTTCTCCGCCCAAGTCTCCAACCGATCTGTATCCTGCTGTATCCTCTGACAATCCTCATCATTATGCGCAACTCCACCAACCTTTGTGTCGTCCGCAAACTTACTAATCAGACCAGCTACATTTTCCTCCAAATCATTTATATATACTACAAACAGCAAAGGTCCCAGCACTGATCCCTGCGGAACACCACTAGTCACATCCCTCCATTCAGAAAAACACCCATCCACTGTTACCCTCTGTCTTCTGTGACCAAGCCAGTTCTGTATCCATCTTGCCAGCTCACCTCTGATCCCGTGTGACTTCACCTTTTGCACCAGTCTGCCATGCGGGACCTTGTCAAATACTTTACTAAAGTCCATATAGACAACATCCACCACCCTTCCCTCATCAATCATCTTCATCACTTCCTCAAAAAACTCAATCAAATTAGTAAGACACAACCTCCCCTTCACAAAACCATGCTGTCTCTCGCTAATAAGTTCGTTTGTTTCCAAATGGGAACCATTCTGGTAAATCTCCTTTGCACCCTCTCAAGGGCCCTCACATCTTTCCTAAAGTGTGGTGAACAGAACTGGATGCAATACTCCAGTTGAGGCCTGACCAGAGCATAACTTCCCTGCTTTTGTACTCAATGCCTCTATTTATGAACCCCAAGATCCCATATGCTTTGTTAACCACACTCTCAATATCTTTTGCCACCTTCAAAGATCGATGCACATGCACCCCCAGGTCCTTCTGTTCCTGCACATGCTTTCGAACTTGCTATTAAGTATATATTGCCTCTCCCTATTCCTCCTGCCAAAATGCATCACCTATCGGGTGACGTTATGGAGGTGGAAATAGGCGGTCATAGTGATGGTGCGGATATGTTGTCAGAAGCTCATCTCAGAGACATCAAGTCTGGTTCAGCCTCAGACAGTTGCCAGGGAGAGGGATGCAGTCAGTGGTGAGGGTGCGCAATTTGTAATGGGAACCAAAGTCAATTACTTTGATACTCCCAATGTTTAATTGGAGAAAATTTCTCCTCATCCAGTACTGGATGTTAGACAAGAGAAGCCTGAAGCATTTACATCCGTCTTCAGCCAGAAGCACCAAGTAGATGATCCATCTCGGCCTCCTCCTGAGGTCCCCAGCATCACAAATGCCAGTCTTCAGCCAATCCGATTCACTCCACGTGGGAGCACGAAACGGCTGAAGTCACTGGATACTGCAAGGGCTATGGGCCTTGACAACATTCCGGCAATAGTACTGAAGACTTGTGCTCCAGAACTAGCTGTGCCCCTAGCTAAGCTGTTCCAGTACAGCTATAAGACTGGCATCTACCTGGCAATGTGGAAAATTGCCCAGGTATGTCCTGTGCACAAAAAGCAGGACAAATCTGACCTAGCCAATTCCTCCCTACCAGTCTACTCCCAAAGTCAGCAAAGTGATGGAAGGGGTCTTCGACAGTGCTATCAAGCGGCACTTGCTCACTAATAACCTGCTCACTGATGCTCGGCTTAGGTTCCGCCAGTGATGGAATACTGTCCACTTACCTGGATGGGTGCAGCTCCAACAACACTCAAGAAGCTCAACACCATCCAGGACAAAACAGGCCACTCGATTGACACCACATCCACCATCTTCAACATTCACTCCCTTCACCACTGACGCACAGTGGCAGCAGTGCATACCATCTACAAAATGAACTACAGCAACTCATCAAGGCTCCTTCAACAGCACCTTCCAAATCTGTGATCTCTACCACCTAGAAGGACAAGGGCAGCAAATGCATGGGAACATCACCACCTGCAAGTTTCTGTCCAAGCCACACACCATCCTGACTTGAAACTATATCGCTGTTCCTTCACTGTCGCTGGGTCAAAATTCTGGAACTCCCTTCTAAACAGCATTGTGCCTACCTCCCAAGGACTGCAAAAGTTCAAGAAAGCAGCTCACCACCACCTTCTCAAGGGCAATTATGGACGGGTAATAAATGCTGGCCCAGGCAGCGACCCCCACATCCCACGAATGAATTTAAAAAAAGCTATCTGGTAATTTAGAAACAGTAAAGGGGTCAAGAAAGCTGGTGGTGAGGTGGAGCTGGGTGTTGTCAGCAAACATATGGAACTTGATACTGAGTTTTCAGATGATGTCTCTGAAGGGCAGCACGTAGATGGGAAATGGGAGGGGGCCATGGATAGATCCATGGGGAACACCAGAGTTAACTGCATGGGAGTGGGAAGAGATGTCATTGCAGGTGACTCTCTGGTAATGATTTGGATCCTGGAAGATTTGGATTTCTATGATTCATTGTATCTAAGACTTTTTTGTCTTGCTACTTCCCTGTTAATGGCAATTAAAGAGGTGATAGCAAGATGGAAACTAAAATAAAACTGTTGACTTGCCACTGTTTCCAACTTAATTTCATAACATTAAATTGCACCTTAATGAAAATATTTAATTTGCAGTCAACTCATGTTTTCAGGTCCTACAATGCAATTTTCATGTCAATCAGCATAGCCATTGCTACATCATCAACCCGTCTATAGTACAGGTTAGGAGGTGGCCATTACATAACTATTTAAAAGGATCCTTTGCTGCAGTTGACAAAAGATGGTAACTGGTTCGAACTCATTTTTTTCATCAGTTTCATGAGAGCTGGAGCTTTAAAGGCTTACATATGTTTGTTTCCCTTTTGTTGACTGTGCTTATAAAATATCCCTGTTGCTGAAATCTGCTGTGCCATTTCAGCCCCGATAAGTGGCAGATATCCCACTGTCCTAAATGGCGAAGTGCCCAAAAGCAGTGTGATTAGTGATGGCACTAACTTCCATTTTTGTAGCCCCTCTAACAGAGTAAATGTCCCAAGGCAATTCGGTTGTTGTATATAAATGAAGTTTGAACCCAAAATCGTTCAAGTCTCTCACTTAAAATCATTGGCTGATGGACAGCCAACTGATGTGTGCTCCATACCGAAGCCAATCTATTTGAGGGTCCCAAATGGAGAGGGATCCAAGGGTGGTCCGCAGGGGGGGTGGAGTTAGATGACGGAGAGGGCAGATAGATCACAGTGCGGAGGTGGGGGTGGGGCAGGCGGGGATGTTGGGTCTGGAGGAAACACTCCTGCTTCTCCTTGCCCACATGGAGTGTTGTAAAGGCACTTACCACATGGATTTTTTTTAAATTCATTCATGAGATGTGAGCATTGCTGGCTTAGCCAGCATTTATTGCCCATCCCTAATTGCCCATGAGAAGGTGGCCCCTCTCACCTCCTTTAAGCTGCCACATATGTTTCCTAAGGCCTAGGAAGCCGTCTGTGTGGTTAAAAGTAGAAAGACTGTTAAAATGAAGACACGCAGGCTCATTATAATATTTAAATTTCCAATCCCATTCCTGTGAGCAGATTGGTCACCCTCGTCTTGTCTCGCCTTCGTTAAATCGAGAAGTGGACGGGTTCGCGATGGTTTGGGTTCCTGTCTCAGGTTTCTCACACTTTAAACTCTGATGCGACCCCAACCCACCCATTTGTGGGAATTAAAATTCAGCTTTGTGTAATATGGCAATAATGTTGCATCATAGAAATAAATCAGATCAATTTATATGCGGTGATCTTTCTAAAAATGATATAGGACTCTCTCAAGTACTCAGTTAAATATTTAAAACTAGTATTATGCCATCAAGAGAAAATTTAGTGGCAGTTTGCAGTTTTAAATAAAATATACATGACAACATATATGAGAGTCATTTTATCGCACAGTAGCATTTGATCATGGAATTGTGTTGAAATTGTGGATGGGCAGATCTAGGCCTGGCTGTGTGATGTTGAATGGTTGCGAGAGGTTTTTTTGCCCAGTGATTTGGAAATACTAGGAAACAATTTGCAAATCCCTCAGAGCAACTCACACTTTGAATACTCCAAGCAATACTGCAAAATGCCATTTTTGAATCAATTTTTCCACAAATACAGTAATCATTCACTGATTAGGCAAATATGGTGAGAATATCTTTATCATCTTGTGTACATTCAGAACAGAATTGCTAAAGTGTATGCTATTATATTGAAAAAAGAAAGTAAATGCTTTTTGAAGAGGAAACAAACAATTGTCCTAACACTGTTTCGCTAAGTGATAACAGCGACAGTCCCATGTATAGGGATTAACTACATTTACGGCTGAATGGAGCTGTTTGTATATGTAACCTGCGGCAGTCTGATAACACTAGAGTGAAGCAGATTAGATTTTCTGATTGAGTTATAAAAGGTCATACATTGTCATTACATGTATCTACTAAGGCCAATTACTTAATTGGGTAACTGCTGCATACTCTAGCAAACAATACAGCACAGATTCCATAATGTGTCCAGAATACAATGGTTTTCTGTTTATAGTTAAAGTGATGATGCTAAAGACATTATCATGTTAGTTTTTAATGTGGAAAGGACTAATAGAAAAGTAAATATTGCAGATGCTGGAAATCCGAAATAAAAACAGAAAATCCTGTTTTTCAAATCCCTTCTTGGCCTAGCTCTTCCCAATCTCTGTAATCTCCTCTAGCCCCATAACCTTCCAAATATCTGTGCTCTGCTAATTCAAGCCTCTTAGGTATCCCTGATTTTAATTGCTCCACCATTGGCGGCTGTGCCTTGAGCTGTTGAGACCCAAAGCTCTGGAATTCCCTCCCTCAAACTCTCTGCCTCTTGACCCCTCTTTTCTCCTTTAATAAGCTCCTTAAAACTTGCCTCTTTGACCAAACCTCTGGCCATCTGTCCTAAGATCTCTTTTTGTGACTTGGAGTCATATTTTGTTTGATAATGTAACACCCTGGGAGATTTTATTACATTAAATGCGCTATTTATGAATTGTTGTTGAAATATTCAGCAGATCAGGCAGCATCTGTGGAGGGAGAAACAGAGCTAATGCTTCAGGTCTGTGACCTTTCATCAGAACTGTTTACGTATGTTTATTCTGTGCTTTTGCACTGTTTCCATTGGAGCACCGGATCACTCATGAGCAATAGCCACCTAGTCTGCCATAAACGAACATTGGGAAATGGTACAAGCACACCATTCATATTTTTCGTACTGGAATGTTGCAGTAAGTGTTAGGGAATGATAGACTGAATAATCAATCATTAGTCATAGTAGGCCAAGGTGCAGTAAATGGAACAGAAGGGAGTGCTGCTGAACAAGTCATTTCACTGATGATTTATCTGTCCTCAACCCTTTGTCTAAGGAAATAAATTCTTCTGCACTAACATTAAAAGGAGGAACATATTTTCTATAATTGTCCCACATATGGTGAGCTTTTAAGTAGCAGCACCAATAACATAGAGCAATACCCACAATCTCATGAAGTCATAGATTAATGAATTCTTGGAATATGAAATGAGAATACGTCAGTTACCAAAAAAGATAACCCAAAATTCTTCTACCGGCATGTAAATAATGTGAGGCAGGGTGGGGCCAGTTAGGTACACAGAAGGTGGTATATGTTTAGAGGTGCAAGGTAAGGCTAGAATACTTAATGAGTACTTTATATCAGTTTTTAATAAGGAAGAGGATGCTGACAAAATATCTGTAGAAGCGGTAATAGTAGAGGTAATGGATGGGGAAAAAATTGATAGGTGGGATGTACTGGAAAGGCTGGCTATGCTTAGAGTGGATAAGCCACCTGGTCCAGATGGATTGCATCCCAGGTTGCTAAAGGAAGCAGGGGTGAAGGTAGCGGAAGGGCTGGCCATAATCTTCCAACCTTTCCCCAGATATGGGGGAGGTGCCAGAGGATTGGAAAATGGCAAATGCTCAAAATAACCTTGCTCAAAAAAGGGTGTAAGGACATTCCTAGTAACTACAGGCCTGTTGGTTTAACATCAGTGGTAGCTAAGATTTTAGAAACAATAATTAGGAAAAAATTAACAGGCAGTTGGAGAGGTTCGAGATGATTAAGGATAGCCAGCATGATTTGTTAAAGGTAGATCATGCTTGACTAATCTAATTGAATTTTTTGATGAAGTAACAGAGAAGGTTGATGCAGGAATGCGGCGGATGTTGTCCATATGGATTTTAAGAAAGCATTCGGACAAAGCCCCACATAAAAGGCTGGTTAACATATTGAGGCTCATGGAATAGGAGGATCAATGCCCCCTTGGGAAAAAAAAGGCTTTAGGAAAGAAACAGCAAGTTGTGGTAAAGACTGCTTTTCAGACTAGAGGATGGTAAAAGTGGTGTTCCCCAAGTGTCAGTGTTACAACCAGGTGAGAAGGTTACTAGGGGTCCCTCTCAGCCTTCACCTGGTCTTACCATAATGGGGTTTAATTTTAAACACACCGTGTTTTTAGCCCCCCCTTGGCGAATCCTTGTTCACTGCTTTCCAATTATAAGGCAAAGAAACCAGCACAAACAGGCTTTCTTAGGTTTAAAGAAGAAAAGTTGAAATTTATTAAACTTAAACTTAAACTCTAATTCTGTTAACGCCTATGGATACATGACACGCCCACACTAGTATGCGTATACAATGCACACATGCAAATAGAGACAGAAAAGAAAAGAAAAATAAAGTGGAATAGTTTGAGGCAATACCTGAAGAGTTTTTGTTACAGTTCTTCGAGCTCACTGTCGAGTCCTTGATTGTAGGTATATCTTACTTTTCGTTGGGGCACAGTATTCTTCTTAAACCTTGTTCGTTGTAGGAGACTTTTCTCTCTTGGGGTTCATGTGCCTTCAGTGAATTCAAAGGCTTGTGAGAAAGAGATGGGAGCAGACAGGAGAGATCTTCTCAGTCCAGGAGCAAACAGACACTCTCAGTTCACACCGTTTGTACAATTCAGAAAAACCCAGGCTGCCAAGCAGGTTAGTCATGTGACTAACTGGTCTGACGATGTCTTCGATTGCACCACCTTCGCAGTCTCTGGAATGCTCCTCTTACACACAATACCTGGTGATCAAGGTCCACTGTGGGTTGAATGTGTCAGGGAATGGTCCTTTGTCCTTCCAAGCACCGTCTTCTAATATGCAAAAGTCTTTTCCAGCCATGGCTGATCTGTTTAACAAGTCCTTTCTTCACTCCAGTAACAGTTTAAAATCAATGTTCATGACAAAATTAATGTGCCTCATTGTTGGTAGCTTGGGGCCTAGCATGACAGTCAGTGTTAGGACCACTGGTTTTTTTGATGTATACAAATGACTTGGGTATTGAATACAGAATAAAATTTCAAAATTTGCCAATGATACAAAACCTGGAGGTGTGTTAAACAGTGTGAATGACACCAATCGACTGCAACAGGAGATAGATAAGGTAGCAGAATGGGCAGACAAGTGGTAGATAGAATTTCATACAGAGAAGTGTGAGGTGATGCATTTTGGCAGAAGAAATAGCGAGAGACAATATAGATTCCATGGCACAGTTCTAAAGCGTGTGCATGGACAGAGAGATCTGGAGGTTTGTGTGCATTGATCTTTGAAGGTGGCAGGACATATGTAGAGAGTAGGTAGCAAGGTATGTTGAGGTCTGGGCTTCATAAATGGAGGTATTGAGTGCAAAAGCAGGGATGTTATGCTGAATCTTTATAAAGCTCTGGTTGTGCCACTACTAGAGTATTGCATCCAGCTCTGGTCATCACACTTTAGGAAGAATGTGAGGGTCCTTGATAGGTTGTACAGGAGATTTATCAGAAAGGTTTCAGGGATGAAGGAATTTAGCTACAAGGTTAGGTTGGAGAAGCTGGGTTTGTTCTCCTTGCAGCAACGGAGGTTGAGGGGAGATCCAGGGAGGATGGTGAGGAAGATTTTTTTTTGCAGTGAGTGTTAATGACCTGGATTGCTGCAGTGAGACTGCCTCCATCTAGCTGGCAGCGTCCCCACATGGTGGGGGGAGGGGAGGGGAGGGGATGAAGGTTGCCCTGCTGTGGGAAAACTGCCAACAGCCCTATAAAATGGCCCCTTATTAGGAGTTTAATTATACTAATTGGCTGCCCGCCTCCATGGAGCAGGCAGCCTCCCCACTTCCAATCCCACCATGGGGAAAATACCTTGGCGGCAGGACCACATTGGGAAGGGTTTATACCAGCACCCTCGAAACCTCCTGGGGAGCCAGTAAAATCCTGGCCTATGACACAGTGAATTAAAAGGTTATGGGGAAAGGACAGTGAAGTGGAATTAGGTAGATGCATTTTCAAAGAGGATAGATGCGTCAAATAGTCTCCTTTTGTGTTGTAAAACTTTATTATATGATTCTATGGTCCAATTCCAGGTCTTTAGACATTAGTAGACTAATTACACAATAAAGGACACCGTTTTGTTTAAGCAAAAAGAAATTGAAAAGAAGTATAATATTTTATATCCACCTCTATTTTTCACTTTTAATAGCTAAATAATTTTAATTATAGATAAGCAAAGTAAATGCATTTTTGCTCAGATTGCAACATTATAACTCATTGCTTTCTACTTTTATTTAGTAAGCAGCATAACTTCTTGATTTGTATAAAGTAATAAAATACAATAAATGACACAAGGCATGAGACAATTTACATTATAGAAAGTCTTAAATTACATGTAGAGAAAGATGCAGAAGAATTGTTTCAATATTTACTGTGATTTTTATAAGTAAATATTCCTGATAAAGGAGTATACTTTTATATCCAAATGATTATTAATTTTACTAAGATCTGTTGATAAATATTGTTCTTTGTGGACAGCATCCCCAGTTAGCTGTAGCATTAGTTCCACCTAAGCTGCTTCTAATTTCTAATTCACATATGTAGCATGTCCAAAAGTTCTATAAGAAGTCAATCCTTGTATGGATCCTATCCTTCTTGTCAATCTATGGTTTGAGCCAGTAAAACATCCTTTTTTAAAATTTGTTCATGGATGTGGACAACACCAGCCCGGCCAGCATTTATTGCCTATCCCATATTGTTCTTGAGAAGGTGATGGTGAACCGCCTTCTCGAACTGTTGCAATCCATGTGGTGTTGGTACACCCACAATGTTGTTAGATGGGGAGTTCCAGGATTTTGATCCAGCGACGATGAAGGAACGACAATGTCTTTCCAAATCAGGATGGTGCATGACTTGGAAGAGAAATTCTAGGTGGTGGCTCTCCCATGCACCTGCTTGGATTTGGAAGGAGCCTTGGCGAGTTGCTGCAGTGCATCTAGTAGATGGTACATCCTGCAGCCATGTTGTGTTGGTGAGAGAGGGAGTGAATATTTATGGTGCTAGATGGGGTACAGACCAAGCAGACTGCTTTGTTTTGGATGGTATTGAGTTTCTTGAGTGATGTTAGAGCTGTATTCATCCAGGCAAGTGGAGAGTATACCATCACACTTCTGACTTGTGCCTTGCAGATGGTGTAAAGGCTTTGGAGAGTCAGGAGGTGAGATACTCACCACAGAATACCCAGCCTCTGACTTGCCCTTGTAGCCACAGTATCTATATAGCTGGTCCAGTTAAGTTTCTAATCAATGGTGATGCCCAGGATGTTAATGATGGAGGATTCATTGATGGTAATCCTGTTGAAAGTCAAGGAGCGGACGTTAGCTTCTTTTGCTGCAGATGATCATTACTTGTCACTTGTGTGGTCCAAATGTTACTGGCCACTTATCAGCCAAGCCTGAATGTTGTCCAGATCTTGTGGCATGTGGGCATGGATTGCTTCATTATCTGAAGATTATAAGAAATAAGAGCAGCAGTTGGCCATTTGGAGGAGCTGTGAATAGAACTGTGCAACATTTGCTGTCATCAACAGGCATTCCCACTTCTAACTTTCTGAGGGGAGGTCATTAATGAAGCAACTGAATATGCTTCGGCCTAGGGCACTGCCCTGAGGAACTCCTACAACAATATCACTGGCTGAGATTTTTGCCTCCAGCTTCTTCCTTCGTACTAGGTATGACTTCAGCCAGTTGAGAGTTTTCCCCCTATATCCCAGTGATTTCAAATTTACGAGGGTTCCTTGACCATAGAATCATAAACTCATAGAATGGTCACAGCACAGAAGGAGGACATTTGGTCCATCTTGTCCATGCCAGCTCAATGCAAGAGCAACTCAGCTAGTCCCACTCCCTTGCCCTTTCCCCATAGCTTTGCAAATTCTTTTTCTTGAGGTGCTTATCCAATTCCGTTTTGAAGGCCACAATTGAATCTGCCTCCACCACAATCTCAGGCAGTGCATTCCAGATCCTAACAACTCGCTGCGTAAAAAAGTTTTTCCTCATGTTGCCATTGGTTCTTTTGCCAATCACCTTAAATCAATGGTCCTGTGCTTCTTGACCCCTTCGCTAACAGGAATAATTTCTCTCTATCGACTCTCTCTAGACCCCTCAGAATTTGAACACTTTTATCAAATATCCACTCAACCTTCTATTCTCTAAAGGAGATACCCCAGCTGGGGTATCCACATAACTGAAGTCTCTTATGCCTGGGACAATTCTCGTAAATCTTTTCTATACCCTCTCTAAAGCTTTCACATCCTTCCTAAAGTGCCCAGAATTGAATACAATACTCCAGTTGAGGCCAAACCAGAGTTTCATAAAGGTTCATCATAACTTCCTTGTTTTTGTACTCTATAGGCTGAATTTTATATTCCTCTGGAAGGCAGGTTTTTAGGGAGTGGTGTGGGTGGAGACTTGACATAGAGTCATCCGCCACGGAACTCGACGCCATAATGCTGCTATCAAATTCTGTCAGAGGCGGTGAAGTGCCATGGCGGCATGTCTGCACAAACGCGATGGCTTTGGCATTTACATATGTTAAACACACTTTAATATGCATCTGAATGTAATTTACAGCAATCTTATCAGGCATTCGCAATCTTGCGTTGGGCATGCAGCACTCACGTGCCCTCAGTTTCACATCTTTAAAAAGCTGGCGGGAGAATGGT
The DNA here is from genome assembly GCF_036365525.1 of Heterodontus francisci. NCBI lineage: Eukaryota > Metazoa > Chordata > Chondrichthyes > Heterodontiformes > Heterodontidae > Heterodontus > Heterodontus francisci. Next base: position 73,917,419 of record NC_090375.1, read on the forward strand.
GAAAATCCTCGGTGACTCAAGAGGGTAATTTACTTTACCGCTGTTATCTATCGGAAGTGGTTGCTTGGAAGAACTTGGCAATGGCATTGTCTGTGGCGGAGGGGGTGTTGGTTGGGAGAATTTGGCAAGTGTGGAGGTGGTTTTCTTTTGGAAAGTCAGTGCACGGCACTGAAATGTTATTGGTTTGTTCATGATGACTCACACTTTTGGAAATATTGCGGGTCCGACATCAATCCATACCATAAAGCTAATATAGGCTTCCCATAACCAAAATGCAAACATCTCTTTACCCAGATACCCAGAGAGGTAAACTTAACCCGAAGGTCCAGGGAGGATAGAGATGGGTATGATTCACCCTGTTTTCTTGGATCCCCGTGCGGGCCAAGACGCAGCTGCAGTGCAAGAGGAGACTCCCAGACGTGAGCAGCAGCAGCCAAGAACACAACAAAGAGCACAGATAGAGTAGCAAGTATATAGAACTTGCCTGACATACCTGCAGATATCTGAAAGGAACTGCTGGAGAGGAATACGGCTGTCCAGAGAGGCAGAGTGATGGAGGACAAACATTCTTGAGCAGCAAGGGAGGCAAGGCAGAGCCTTATAATGGAGTGTTTCCAAAATCCATGACTTACAATAAATATACTTCTGACTAAAACTCACCCTCATGTATGCAGTGTCATGTTTTTGCCTCCGTACTATCTTGCCCTGCAGCATGAATGATAACATCCAATTCAGCCAGTGCCCATGTGACATCATTCAAGTAATGAAACAGTCACGCTCATTGGCATGTTAATGAGGTCAGTGGTCACTTTGTCAATGTAGTAAGGCGTTTGAGGGGATTGCAGAAGTCACACTCACGCCATGGTGGAATATAGTTATCCATCAATGAAGGCTGAGGATTTGCACCAATGAACATTTAATTACATTAAACATGAGATATTTATTTCAACTGTGAATACCCATGTGTGTCAAGCTGTCTTTGTTATACATTTGCGTGTGCTCCTGCGACAGCAGCTGGACTGGAGGCAGGCTGCTGATTATGATGCCCCTTGGCTTGAGGATGTCTTCGGCAGCTGTCCGCTGGGTGACTGAGGCCTGGAGGGTCCCAGAGGCCTGAAGGCTTCCTGTAGTGTGCAGGAGTGCACTCAGGCATGGCGGCTGCTGGAGCCTGGCTCACTGGCGGAGGGGATGAGGAGCCAGTGTGCACATTTGAATCACCCTGAGGGGAGACCCCAGATGTGGAGCGCATCCTCTCAAGACTCCTTGGAGCCTCCCTGCTCACCACAGAAGGACTAGGAGCTGGAACATTCTCGAGCCTCCTGCTCCTTCTCTCGCCCTGCCAGTGCTGAGTGGACCTCCTGGCCAACATGAGGGTTTGCAGGTCACGGCGCATCTGTGGTATGTGACTCTCCAAGAGGGTCGCCAACCTCTTGATGGATGAAACCATGCGCTCATATGCCTGGGGCATGGCAGCAGTCATAGCATGGATGGGCACCCCCACCGTTCACTCAAGGCTACGCATGGCATCTGGCATCTCCGCCACATGTTGCCTTATCTCTCCCTGCAACTGAAGCATGCCCTGTGCTGTCAACACCAGAGGCTTGTCATCAGCCTGGGGCTCAGCTTGGGCCTGACCACCCACAGTGCTCCGACTGTCAGACGCCTCGGCCATGTCAGCCTCAACCAGCTGCTCGGGCCCACGTGTTGTGCTCTCACCAGATTGTGGCCCTGATTGTAAAGCCGAGCAGATTCCCACCGAGGTGTATTTATCTGCACTTGTGGAAGGTGCAGATGAATCATGGGACGATGCATCCTCTGAGTGCTCCTCATCCTCAAAGGTTGTCATCAGTCTCTCAAGGCCTGTGATCTCCGCGAATGGCAACCTGCAAGATACGATGAAAACAACATCTGTGGGGTTAGATTACGCAAATCCCATTAAGGACAGCATGCCAGAGCTAATTCACCCTGGCTATTGCATTTTTATCTGATCAGCAATAATCGCTCTCTTGCGCTGTGACCCAGTGCTCCACATTTGAGATGGCATGTTCTCTTTGGCTTATGGCTAATTCCAGTGCCTCCTCTTGGGCTTGATTTAAAGGACTCAGGTTGGGCACTCTGCTACGGGTCCTGGCTGTCTCCCTCCTGTTTTGGGCTTCTTTTCCTTAAAGAGCAAAGATACCGATATTGAACATTGCCAAACGTCACCATCACAGTTTTACTAACGTGGATGCTTCATCAATACCTGGAGGATGCCTTGTTAGGCATACTGTCTAACCTGCTATGAGATATTAATGAGGGAAACTTGATACCCATATGCAGTCAGTCATCTGCCATCAATCTGGTATGACCCCCTTGTCTTTGAAATGACAGTGGCACCCACGTGGCATACCATGCAGTGACAACCAGATCACACCAAGCAATTTTGCAATGTGCCACTTACCTTTGATGAATGCAAGAGGTCATTCACTCTCTTTCTACACTGGACCCAGTTTCATCAGGCAACCATGCGACTACTAACATCTCTGTGATCTCTGTCCAGGCTTGCTTGGTCAGGCGGGATCACCTCTTCTTGCCATTGCTGGGGAAAAGGACTTCCCGCCTTTCCCTTGCAGCCTAGAGGAGAATAAGCAGGGAGGCATCACTGAATCGTGGGACAAACTTGCTCAGACCTCTGACATGATCAGAAGGATGTCCAGTGCGGCAGCTTACTGCGCTTTAACTTTTTGAAACAGCACAGAAGTGTTGCTTCAGTGATAATAAAAACAGAAAGTGCTGGAAATGCACAGCAGGTCTGGCAGCATCTGTGGGGAGAGAAACAGAGTTAACATTTCAGGACTGTGACCAAAGACACTGAGGTTAAACCGGATGGCCTGTAGTTGCTGGGTTTATCCTTACACCCTTTTTGAACAAGAGTATAACATTTGCAATTCTCCAGTCCTCTGGCACCACCGCTACATCTAAGGCAGATTGGAAAATTATGGCCAGTGGCTCCACAATTTCCATCCTTACTTTCCCCAGCATCCCCGGATGCATCCCATCTGGTCCTGGTGACTTATCAACTTTAAATACAGCCAGCCTTTCTAATACCTCTTTATCAATTTTGAGCCCATTCAGTATCTCACTTGCCCCCTCTTTCCTTTTGACTTCAGGCAGCATCTTCTTCCTTGGCAAAGAAAGAGGCGAAGTATTCATTTAGTACCTCAGGCTTTCACTCTGTCTCCACGTGTATATCTCCTTTTTGGTCCCTAATCAGCCCCACCCCTCTTCTTACTACCCTTTTGCTATTTATATGCCTATACAAAACTTCTGCACTCCCTTTTAAGTTAACTGCCAGTCTCTTCTTATGCACTCTCTTTGTCTCTCATAATTCCTTTTTCACTTTCCCTCTGAACTGTGTTCAGTGTGCAATGCCTTCAAGTGGCCCAAATAAACAACAACTAAAAAGTGCTAAGGAAAATTGCAGAAAAAGGCAGTTCAGTCAAATGTTGTCTTGATGTCAAGGGCAGTCACTCTTACCTCAGCTCTGGATTTCAGCTTTTTTTTTCATTTTTGGGCCAAGGCAGTAATAATGTCTGAGTGGTCCTGGCAGAACCAAAACTGAGTATTTATTTTATTTTTATTTTTACTTTATTTATTTTAGAGATACAGCACTGAAACAGGCCCTTCGGCCCACCAAGTCTGTGCCGACCAACAACCACCCATTTATACTAACCCTACAGTAACCCCATATTCCCTACCTACACTCGGGGAAATTTGCAACAGCCAATTTACCTATCACCTGCAAGTCTTTGGCTGTGGGAGGAAACCGGAGCACCCGGCGAAAACCCACGCGGTCACAGGGAGAACTTGCAAACTCCGCACAGGCAGTACCCAGAATCGAACCCGGGTCCCTGGAGCTGTGAGGCTGCGTTGCTAACCACTGCGCCACTGTTGGTGAACAGTTTATTGGTGAGTGGGTGCTGCTTGCTAGCACTATTTAAGATGCCTTCCATCATTTTGCTGAGAGTAGACTGATGGGGCATTAATTGGCTATTTCGATTTGTCCTGCTATTTTTGGACAGGACATACCTGGGCAATTTTCCATGTTGTTGGGTAGCTGCCAGTGCTGTAGTTGTATTGGAATAGCTTAGCTTGAGGCGCGGCGAGTGCTGCAGCATGTCTTCAGTGTTACAGCAGGGATGCTGTTAGGCCCATAGCCTTTGCTATATCCAGTGCGATCAGCCATTTATTGATATCTTGTGGAGTGAATCAAATGGCTGAAAACTGGTTTCTGTGATGGGTAGGAACCACAGGAGAAGACCAACATGGATCATCCACTTGGCACGGTTAGCTGAAGGTGGTTGCAAATGCTTCAGACTTTTCTTTTTCACTCACATGCTGGGCTCTGTCGTTATTGAGGATGGGGATGTTTGTGGAGTCTCCTCCTCCCATTTGTTGTTTAATTGTCCACCACCAATTCATGACTGGATGTGGCAGGATTGCAGAGCTTTGATCTGATCTGTTGATTGTGGGATCACTTATCTCAGTTTATTGCATCCTGCTGCCATTGTTTAGCATGTACGTAGTTCTGTGTTGTGGCTTCACATTTTTAGGTATGCCTGACATTACTCCTGTAATGGTCTCTGACACTCCTCATTTAAGTTGGGTTGGTCCCCTGGCTTGATAATAATGGTAGAGTGAGGGATATGCCAGGCCATGAGGTTACAGATTGTGGTGGAATACATTTCTGCTTCTGCTGGTGGCTCGCAGTGCCCAATGGGTGCCCAATTTGGAGCTGCTAGATCTGTTCTGAATCTATCCTATTTAGCACGGTGGTTGTGCTACACAACATGCTGGAGTGTCCTCAGTGTGAAGATGGGACTTTGTCTCCACAAGGACTGTGTGGCAGTCACTCCCACCAATACTGTCATGGATAGATGCATCTGCGACATGTAGGTTGATAAGAATGAGGTCAAGTAGATTTTTGTCTCATGTTGGTTCTCTCACCACTTGCCGCAGGCCTAGTCTAGTAGATATGTCGTTCAGGACTTGGTCAGCTTGCTCAGTAGGGTGCTATCGTGCCTCTCTTAGTGATGGACATTGAAGTCCCCTACCCAGAGGAAATCCTGTGTCCTTGCTATCCTCAGTGCTTCTTTCAATTGGTTTCAAGCTGGTGGAGTACTGATTCATCAGTTGAGCGGGAACAGCAGGTTGTAATCAGTAGCAGCTTTTGTTGCCCATATTTGGCCTGGTGCCATGAGAGTTCATGGGGTCCAGAGTCAATATTCAGGACTCCCAGGGCCACTCGCTCCTGACTCTATACCACTGTGGTGCCATCTCTCGTGGGCATGACTCTGTAAGTATGACTATGTGAGGCTGTTAGTTGACTAATAAATGGGACAGTTCTCTCAATTTTGACACAAGTCCCCAGATGTTAATGAGGAGGACTTTGCGTGGTCTAGTAGGCTGGATGTGATTTTATCATGGCCAGTGCCTGGGTCGATGCCTTGTTGTCTGTCCAGTTTTATTCTTATTTGAATTTCTCGTAGCCTGAGGCTACAGGCAATCTGTTCACAGTTCAGCTTTTTGTTACTGTCCTTGGCCTAATTCATTAACCACCCCTCTGTGAGTTGTTACTTGCCGATGCTTTCAAACACAACCTACTCCCTAACATAATCAAAGGATTGTTCAAACCCTTCACTCTGACCTGTGTCAGCTACATAAATCAGGTTATAATTGGTTATGTTATCATCGTAATTAGAAGAGGGCTATTCAACAGCCAAAAGGATTTCTTTCAGAGTTTGAAAACCCATGTTTTGAAGCTGGGTCTTTCTATTCTTCAATTATCTTAAATTAACATCAATGGGAAAGTTTTAAAAAAGTGATTTTAATCTTTTTTTTTAACTCGCTCAGTTAGTTATCCCATAATCATCTGAGATATCTGCACTCATCTAATTCTGGCCTCCTGAGCATCCCCAATTTTAATTGTGGCCATGCCTTCAGTTGCCAAGGCCCGAAGCTCTGAAATTCCCTTCCTAAAACTGTCTGCTTCTCTACCTCACTTTTTTTCTTTGAGACACTGCTTAGAACCTATCTCTTTGATCAAGCTTTTGGTCATCTGATCTTTTATCTCCCATATGGCTTGGTGTCATATTTTGTTTTATAATGCTTCTGTGAAATGCCTGGGACATTTTATTACCTTAAATAAGCTGTTATTGTTGTTAGCGAAGTTTATGTTTCAATTTTCTTCCAGGACACTGGTTCATCTGTTTCTTTTTTACAGCTATTCCTGTCTGCGGTGATACAAATTTATGGATCATGGCTGGTAGTTTTATATTGCTCATTCAGTACAATATTTCATCCATTATACATGTATGTGCATAGATCATTAATAATCCTTTTAGGCATGACAATATTAAAGCAGAATCCCATTTAGCAGAATCTCTCAATTGTTCTGTTAAGTAATCGGCTGGGGTTGTCGTTTTTTCAAGTTTGTTCTCAGATTAAGCAAATACAGTATGAAGTAAATCTATTGAGTTCTAAGTACATAATAACTGTCTCCTCCAACTTGAAGGGTCTATCACGAGAACTGAACACACACTTTACCTTTATTGTAGGTCACTGTTCTGACTGCTGCGGTTCCTCTTACCATTTTAATTTTCTTCCAAATGTTCTTGCCTCTAAATCCACCTGTGAGCAGTTGCAGAGAGTGTTCAATCATATTTGCACTGCATGAAGAGTCCTCTCTTCCTCATTTTTAGAAGCTAAGCCAATTAAATATACAGACAGCCAACCCTCAATAGATTGTAATTTCTGTCTTTCTTAATAATTAGTGACAGCTTGGCCCAGTAGCACAAGCATTTCAGTAGTTAACTGCTAACCAGAAGGTCACAAGTTTGAGTCCTAACGTTGCACGCAACTCAAGCTCATTTATCTCCTCTCTGTTTCACTGCTATGCCACTAGGTACAACACAATGTAGAAATCAAATAGTCCAATTCTACTTAAAGGAAATTGACACAATCCAGACTGTATTTGTCCCTGGAATTGACTATGATGGCCGCAGATGTCTGCAGTCTATGTCTTCCTACCAGATCAACACATGAAAAAGATAGCACTGCCAAGGCCCTAGAATCTGGAATTTACTCCCCCAGTCTCTCTGCCTGTCGACTGCTGTTTCCTCCTTTAAGACACTTATCACACTCATGGGAAGTGCAGCGATGGAAATACTGGGGAGTTGTATAAAAAAGAACAATTTAAAAGACAGGTACACTTGTCTTTAACAAAATGGAGGACAATGTTGCATGACATACACCTTGTCCTAATCGTGTAATGAGAGAGGAATAATTGACAATATAATGGTGCGAAACCCCTTCCATATTATGCCACCATAATATGATAGAATTCTTCATCAAGGTGGAGAGTGACGTAGTTGATTCTGAGACTAGGGTCCTGAATCTTAGTAAAGGAAACTACGAAGGTATGAGGCACGAGTTGGCCATGACGGATTGGGAAACGTTACTTAAAGGGATGACGGTGGATAGGCAATGGCAAACATTTAAAGAGCGCGTGGATGAACTGCAACAATTGTTTGTCCTTGTCTGGCGCAAAAGTAAAACGGGAAAGGTAGCCAAACCATGGCTTACAAGGGAAATTAGAGATAGCATTAGATCCAAGGGAGAGGCATATATATTTGCCAGAAAAAACAACAGACCTGAGGATTGGGAGCAGTTTAGAATTCAGCAAAGGAGGACCAAGGGATTGATTAAGAAGGGGAAACTAGAGTACGAGAGCAAGCTTACAGGGAACATAAAAACTGACTGTAAAAGTTTCTATAGATATGTGAAGAGAAAAAGATTGGTGAAGACAAATGCAGGTCCCTTAGTCAGAAACAGGGGAATTTATTATGGAGAATAAAGAAATGGCTGACCAACTAAATGCATACTTAGGTTCTGTCTTCACAAAGGAAGATACAAATATCATACCAGAAATGTTGGGGAACACAGGGCTCAGTGAGAGAGAGGAACTGAAAGAAATCAGTATTAGTAGAGAAATGATGTTGGGGAAATTGATGGGATTGAAGGCCGATAAATCCCCAGGGCCTGATGGTCAGCATCCCAGAGTACTTAAGGAAGTGGCCCTAGAAATAGTGGATGCATTGGTGGTCATCTTCCAAGATTCTATAGATTCTGGAACAGTTTCTACAGATTGGAGGGTAGCTAATGTAACCCCACTATTTAAAAAGGGAGGTAGAGAGAAAGCAGGGAATTAGAGACCAGTCAGCCTGACGTCGGTAGTGGGGAAAATTCTAAAGTCCATTATCAAAGATTTTATAGCAGAGCACTAAGAGAACAGTGGTAGAATTGTGCAGAGTCAGCATGGATTTACGCAAGGGAAATCATGCTTGACAAATCTACTAGAATTCTTCGAGGATGTGACTAGTAGAGTTGATAAGGAGGATCCAGTGGATGTGGTTTATTTGGACTTTCAGAAGGCTTTCAACAAAGTCCCACATAAGAGATTGGCATGTAAAATTAAAGTGCATGGGATTGGGGGTAGTGTATTGCGATGGATAGAAAATTGGTTGGCGGACAGGAAACAAAGAGTAGGGATAAATGGTTCTTTTTACGAATGGCAGGCAGTGACTAGTGGGGTACCACAAGGATCAGTGCTAGGACCCCAGCTATTCACAATATACATTAATGATTTAGATGAGGGAAGCAAATGTAATATCTCCAAATTTGCAGATGACACAAAACTGGGTGGGAGGGTGAGTTGTGAGGAGGATGCAGAGAGGCTTCAGGGTGATTTGGACAAGTTGAGTGAGTGGGCTAATACATGGCAGATGCAGTATAATGTGGATAAATGTGAGGTTATCCACTTTGGTAGCAAAAACAGGAAGGCAGATTATTATCTGAATGGCTATAAACTGAGAGAGGGGAAAATGCAACGAGACCTGGGTGTTCTTGTACACCAGTCGCTGAAGGTAAGCATGCAGGTGCAACAGGCGGTAAAAAAGGCAAATGGTATGTTGGCCTTCATAACGAGAGGATTCGAGTACAGGAGCAGGGATGTCTTGCTGCAATTATACAGGGCCTCAGTGAGGCCACACCTGGAATATTGTGTGCAGTTTTTGTCTCCTTATCTGAGGAAGAATGTTCTTGCTATAGAGAGAGTCACGCGAAGGTGTACCAGGCTGATTCCTTGGATGGTGGGACTGACGTATGAGGAGAGATTGAGTCGGTTAGGATTTTATTCTCTGGAGTTCAGAAAAGTGAGGGGTGAACCCATAGAAATCTATAAAATTCTAACAGGACTTGACAGGGTAGATGCAGGAAGGATGTTCCCGATGGTGGGGGAGTCCAGAATCAGGGGTCATAGTCTAAGGATATGGGGTAAACCTTTCAGGACTGAAATGAGGAGAAATTTCTTCACCCAGAGAGTGGTGAGCCTGTGGAATTCATTACCACAGAAAGCAGTTGAGGCAAAAACATTGTATGTTTTCAAGAAGGAGTTAGATATAGCTCTTGGGTCCAAAGGGATCAAAGGGTGTGGCGTGAAAGCGGGAACAGGTTGCCGAGTTGGATGATCAGCCATGATCATACTGAATGGTGGAGCAGGCTTGAAGGGCCGAATGGCCTACTCCTGCTCCTATTTTCTATATTTCTATGTTTGTCCTGCACTGAAATACATATTCATGTCTGCTGCAACTAAAACCCGTTAACCCCATCTGTATTGAAGTTATGGACAGCTCATCACATATGGATGTGAGATATCCACAAAAATGAGCTAAAACAAAGGCACTACAGATGTCCTGTCTCCAGCTACAATCACGTTTGAAAATACCTCACCTTATCAAAATAGACTGCCATCAGAAGCTACTGAAACCTAAAATCATATGGAGAAGACTGCCACTTAATGAGTTTACCTTTAAAGGTAACTTTTTTGGAGAACAAAGAGAACATCAAGACATCATCCAGAGATCTCCAACCACAGAGAGAACATCAAAAGCCATCTTTACCTTCAGCACAAGGCTAAAAGAGAGAGAAAAATCAGTTCCAGCTAAGACAGTTGAACCCTGCTGACTTGAGTTTGCAAACAACTGCAGCAGAGAAATAAGAGAGTGACTTTTAAACAACTCCTCCACCTGTGAAAATAGAACCAGAAAATACCTGCACCCTCTTCAAACTGAAGTGTTGACTGCCAGAATACTTCAACATCCCAGCAAATGCAAGACAACCAGCGAACAGGCCTGCAACTTTAAAAACCTAATTTCCAAGAGGATGCTGAAAATAGCAAACTTTTACACCTTGAACTCTTAATGCCTCTTACCCTTTACTTTCTATCTATTTTTTCTTGAGTTGCACGTGAGAGTGAATGTGTGCATGGGTGGTGTTGTGATGATTTTGGTGATTATTGTTCAATCAATATTTAATCTTCTGTTTCATACCGGCAAGAAAATCTGTCACTGTCAGCTTATTTGGCAAACAAAGCACAGGGACTGAAACATCAGTTTAACAAAAACCCTATCCAAAGTCAGTTGGGAAGTGACAAGTGGAAACCAGCCACCCCATTTCCCACTGCTCGTAACACACTACTTAAAACCTACCTCTTTGACCAAGATTTAGGTCATTGGTCATAACATCTCCTTAGGTGGCTCTGTGTCAAATTTTGTTTGGTAACACTTCTGTGAAGCACCTTGGGACGTTTTGCCACATTCAATGTGCTATATAAATACAATTTGTTGTTGTGTTGTTGATGATGAGTGGCAGTGAATAAATAGGAGAAAATAGGGAATAAACATATATTAAGAACCAACCCATACCTCTCACAGTTATATCTTTTACATTATTTTACATTATTTGTATGCATTATTTCACTAGTCTTCCAGTCAATATGGGCTGGATTTTATTTTGGCAATGGAGTCCTAGCAATGGGTGGAATGCAGGGCGAGACCCTACCTCGGCCCTTTACCAGGTCCCTGGCCAAATTCAACGGCGGGCAGGCAATTAACTACCCGCCATCTGGGATGCCATCCCCTTTAAGAGACAAGTTCCTGCCCAAGAGCTGCCGGCCAATCAGAGGGTTGGCAGCTCAGCAGTACCAGCAGTGTTACCAGGAGCGGTGGTCACTGCTGGTACTTCAGGAGGCCTAGAGCAGTGAAGATGGAGGAGACCCTGGGACCAAGGGAAGTGGGGTCAGGGTCGCCAGGGCCAGTCAGGCAGACCCTGGCGAGGGGTGAGGGGAAGTTGGTGAGGGGTTGGGGGAGTCTTACCATGGGAGTGGCCATTGCTGCTGGTGGGGGGCCCTCTGTAGGCCATGATTTGCCACTAGAGAAGGGACCCACCTGCCAGGGCCCACTAGGAGGCAACCAGGTCTCACCTGCAGTGGCCCATGGGGCAGCAGGCCCCTCCAACATTGGCTAAATGCCAGCGGAGGTTGCTTATTTGGCCCCCAAGTGGACCTGCCATCCACCACGATGTCCACCGCGAACAAAAATGGCATGGGGTCAGGACAACATCGGGCACAGCACCAGACGCCACCCCATGCCATTTTGTCTGCACCCTCTGCCTCCCAGCCCATCTCCAAGGACTGGATAAAATCCAGCCCATAGAGTCATAATAGCACAGAAGGAGGCCATTTGGCCCATTGAGTCCATGTCAGCTCTCTGTAGAACAATCCAGTCAGTCCCATTTCTCTGCTCCATACCTGTAGTCCTCAAGTGCATATCCAATTTCCTTTTGAAATCATTGATTGTCTCCACTTCCACCACCCTCATAAGGCAGTGAGTTTCAGGACATTAGCACTCACTGCATGATTAAGTTCTTCCTCAAATCCCCCTGCATCTCTTGCTCATAACCTTAATCCTTGTACCATCATGTAATGGAAACAGCTTTACTTTGTATACCTTATCTAAATCTGTCATAATCTAGTACACCTCGATCAGATCTCCTCTCAACCTCCTTCACTCTAAGAAGAACTACCCCAGCTTCTCCAGCCTAACCTTGTTGCTAAAATCCCTCATTACTGGAACCATTCTGGTAAATCTCCTCTGCACCCTCTTAAGGACCTTCATATCCTTCCCAAAGTGGTGACCAGAACTGGATGCAACACTCTAGTTGTGGCCTAACCAAAGCTTTAGATAAGTTCAGCATAACTTCCCTGCTTTTGCACTCAATTTCACTATTTATGATGGCCAAGATCTCATATGCTTTGGTAACTACTCTCTCAATATGTCCTGCCATCTTCAAAGATCTGTACCATTTAGTGTATATTGTCTCTCACTATCCCTCTGCCAAAATGCATCACCTCTGTCATAGAAACATAGAAAATAGGAGCAGGAGTAGGCCATTCAGCCCTTCGAGCCTGCACTGCCATTCAATATGACCAAGGCTGATCATCCAAACTCAGTACCCTGTTTCCACTTTCTCCCCATATCCCTTGATCCCTTTAGCCCTAAGAACTATATCTAACTCCTTCTTGAATATATTTGATGATTTGGCTTCAACTGCTTTCCGTGGTAGAGAATTCCAAAAGTTCACCACTCTCTGGGTGAAGAAATCCCTCCTCATCTCAATCCTAAATGGCTTACCCCTGATCCTTAGATTGTGACCCCTGGTCCTGGACTGCCCTGCCATCAGGAACATCCTTCCTGCATCTAGTCTGTTCAGTCCTGTTAGAATTTTATAGGTTTCTATGAGATCCTCTCTCATTCTTCTAAACTCTAGCGAATACAAGCCTAATTCCATAAGTTTTAAGGTACTTGTGGATAAGGATAAGAGTAGTCCTCGAGTGAAGGTGCGAAATTGGGGGAAGGCTAATTATAACAATATTAGGCAGGAACTGAAGAATTTAGATTGGGGGCGGCTGTTTGAGGGTAAATCAACATCTGACATGTGGGAGTCTTTCAAATGTCAGTTAATTAGAATCCAGCACTGGCATGTTCCTGTGAGGAAGAAGGATAAGTTTGGCAAGTCCGGAAACCTTGGATAAGGAGGGATATTGTGAGTCTAGTGTAAAAAGAAAAGGAAGCATTCGTAAGGGCTAGAAGGCTGGGAACGGATGAAGCCCTTGAGGAATATAAAGAAAGTAGGAAGGAACATAAGCAAGGAGTCAGGAGGGCTAAAAGGGGTCATGAAAATTCATTGGCAAACAGGATTAAGGAGAATCCCAAGGCTTTTTATATATATATAAAGAGCAAGAGGGTAACCAGGGTAAGGGTTGGCCCACTCAAGGATAGAGGAGGGAATCTATGTGTGGAGCCAGAGGAAATGGGCAAGGCACTAAATGAGTACTTTGCATCAGTATTCACCAAAGAGAAGGACTTGGTGGATGATGAGTCTAGGGAAGGGAGTGTAGATAGTCTGGGTCATGTCGTTATCAAAAAGGAGGAGGTGTTGGGTGTCTTGCAAAGCATTAAGGTAGATAAGTCCCCAGGGCCTGATGGGATCTACCCGAGAATACTGAGGGAGGCAAGGGAAGAAATTGCTGGGGCTTTGACAGAAATCTTTGCATCCTCATTGGCTACAGGTGAGGTCCCAGAGGACTGGAGAATAGCCAATGTTGTTCCTTTGTTTAAGAAGGGTAGCAAGGATAATCCAGGAAATTATAGGCTGGTGAGCCTTACGTCAGTGGTAGAGAAATTATTAGAGAGGAATCTTCGGGACAGGATTTACTCCCATTTGGAAACAAATGAAATTATTAGCGAGAGGCAGCATGGTTTTGTGAAGGGGAGGTCGTGTCTCACTAATTTGATTGAGTTTTTTGAGGAAGTGACGAATATGATTGATGAAGGAAGGGCAGTGGATGTTGTCTATATGGACTTCAGTAAAGCCTTTGACAAGGTCCCTTCTGGCAGACTGGTACAAAAGGTGAAATCACATGGGATCAGAGGTGAGCTGGCAAGATGGATACAGAACTGGCTCAGTCATAGAAGACAGAGGGTAGCAGTGGAAGGGTGCTTTTCTGAATGGAGGGCTGTGACTAGTGGTGTTCTGCAGGGATCAGTGCTGGCACCTCTGCTGTTTGTAGTATATATAAATGATTTGGAGGAAAATGTAGCTGGTCTGATTAGTAAGTTTGCGGACGACACAAAGCTTGGCGGAGTTGCGGATAGTGATGAGGATTGTCAGAGGATACAGCAGGATATAGATTGGTTGGAGACTTGAGCGGAGAAATGACAGATGGAGTTTAATCCGGACAAATGTGAGGTTTTGGAAGATCTAATATAGGTGGGAAGTATACAGTAAATGGCAGAACCCTTCGGCGTATTGACGGCAGAGAGATCTGGGCGTACAGGTCCACAGGTCACTGAAAGTGGAAACACATGTGGATAAGGTAGTCAAGAAGGCCTACGGCATGCTTGCCTTCATCGGTCGGGGCATAGAGTATAAAAATTGGCAACTCAGGCTGCAGCTGTACAGAACTTTAGTTATGCCACACTTGGAATATTGCGTGCAATTCTGGTTGCCACACTACAAGAAGAACGTGGAGGCTTTGGAGAGGGTACAGAAGAGGTTTACCAGGATGTTGCCTGGTCTGGAGGGCATTAGCTATGAGGAGAGGCTGGATAAACTCGGATTGTTTTCACTGGAACGACTGAGGTGGAGGGGCGACATGATAGAGGTTTACAAAGTTATGAGTGGCAGAGACTGAGTCGATAGTCAGAAGCTTTTTCCCAGGGTGGAAGAGTCAGTTACTAGGGGATATCAGTTTAAGGTGCGAGGGGCAAAGTTTAGAGGGGATGTGCGAGGCAAGGTTTTTACACAGAGAGTGGTGAGTGCCTGGAACTTGCTGCCGGGGGAGGTGGTGGAAGCAGGTACGATAGCAACATTTAAGAGGCATCTTGACAAATACATGAATAGGATGGTAATAGAGGGATACGGTCCCCGGAAGTGCAGAAGGTTTTAGTTTAGGCAGGCATCAAGATCGGCGCAGGCTTGGAGGGCCGAATGGCCTGTTCCTGTGCTGTACTGTTCTTTGTTCTTTGTTCTTTGTTCTAATCGACCCAATCTCTCTTCATACGTCAGTTCTGCCATCCAGAAATCGGTCTGGTGAACCTTCAATGCACTCCCTCCAGAGCAAGAACATCCTTCCTCAGGTAAGGGGATAAGGGGACCAAAACTGCACACAATACTCCAGATGTGGTCTCACCAAGGCATTGTATAATTGCAGCAAGACGTCCTTGCTCCTGTACTCAAAACCTCTCGCTATGAAGGCCAACATACCATTTGCCTTCTTAACTGCCAGCTGCATCTGCATGCTTACTTTCAGCAACTGGTGCACAAGGACACACAGGTCTCGCTGCATCTCCCCCTTTCCCAATCTATCGCCATTCAGATAATAATCTGCCTTCCTGTTTTTGCCACCAAAGTGGATAACCTCACATTTATCCACATTATGCTGCATCTGTCATGTATTTGCCCACTCACTCAACCTGTCTAAATCACACTGGAGCTTCTCTGCATACTCCTCACAGCTCACACTCCCACCCAGCTTTGTGTCATCTGCAAACTTGGATATATTACATTTAATTCCGTCATCTGTCCATTTAGGTGGAATGTCTTCTCTTGGTGCACCTTTGCTGAAGGCTGTGAAGACCAATCCTTGAGATGCAGGTTCTGCCACAAGTGCCGCACGTGAAGCTGCCAAGTGAAGCTGTGATTTGATGTTTTTGATTTTGACGCATATTGCCAAGCTGCTGTCGCAACTGGTCATTGTGGTAGTGACACCAGTCCACAGGATGTGTCGCAATTTCCCTCTTTCACCAGCTTGTGACTCCCAGCCTTCAAGTCATGCTTGCAAGCATCCTTGAAGCAGAGCTTTGGGTGCACCACTGGTCGTCTGGCCCCGGCTACCTCACCCATACTGAAGGTCCTTGGGTATGCGACCATCTTCCATCCTGCAGACATGTCCGATCCACCGAAGAGGCCTCTGTTTGATTGGTGCCAATGCACTTGGGAGCTCTGCCTTTGAGAGGACTGCTGCATTTGTGATTTTGTTCTGCCAGGGATATACTCATAATGCACCGCAAACAATGAAGATGGAAATTATTGAGCTTCTTTTTCTTGTAGCTGTAAGTCGCCCATGTTTCACAGCCACACAGCAACTACACCTCTGTGTATTAAATTCCATCTGCCTCTTGTCTGCCCATTCTGCTCACCTATTGTTACGACTGACCGCTCCTGACAAAGCCCCCAATCAAAATATACATTTCTGATTGTGGAGGGACCAATGCACTGTTAATTCAATCCCATCATTCCACAGATCGGCTAAAATATCATTTAAAACTTGCCAAATTAAAGAAAGACCCAGCCAAATTGTACCATCGATTAACCCCCGAATGAGGCTAACCAAACCAGGTATCTTTAAATCAACAAATTAACTCTTTAATTGGAAGAACTAAATTCTTAAACACTATGAAGATATACACAACATTTAAAATAGAAAAAATTAGAGTCCTTGCAAATTTACAGTCCAATGTTGCTTGAAGTCCTCACAGGATGTTGCTCGACGTCCTCACAGGATGTTGCTCAAATTCCTCACAGAATGTTGCTTTCCTTCTCCAGCGAATTTCAGCAATTAATGACTTGCAAGCGCTTTCAATGGAATCAAGCTGACTTTACAGTTTTTGAGAGATAAATGATTGTCACAGAGATCTCTGTTTTGGTTTGATGTTTTAGAATTTTGAGAGATAATAATTAAACAGACTAAAATCCTATTCCTTCAGTTTAAATGATTGAGAGCTCTTTTTCCAGTCTCTGACAGCACAGCTGTGTCCTCTGTCAGTATGTTCTGTTAGGATAAACTGTCTTCAACTCATAAGCCAGTTCAAAACTGAATTGTAACAAATGCATCGCATCAGGCTCACTCCCAGTGGCTATATCTATGGTAATGAGAATGCACCCTTTGAATCGCAGTCTCCAAATGGCTGTTTCTAAGGCAACAAAAATGCACCTTCCTTTAACTCTTAAGGCTTGCTGGTTCTTTAAAGCAATACTGATCCCTTGCAAGCCTTAAAGGCAAACCGCATATTCGCAAAAAAACTACAGGACCGTGACACTATCTGTGTCCTGTTGCAGTCGATTGGTATCAGCCTCAATGCCAAACCTCCAAGTTGGTATCATCAGCAAATTTTGAAATTTGCTGATGATACCAACTTGGAGGTTTGGCATTGGTATCCAATATCCAAGGCATTATATATATAAGTGGTCCTAGCATTGACCCTTGGGGAACACCACTGTCTACCATTCTCCAGTCGAAAAAAACAACCATTTATCACAACTTGCTGTTTTCTGTCCCCAAGCCAATTTTTTTTTAACCAAGCTAACACTGACCCTCCTATTCCATGAGCCTCAATTTTGTTAACCAGCCTTTTATGTGGTACTTTGTCAAACACGTTCTTAAAATCCATACAGACAACATCCATTGCTTTTCCTTCATCAACTTTCTCTGTAGATTCATCATAAAATCAGATTAGTCAAACACGATCTGCCTTTTACAAATCTGTGCTGGCTCTCCTTAATAAGCTCAACCTTCTTCAAGTGCCTGTGAATCTTTTCACTGATTATTGTTTCTAAAACCTTACCCACCACTAATGCTAGACTGACCAGTCTGTAGTTTCTAGGAGTGTCCTTACACTCTTCCTTGAACAAAGGTGCCACATTTCCCACTTTCCAATTCTCTGGCACCTCCCCAATATGTAGGGCAGATTGGAAGATTATGGCAAGCCCTTCCACTATCTCCACCCACATGTCACTTAGCGACCTGGGATGCAATCCATCTGGACCAGGTGACTTATCCACTCTAAGCATAGCAAGCCTTTCTAGTACATCCTGCCTATCAATTTTCTCCTAATTCATTATCTCTATCATTTCTGCTTCCACCATTATTTTGTCAGAATCCTCTTCCTTAGTAAACAGCGATACAACGTACTCATTAAGTATTCTAGCCTTGGTCTGTGCCTCTAAACATATATCACCCTCTTTGCCCCTAATTGGCCCCAACCTGCCACCTACCACCCGCTTATTATTTACATGTCTGTTGAAGATTTTTGGGTTCCTTTTTGTGTCAACTGCCAGTCCAACCTCATATTCTCTCTTTGCCAGTCTTACTTTCTTCATCACTTCCCTTCTCAACTTATTAAAGTCATAGAGCTATACAGCACAGAAGCAGGCCCTTCGGCCCATCGTGTATGCGTCAGTCACCAAGCACCTATCCATTCTAATCCCATTTTCCAGCACTTGTATGATATGGCGTTTCAAGTGTTCATCCAAATACTTCTTAAATGTTGTGAGGGTTCCTCCTTCTCCACTATTTCAGGCAGTGTGTTCCAGATTCCAAAGATCCTCTAGTAGAATTTAGAAATAAGAAAGGGGTGATCACTTTGATGGGATTATACTATAGGCCCCCCAATAGTCAGAGGGAAGTGGAGAAGCATATATGTAGGGAAATCACAGATAGGTGTAGGAATTATAGGGTTGTAATAGTAGGTGATTTTAACTTCCCTAATATTGACTGGGACTGCCTTAGTGCTAAGGGATCAGATGGGGAAGAATTTTTTAAGTGTGTCCAGGATAGTTTTCTGATGCAGTATGTGGATGGCCCTACCAGAGAAGGGGCTACACTCGACCTCCTCTTAGGAAATGAGGATGTGCAGGTGGTTGATGTGGCATTGGGGGAGCACTTTGGGACCAGTGACCATAACCCTATTAGCTTCAAGATAGTTATGGAAAAGGATAGGACTGGTCCTCAGGTTGAAGTCCTAAATTGGGGGAAGGTTAATTTTGATGGCATCAGACAGGAACTCTCAAAAGTTGAATGCGAGAGTCTGTTTACAGGTAAAGGGACGTCTGGCAAGTGGGAGGCTTTTAAACGTGAGATAGGAAGAGTTCAGGGCTGGCATGTTCCTGTTAGATGGAAGGGCAAGGCTGGCAAGTTTAGGGAACCTTGGTTGACGAGGGATATTGAGGGTCTGGTCAGGACAAAGAAGGAGGCATATGTCAGGTATCGGCAGCTGGGACCGAGCGAGTCCCTCGAGGAGTATAGGGGATGTAGGACTACACTTAAGAAGGAAATTAGGAGGGCAAAAAGGGGCCATGAGATTTCCCTGGCAGATAAGATAAAGGAGAATCCTAAAAGATTCTATAAGTACATTAAGAGTAAAAGGGTAGCTAGGGAGAGAGCAGGTCCCCTTAAGGATCAGTGTGGCAATCTATGTGTGGAGCTACGGGAAATGTGCGAGGTCTTAAATGAATATTTCTCGTCCGTATTTACCATGGAGAAGGTCATGGAAGCTAATGAGTTCAAGGGAGGGAACACCGATATCCTGGAGCATATCAACATT
Source organism: Heterodontus francisci (assembly GCF_036365525.1). Lineage (NCBI taxonomy): Eukaryota > Metazoa > Chordata > Chondrichthyes > Heterodontiformes > Heterodontidae > Heterodontus > Heterodontus francisci. The sequence goes on from NC_090375.1 coordinate 73,936,741, forward strand.
ACAAAGGACGAGGTGTTGGAGGTTTTGAAGTGCATTAAGATGGATAAATCCCCAGGGCCTGACCAGGTGTAATCTAGGATGCTATGGGAAGCAAGGGAGGAGATTGCTGGGGCCCTGGCAGAGATTTTTGTATCATCATTAGACACGAGTGAGGTACCGGAGATCTGGAGGATAGCTAATGTTGTGCCTTTATTTAAGAAGGGCAGCAGGGATAAGCCAGGGAACTACAGGCCGGTGAACCTTACATCAGCGTTAGGAAAGTTATTGGAAGGGATCCTGAGAGACAGGATTTAAATGCATCTGGAAAGGCATGGTCTGATTATAGGGATAGTCAGCATGGCTTTGTGCATGGGAAATCATGTCTCATGAATTTGATTGAGTTTTTCGAGGAGGTGACCAAGAGGATTGATGAGGGCAGGGCGATGGACGTTGTCTACATGGACTTTAGCAAGGCCTTTGACAAGGTCCCGCATGGTAGGCTGGTCCAGAAGGTTTGAACACATGGGATCCAGTGTCAGCTAGCAAATTGGATACAAAATTGGCTTGGTGATAGGAGGCAGAGGGTGGTAGTGGAGGGTTGTTTTTCAGATTGGAGGCCGGTGACCAGTGGTGTGATGCAGGAATCGGTGCTGTGCCCTCTGTTGTTTGTCATATATATTAATGACCTGGATGTGAATGTGGGGGCATGATTAGTAAGGTTGCAGATGACACCAAAATTGGTGGTATAGTGGACAGTGAAGAAGGTTGTCTAAGGTTACAACAGGATATAGATCAACTGGGAAATTGGGCAAGGGAGTGGCAAATGGAATTTAATACAGACAAGTGTGAAGTGACGCATTTTGGGAAGTTAAACCAGGGCGGGACATATACAGTGAATGGCAGGGCCCTGGGGAGAGTTGTTGAGCAGAGAGACCTTGGGGTCCAAGTACATAGTTCCCTGAAAGTGGCAACACAGGTAGACAGGGTGGTGAAGAAGGTGTTTGGCATGCTTGCCTTCATCGGCTGAGGCATTGAGTACAAGAGTTGGAACGTCATGTTACAGTTGTAGATAACGTTGGTTAGGCCGCATTTGGAGTGCTGTGTGCCGTTCTGGTCGCCGCACTACAGGAAAGATGTGATTAAGCTAGAGAGGGTGCAGAAAAGATGCCTGGTTTGGAGGGCTTGAGTTATAAAGAGAGATTGGATCAGCTGGGTCTGTTTTCCCTGGAGCGAAGGAGGCTGGCAGGGGACATGATAGAGGTATATAAAATTATGAGAGACGTAGATAGCCAGAGTCTGTTTCCCATGGTAGGGGGTGACTCAAACTAGAGGGCATAGATTTAAGGTGAGAGGGAAGAGGTTTAAAGGGGATCAAAGGGGTATATTTTTCACACAAAGAATAGTGGGTATCTGGAATGAGCTGCCTGAGGAGGTGGTGGAGGCAGGAACAGTAGCGACATTTAAGAGGCATCTGGACAGGTACTTGAATGAGCAAGGCATAGAGGGATATGGAATTAATGCAGACAGGTGGGATTAGTATAGATAGGCATTATGGTCGGCATGGACGCGGTGGGCCGAAGGGCCTGTTTCTATGCTGTACGACTCTATGACTCTGACTCTGGATGAAAACATTTTTCCTCAAATCCCCTCTAAACCTCCTGCCCCTTGCCTTAAACCTATGCCTCCTGGTTATTGACCCCCTTAGCTAGGACAAAAAGTTTCTTCCTATCTATCCTATCAAGGCCCCTCATAATTTTGTATACCTCAATCAGGTCCCCCCTCAACCTTCTCTGCTCTAAGGAAAACAACCCTAGCCTATCCAGTCTCTCTTCATAGCTGAAATGCTCCAGCCCAGGCAACATCCTGGTGAATCTCCTCTGCACCCTCTCCAGTGCAATCACATCCTTCCTATAGTGTGGTGACTAGAACTGTACACAAAACTCCAGCTGTGGCCTAACTAGTATTTTATACAGCTCCATCATAACCTCCCTGCTCTTATATTCTATGCCTCAGCTAATAAAGGCAACTATCCCATGTACATTCCTAACCACCTTATCTACCTGTGTTGCTGCCTTCAGTGATCTATGGACAAGTACACCAAGGTCCCTCTGACCCTCTGCACTTCCTAGGGTGCTACCATCCATTGTATATTCCCTTGCCTTGTTAGTCCTCGCAAAATATATCACCTCACACTTCTCAGGATTAAATTCCATTTGCCACTGCTCTGCCCATCTTACCAGCCCATCTATATCTTCCTCTAATCTAAGACTTTCCTCGTCACTATTTATGACACCACCAATTTTCATGTCATCTGTGAACTTACTGATGTACTTCTTATATTCATGTCTAAATTTTTAATGTACACTACAAACATCAAGGGTCCCAGCACAGATCCCTGCGGTACTCCACTGGTCACAGGCTTCTACTCGCAAAAACAACCCTCAACCATCACCCTCTGCCACCTGTCACGAAGCCAATTTTGGATCCAATTTGCCAAATTGCCCTGGATCCCATGGGCTGTTACCTTCTTAAACAATCTCCGGTGTTTTGGCTTGGTACTCGCTTGAAGAATTCACCTGACATGCATCATGCACCCTCTTTTCTTGTTTCATACTTAATAGTTTAAAAAAGGTACTAACTAGATTCTAAAAAGGGAATAGAGATTTTTTTAAAACTTATTTTTCATTAACGTCTCCAGACCTGAGCTCTCAGGTCTCGCTTTCTCCTACTCCCTCTTTTGGACCACTCTTTTAGTTTTTAAAATATCAAAACAGAATCTCTTCTCTCACTGCACCAAATTCTCTCTGTTTAGAAACTGTAGAAGCAGTACTCCGTAGTACTGGACTCCATGGCTTTACTAGAACAACAAAGAACAAAGATAATTACAGCACAGGAACAGGCCCTTCGGCCCTCCAAGCCTGCGCCGATCCAGATCCTCTCTCTAAACATGTCGCCTATTTTCTAAGCTTCTGTATCTCTTTTCTTCCTGCCCATTCATGTATCTGTCTAGATACATCTTAAAAGACTCCATCGTGCCCGCACCTACCACCTCCGCTGGCAATGCGTTCCAGGTGCCCACCACCCTCTGCGTAAAGAACTTTCCACGCATATCCCCCCTAAACTTTTCCCCTTTCACTTTGAACTCGTGTCCTCTAGTAATTGAAACCCCCACTCTGGGAAAAAGCCTCTTGCTATCCACCCTGTCTATACCTCTCATGATTTTGTACACCTCAATCAGGTCCCCCCTCAACCTCCGTCTTTCTAATGAAAATAATCCTAATCTACTCAACCTCTCTTCATAGCTAGCGCCCTCCATACCAGGCAACATCCTGGTGAACCTCCTCTGCACCCTTTCCAAAGCATCCACATCCTTTTGATAATGTGGCGACCAGAACTGTACGCAGTATTCCAAATGTGGCCGAACCAAAGTCCTACACAACTGTAACATGACCTGCCAACTCTTGTACTCAATGCCCCGTCCGATGAAGGAAAGCATGCCGTATGCCTTCTTGACCACTCTATTTACCTGCGTTGCCACCTTCAGGGAACAGTGGACCTGAACACCCAAATCTCTCTGGACATCAATTTTCCCCAGGACTTTTCCATTTACTGTATAGTTCACTCTTGAATTGGATCTTCCAAAATGCATCACCTCGCATTTGCCCTGATTGAACTCCATCTGCCATTTCTCTGCCCAACTCTCCAATCTATCTATATTCTGCTGTATTCTCTGACAGTCCCCTTCACTATCTGCTACTCCACCAATCTTAGTGTCGTCTGCAAATTTGCTAATCAGTCCACCTATACTTTCCTCCAAATCATTAATGGGTATATCACAAACAACAGTGGTCCCAGCACGGATCCCTGTGGAACACCACTGGTCACACGTCTTCATTTTGAGAAACTCCCTTCTACTGCTACTAATATTTATACGAGCAAAAGTTCCAAACTCCTATGTCAGCCCCTGCTGGCAGTAATTACCTGTTCTAACTAGCCACCTAATTAACTAAATGCACAACTGCCACTAGCACGCAACTTGTTTACCACTGGCTAACACTGTGAAAGAAACTACAAATTAAGATAAAGTTATGTTAATTGCTAAATGCAAAACTTAACTAAATTTTGTTTTTGAAATATTTATTTCATTTCCATTTTAAAGCTCAAAATGAATTTTGCTTCCACCATTGTTTCTAGTATAGCATTAAGGACAAGAAATTGGGCCTCCAAACAGATTACTAGAATTGTTGTGGCGATATCCCAGAGGAGTGGCAATGGCTCCGTGAAGCATGAACCTGCTGTCCTCTCTCAGAATGACAGCATTTGTGCTACCAACCGTACCCTTGCTGTTACCTGTCAGCCAGCTAGTCCAGGCCACTGCCACTCACGCTGTGGTGGAATGGTCTGAAGACGGCCCATAAGGCCCAGAGATGCCCAAGGCCATCTACAGTCTCCTGTAGTGCAAGTCAGCAGTCTTCCACCAGCCATACTGCAGCCACTTCGGTAGCACTGTGTGAGAGTTCTAGGATAGGCAAAGGTACGGGCATTAAGGGAATGCATAAAACAGAATAATTCAGTTTTGTATGTATTGTTGGAAGTGTTGTTGGATGAAGCTGTTGCGGAAATGTATTTTTTTGTTGGTGGCTTTAATTTCAGAATTATGATCTAGAAGACACTCTGATGGTATGTAACAGGTGGATTGAAAGGTGGGGAAATGTGGAGCAACTGTGATATTGGGATGACATATCGAGGAAACTGGAATCTGAGTATCCGGTCATGGACAACTAATCCTGAGTGAAGGTGTCCCTGATGCCTCCTCCCTTCCTCCTCTTCTTCCTTCTCCTTCTCCTCTTGCTCCTCCTCCCAAGGTGCCCTCCAAAGACCTGGTGGCAAGGATTGTGCCCTCATGATAGAAAGGTTTAGGGGAATGCAGCAGACCACCACGAGTTTGGAGACATGCTTCACTGACTACTGGAGGGCTTCCCATGAGTGTTCAAGGCAACTGAATCATTGTTTCAGAACACTTATGGTTTGCTCCATGACAGTTCTGGTTTTTGCATGGTTCTCACCATAGGCACACTGTCTACACATGGTCAGGTGACGGTGGAGAGCTCTGAGCCAGCTGTAGAGTGTGTAGCCTCTGGTTCTTCATGGTGGGCCAAAAATGGTGGACACAGCTGAATGCCACAAGATGAATGCAACATGGCTGCTGCCAGGATATGGCCATTCACTGATAGGATCTTCTGGGCATGGTTGCCCACTGTTGTGTTTGATTTCTCAGTGATTGGTTGCTCTGTGCTGTGTTTGTAAAACAGCTCACTTTGCTGTTAGTCAACGCTGAGGGGTGTGGTTCCAAGAGTGAAACTAAGGCTGATCCGGGCAGCCATCTGAATAAAGACTACACACACAGAAGTTATGAATCTAGTTCCTTCATGCGTGGGGTACTAAGCGTAACATCTGGCGACAAAGATGGCGAGTCATTTAAATGTACCTGCCTTTTCTGTTGTCGCTGGGAGATCCTCCCATTCCGTGGGATGGATTTCTGGGTTTGAAACGTACTTGCTTACTTGGGGTATGGATGGTCCAGATGTAGCAGCAACCCTCAAGAAAGCAATAATCATGCATTGCCTTAGAGCAGAGGGCCAGCATATATTCGAGCAGCTAATGGATGACAAGCTTATGTTCAAAAAGGCAATTAATGCTCTTGAGAAATACATTGGCCCGAAGAAAAGTGCGATGATTCCACCAGAGGTTCCAGGGAAATGGTGAGCCCATAAAACAATATGTTGTAAAGTTGTATCAGTTGACTTCGACATGCAAATTTGGCACACTAACTAATAAAACAACTAACTTGTGAACAATTAATTGAAAAATGCTTCAATCCCACAAATTAGGGAACGCCTACTCATGGAAGACGATGGTTTGACTTGGAAAAGGCTATGACCTTGGCCATCCAAATCGAATACATCATGTTAGATTCGAAGATGTTACACAAAAATACAACCTCAGGCTCAGGGTCACAGACACAGTTTGCCCAATCATATGAAGTGCAAAGGTTATGGGCAAAGAGACCTCAGCAGGAGAATTTATAATGGAGAATAGAGAAATGGCAGAGAAGCTAAATGATTACTTTGTGTTTGTCTTCACTGAGGGACATACAAGAAATCTCCCAGAATTAGAGATCCAAGGAATAAGGGAGAATGAGGAATTGAAGGAAATTAGTGTTAGTAAGAAGGTTGTATTCGAGAAATTGATGGGACTGAAGGTTGATAAGCCCCCGGGACCTAATATTCTACATCCCAGAGTGTTGAAAGAGGTAGCTATGGAGATAATGGATGCATTGGTGATCATCTTCCAAAATTCTACAGATTCTGGAACAGTTCCTGCAGATTGGAAGGCAGCAAATGTCACCCCACTATTTAAGAAGGGTGGGAGAGAGAAAACAGGGAATTATAGAGCGTTAGCCTTACATCAGTCGTTGGGAAAATGCTAGAATCGATTCTAAAGGATATGATAAATGGACACTTGGATAATAATGATCTGATTGGGCATAGTCAACATGGATTTATGAACGGGAAATCATGTTTGACGAACCTGTTGGAGATTTTTGAGGATGTTACTAACAGAATTGATAAAGAGGAGTCAGTGGACATGGTATACTTGGATTTTCAGAAGGCTTTTGATAAGTCCCCCACAGGAGGTTGGTTAGCAAAAGTGAAACACATGGGATCGGAGGTAATATACCGGCATAGATTAAGGATTGGTTAACAGGCAGAAAGCAGACAGTAGGAATAAATGGGTCATTCTCACATTGGCAGGCTGTGACTAGTGAGGTACCACAAGGATCAGTACTTGGGCCCCAGCTGTTCACAATATATATCAACATTTTGGATGTGGGGACCAAATGTAATATTTCCAAATTCACAGATGACACAAAACTAGGTGGGAATGTGTGTTCTGAGGAAGATGCAAAGCAGCTTCAAGGAGATTTAGATAGATTTAGTGAGTGGGCAAGAATGTGACAGATGGAATATAATGTGGAAAAAGTGAGGTTATCCACTTTGGTAGGAGAAATAGATGTGCAGAGTATTTCTTAAATGGTAAGAGATTAGAAAGTGTAGATGTACAAAGGGACCTGGGTGTCCTTGTCAATAAGTCACTGAAAGCTAACATGCAGATGCAGCAAGCACTTAAGAAGGCTAATGGTATGTTGGTCTTTATTGCAAGAGGATTTGAGTACAGGAGTAGTGAAGTCTTGCTTCAATTGTATAGAACCTTGGTTAGACCACACCTGGAGTACTGTGTGCAGTTTTGGTCCCCTAACCTTAGGAAGGATATTATTGCCATAGAGGGAGTGCAACGAAGGTTCACCAGACTTGTTCCCGGGCTGGCAGGACTGTCCTATGAAGAGAGATTGGAGAAACTGGGCCTGTATTCTCTGGAGTTTCGAAGAATGAGATGTGATCGCATTGAAACTTACAAAACACTTAAAGGGATAGACAGGGTAGATCAGGTAAGATGTTTCCCCTGGTTGGGGAGTCTAGAACCAGGGGACACAATTTCAAAATAAGGGGGAAGCCACTTAGGACAAAGATGAGGAGAAACTTCTTTACTCAGACGGTAGTGAATCTTTGGAATTCTCTACCCCAGAGGGCTGTGGAAGCCAAGTCATTGTGTATGTTTAAAGCAGAGATTGACAAATTTCTAAATACCAATGACATAAAGGGATATTGGGATAATGTGGGAAAAATGCATTGAAGTGGATGATCAGCCATAATCTTATTGAATGGTGGGGCAGGCTCGATGGGCTGAATGGCTTACTCCTGTTCCTATGTTCCTATGTTCAGCAGGCTCATCAGCACTTGTCCCATCATGGTCAGGCACCCTCAAAAAGTGCCCAAATTTAGGGGGTACCAATGGATTCAAAACACCATGTTCAGCACGAGGGAGAAAATGCAACTCGTGCTCAACGATGGACCACTTTACAAAAGTATGGCTATTGTCGAAGAAGATTTTGTCAGTTTGAGACGTGGAGGAAACTATTCCTGACAGTGAAATACAGTATATGTATACTATCACGGACAGTAAAGCGCCCAGTCCCATGTACGGCGGTCACTTCAAGGATTGCACAATAGCGATCGCGGACATTTCAGTGTCGCTCCTCATTGATGTGGGTGCGACAGTATCCATATTGAGCAAAGACCTCCACTGTCATGATTTTTCACAACCTTCTCTGACTCCTGCGATAGGCACTCTACAAGCTTACAATCACTCAATTATCTCGGTCTTTGGAACAATCACTGTGCCGATGCGCTACAAAAATGTCAACCTAGACAAGTTCACGTTCTATGTGGCCAAAGGCAGGAGCCTTATGGGAGTAGACCTGTTCGATAAGCTTGGCTTCAACTTGCAGACCCCATTGGAGCACACATTAACGTGATTGATGATACAAACTATGCACAATAGTATCCTTCCTTATACATCGGATTTGGGGAGATTAAGGGTACTGTCATACTCCTCGTATCGACGTGTCAATTCCGCCTGTTTGCAAAATTTGAGATGGTTGCCATTCGTAATCCATGCCAAAGCGTCACAGGAGCTGAAACAACTGGAAGCAGACGGTATCAATGAGCGAATCAACTCATCCCCATGAATATTGAACCTAGTCATTGCATGGCACAAAAATGGAGAATTTAGACTATGCATTAACCTTAAGTCGGTCAACAAAACAATTATTCCAGACAAGTACCTGTTCCCTACGATCCAAGAACTATCGGCATCATTTCCATACGCCACAGTTTTCATGAAGCTCGACAAGCAACAGAGCTGTCTTCAGATACCACCAGCGGAATGAAACCAACATCTTACAGCCTTAGTTACACATGGCGTTGTGTTTCAGCACCGCAGAATACCCTATGGACTAAGTTCAGCACCTAACACGTTCCAGAAGATTGTCGCTTCGATCTTGTCAGATCTCGAGGGGATGCTCAACCTTCTCGACGACATCGTCATCCATGGAAAGGACAAAGCAGAACACAATCAGGGGTTATCTGCGGCGCTCACTCCACTCGCACAACACAATTAGACATTCAACAAGAACAAATGCACATTCACAGTATCCAAGGTTGACTTTCTTGGGTACAAAGTGACAGCAAATGGAGTAAATCCTACATACGACAACATCAAAGCCATGCACGCACTTCCAACCCCATCTAACTTGAAAGAGTTGGCATTGTACCTCGGCACTACCAACTTTTATCACAAATTTGTGCCCCAGTATGCAGAGATTGAGGAGACTCTTCAAAAGCTAGTATGCAAAGCTACACTATGGGAATGGATAATCGCACAGCAAACAGCGTTTGACATGTTAAAGATGAAGATAGCATCTCTGCTAGTCCTTGCGCATTTCAACTCACATGTGGAAACATACATCACAATAGCTGCATCAGGAAATGCGAAGGATCTATACTCTCACAGTACATTGCAGGAAGCGAATGACTGATCGCGTACGCGTCACGCCTATTGTTGGAAACTGAACGCAAATACTCCACTGGAGAGGGAGAAGTACTAGCCTGCATCTATGCTTTTGAACATTGGCACATGTATCTCTATGGTAGGAAGTTCATCCTCCGCACCCATCACCAAGTGTTGACTACATTGTTAACCACGCCAGGATCTGGTCATCGACCTCTATGCATCTTATGATGGTCTGATCACCTTTATCAGTACAACTTCGAGGTCGAGTACCTCGCAGCTTCACGCAGCTGAGTAGCTGACATGCTTAGTCACACTACTATCAGAGACAGCATTAGCTACAGCGAAGCGATTTGTGACATCAAAAACTATGTAGTCGTGGTGATTTTGCACGTGACTGCAGATCTTGTGACGCGATAGGAGTTGGCAGCAGAGTCGGCAGCAGACAGTGTACTGAACAAAGTAAGCCAGTACCTAAAAACTGATTGGACTCGTGAAACAGAGGAAGAACTGCTCCCGTAGTACAGAGTAGGCAACGAGCTCGTGTTGTTTGATGACAACTGTACTGCACGCGGAACACAAGCGGTTATCACGAAAGTGCTACAGCAACAGGTGTTGTATCTTGCCCTTGAAAAACATCTGGGTGTCGTTAAGAAGAAACAATAATCCCGTAAATCAGTCTGGTGGACAGCAATAGATCGCCGCATAGAAGAGTTCATCATAAACTGCGTAGCATGTACATTCGGTGAAAAATCTGCTAAACCATGTCCTGCACATCTACAACCGGCCCCATGGCCAACAAAACCATGGTAGCAACTCCAAGCAGATATTTTCGGAGAAGTGTATGCAGCTCCTAGCAATCAACATTTTTTTGCCTGTTGTTCATGATTTACATAGCAAATGGCCGGAAATCACGACAACAAATTCCATAATCACCACTTCGGTCATTGACATTCTAAACAAATTGTTTACAAAGTGGTGTTTGCAGGAGACTATCACTATGGACAACAGACCTCAGCTCGTTTCCATTCACTTCATGGAGTTCCTAGCAAGCTATGGAATTTACCACCATCTGACATTGCAATACAACCCATAATCGAATGGCAGCATTGAATGTTTCAATAGGGTGATCAAGGACAGTTTGAGCGCTAGCATGTCGGAGGAGCAACTTTTGAACAATGCCTCCGTATCCTACTTCTCACGTATTGATCCACATCCATCCCACACTCTCTGGCTGGAAAGACACCTGCCAAGCTTATGATTGGTCACAACATTCGCATACCATTGACCATTCTTCATCCGTCACCACCATCCAATGCAAACACTAGAGCGAATGCAGATGAAATTGCAAAGCGACAAGGCAAAGTAAAAGTGTACGCCGATAAACAAACACGTGCAAGGAAACCACAATTCGCAGTTGAAAATTGGGCTCGCGTCAAACATCCAGATCACAACCACAAGCTTGCATCATCTCTATCGCAACCTAAGCAGATCAAGTGGATGTTCGGTACCAATGTTTATCTCTTGGACGACAACACCAAGTGGAATGCGAGATGCTTGATTGCAAGCAGACCTGGAGATCTTGATGGTTGTGAATACGAGATTAAGTTTCCTTTTCTGATTAGCGATCATGATGTTGATCATCTACCTCATCAAGATGATCGCGCTGAACCACAACCATGTTTTCGTCAACCTCAGTGCCATTATAGGAGATCTCCATATCTCAAAGATAATTTGGTACTTAGAGGAACAAACTGACTCTAAGAAATGACTCAATATATATCTGTTCAATGCTTATGATGGTTTAATTCAAAATAAGCTCCTTGGTCTACAAGGGGGAAAATATGTAGTGTTTGATTGCTCAGTAATTGATTGCTCTGTGCTGTGTTTGTAAGATTGCTCACAATGCTGTAAGCCAAGCCCCAGAGGGAGTGGTTCCAAAGGCGAGACAGTTCCGGTCAGCCATCCGAATAAAGCTGAAACACACACAGAAATCTTGAGTTTAGTTTCTTCCTGCTTGGGGTATGAGACATAATACACACCACCTGGAAGTTAATGAAGTGAAACACCTTGCAGTTCCGAAACATCTTCCTGTTAGCATGTGGGGTCCGCAGAGCCACATGCGTGCTGTCGATTACATCTTGCATCATTGGGAATCCTGCTAGTCTGGCAAAACCACGAGCTCTCTCCTTCTGATCCCCTCTCTGGTTAGTAAGAGGACAATGAAGTCCTGTCTGCTTCTATACACCCCACTGACGCAGTGATGGACGGTGAACTGTGAGATTTTGCTAGTGTTGCCTGCTGCTGCCTGGAAGTAAGGATCCAGTAGTGTAGAAATTTAGGGGCTCGGTGATCTTGATGGCCACTGGCAGGACCATCCTCATCCTGCTGTGCGGCTGCAGATCGGGTTGCAGTCACCAACTCCTTAGTGAAAGGTAGGTGCCTCAGACACTGCACCTGGCTGAGTTGGAGCCAGGAGAAGTGCTGTTTAAAGATCCTTGGTGGATAGGGCTTTTTATTGAGAGCCCTCCTCCTCCTTTGGTGCACAGTTCCCTTTTTCTGCTGCCTCTGTTCCATTTCTAAATCATGCTGCAGCCCAGGAGGGACTGCAACTACAGTACCCATTACTAAAGCAGGCTATCTCTTGACAGGCCTCCCAATTCCTCTAACCTCCTTTTCAAGAACAAGCACCACTCCCTTGTAAATGTAAAAAGTATGCAAAACTCCTCCAATAACACTCAACACATTACTTCCATTAACTCAGCACCAGCAATGATAAAATTAAAGCACCTCAGCAGGAAGCTGGATACTCAGCCCTTTAAATAATGCTAGTAGAGAGGGAAGGGGGGAGGGGCATACAGTACATCGCATTGTCATGCAGGCCCCCACCTGCCAAGAATGAGGCACATTAATTTTGCCATATGAACATTGCTTTTTAAACTGTTACTAGAGTAAAGAAAAAACTTGCTTTAAAACAAAACAGACCCTTGACTGGAAAGACATTTGCATAGTAACAGACAGAACTTGAAAAGGACAAAGGGACCACTCCCTGCTCCAATTTAATCCACAATGGACTTTTGATTACCAGACATTGAAGGTGGAGAAGTTAGCATTCCAGGTTGACTGCTAAGATGCTCCCAATACACAGAAGGGTCAAACCAGTCAGTCATGTGACCACCTGCTGGCCAACTAGGGGAGTTTTAAATTGGAGAAACAATGTTTGATGACAGAAAGCTGTTTGGTCCTGGACTGAGAACATCTCTCTCCTTTCCGCTCTCATCGTCTTCTCACGGAACTGAAGACCCATTGAAGATACATGAACCCCAAGAGAGAAAAGTCTCCTATAGTGAATGAGGTTTAAGAAGAATATTGAGCCCCAACGAAAAGCAGGATCTACCTACAAGCAAGGAATACAGCGAGCTCGAAACACAGTAACAAAAAACCCTCTTCAGAGATTGCCTCAAACCTCTCTACTTTATTTTTCTTTTGTTCTTTTCTGTCCCTACTTGCATGTGTGGATCGCATGTGCATGCTAGCATGGGTGTAGCATTTATCTGTAGGCGTTAACCGAATTAGAGTTTAAGTTTAAGTTTTAATAAATGTCACTTTTCTTCTTTAAACCTAAGAAGGCCTGTTTGCACTCATTTCTTTGCCTTATAATAGGAAAGTGGTGAACAAGGATTTACCAAGGGGGAGCTCAAAACACAGTGTGTTTAAAATTAAATCCTGTTACAATAAGACCAGGTGAAGGCTGAGAGGGACCCCCAGACACCTTGCTCATCCGGTTGTAACAGCGAGTTCAACTGGAAGTGTTTAAGAGAGAGCGTTAACTGGATCTGCACGGTCCAAAATAGCAAATCATGAGCCAAACCAGTGTTCGAGGTTGTTTGACAACACAATCCACCAGCTGTGCATGCTTCTGGCACACGCACGGCATGCCCAAGCAAGCACCCTTATAGTCACACTAGAAGTGGCTGGAAGTGTCCTTGCTGACATTTTTGCATCTTCGCTCTTCCATACGGCTGGCACCAGTGGCATTACAGAGCTCAATTACACAGCCTTTGTCTGTGGGAGTTCCCAGGCCTCTGTGGGAAATTGTACCCATTGCGCTCTTGAAAGGGCTCAGTGGAACTCATACCAGCTGAGAGCTGTCATCAGTACTGCTAAGGTCCTATGAATGACTCCACAGGTTCGCAAGAAAATCAATCCCTGAAGGGATCATTTACCATTAAGATAGATACAAATGACTGCTATTGGAGCAAAAATGCCAGCCCAGGAAGAGCCTCTGGTGTCACTTTGAAAACAAGGGATTGAGCAAGGTGAGCATCCTTCGTGCAAGTGTGCAATGCAACTGCCCCAGTTATTCAATTGGCCCTGCCTCCACAATTTGGGATGGGGTCTGTGGCCACACTGCAAGGGGTTCTGCTCCACCACACTTGCACTAGCTGAGCGGGTCCCTGTTAATATCAAGGATCAAGAAATACCAGTGCTTGTTTATGTAAAATTCTTCTCTCAATTACTTTAGCAGAGATGTTAAGCTACTTATCATACTACTTTAGTGGAAAGGCTCCACTAAAATAGTGGAAGGAAACATTTCAACCACCAATGTTCAGTATTAAATGGGCCATGTGTGCTTGTTGGAGCATTTAGAATAAAGGGATAATATACCTTAAAAATAGTAAATATATAATTTACTGCTCCCCTTACGACCTAATCACTCGGAGGTTTTATTGAGGAATTCAGCAATGAGAACCGTATCAAATTTTAACAGCAACTGCGAGCTGCCATCAATTACTGCTCGAATCTTATCTTCATAGCTGTTTTCTGATATCATAACATTAGGTTTGTGGTCGCTCTGAGTGTGGACTATTGTGAATATATTGTAATGTCAAAAATGTTAAGATCAGTCCTTTCCTTTAACTGCTGATGGTGCTGATATTGTGTTGTTCCTCAGAATACATTGTCAGTGCTTGAAAAAACATAGCAGAAATGTGAACTGTGACTAAAAATGCTTAACTGCCTGCAGCCAAGCCAGCTTCCAGTTCTGTAGTTAATCTGGCAGCTGTTGAATCAGTTTAATCATATCTTTAGTCATTTTTCTATTTGCCTCTCTAATGCAATCCCTTTCCATTTTTCAGATCACCCTTTGCCACACTTGACTGAGTGGCAGCCAGGCAATTTCTGATCAGCAAATTGCCTCTGGGAAGATTCACAAGAGAAGACAAAGGGACTTGGAATAAAAGGACATAACAAAGCACAAAATAAGAAAAAACAGCACACAATATTATTGGAAGGCACAGTATCATAAATAAGAATCTCCCCTGATGGCTAACTGAATAAATTCCAAAAGATGCTGTATTTGAGGCCCTTAAGTGGCCTATTAACAGCCAAGTAAAGGCCTCTTCCTGCCACCATTGGGATCTTTCCAGCGGCAGAGGGAGCTTCCGCCACGCAGGGAGGGTGCCATCTAAAATGAAGAGCACTCCCTGCAGTCTTGGGGGGGGGTTCTTCCTTTGTGGGCAATCTGTGGCCCATGGAGGACCACCACCGGGAACCACTTCACCCCCCGAGACCTCTCTCCCCTGGACTGCATGATCACCCCCTCGCCCCCACCTCGCCAAGGCCTTCCGGACTGGCCCTGGTGACCCTGCCTCACTTACCTCTGGTTCGGGGTTCCAGCGCTGGGCCTGGATCCAAGGCCTCTGCAGTACCGGCAGTGGCCACCGCTCCCGGTGATGCTGTCGATTCTGCTGAGCTGCTGACCCTCTGATTGGCCTGCGGCTCATGGATGTGATACCTCCGTTTTTAAAGGGACAGGGATCCCAGCTCCTTCATGAAACTTTGATGTAAAAACACCAGAGGATCGCTCGTGGTGGGGTAGGAAAAGGACGAGGCAGGGATCCTCTCGCCTTTTCAGCTCAGTGCTGGGCACCCTGCCTCCTGCACAAAATCCATCTGTTGGTCTGAGTTGCGTTAGCAGTTCTCAGTCTTCCCCTAACGTTTCCCCCTGCCCTAGCCCTGAACTTGCATTGTCTTCCAGTTCCTCTCTTATCTGCCCTTAAACCCTCTCCGAGCTTATGTTGCCCATGAGTCTCACCTCCTGCTCCCTCAACCGTATTCCCACTAAACTACTGACCACCCACCTTCCCTTCCTGGCTCCCATGATAATGGATATTATTTATGGTTCTCTCTCTTCACCTACTGTCCCTCCCTCCTTCAAATCTGCTGTTATCACTGCTCTTCTAAGAAAAACCCTTGACCCTGCCCTGCCACCCCATCTTCAACCTCCCGTTCCTCTCCAAAGTCCTTGAATGTATTGTCATCTTGCAAAATAATGCCCATCTTTCCTGGAATTCCAGGCTCGAATCCCTCCAATCAGTTTTCCACCCCTGCCATAGTACCATAATGGCTCTTATCAAAGGCACAAATGGCATCCTATGTAACTATGACAAAGGTAATCTATCCTTCCTCGTCCTTCTCGACCTGTTTGCAGCCTTTGACATGGTTGATCACCATCCTCCAACACTTCTCCACCATCATCCAGCTGGGTGGGGCTGCATTCAATTGGTTCCATTCCTATCTATCTAATTGTAGCCAGACAATCACCTGCAATGGTTTCTCTTACCCCCTTCCACAGGATTACGTCTGCTGACCTCCAAGGATCTATCCCTGGCCCCCTCCTATTTCTAATCTACATGCTTGCCCTTGGCGACATCATCTGAAAACACAGAGTCAGTTTCCACATGTACACTAACTTCGCCCAGCTCAGCACCACCTCTCTCTCGACCCCTCCACAGTGTCTAAATTGTCAGACTGCTTGTCTGACATCCAGTACCAGGTGAGCAGAACATTCATCCAATTACATATTGGAAACACCAAAGCCATTGTTTTCAGTCCCTTCGCTACCAACTTATTTTTCCAGCAATTTCTGGTCCAAGGTTTTAAAATGATGTTACAGTTACATGTGCTGAGCTTATCTTTTTTTTTTAGAACATTACAGCGCAGTACAGACCCTTCGGCCCTCGATGTTGCGCCGACCTGTGAAACCATCTGACCTACACTATTCCATTTTCATCCATATGTCTTTCCAATGACCACTTAAATGCCCTTAAAGTTGGCGAATCTACTACTGCTGCAGGCAGGGCGTTCCACGCCCTTACTACTCTCTGAGTAAAGAAACTACCTCTCACATCTGTCCTATATCTATCACCCCTCAACTTGAAGCTATGTCCCCTCGTGTTTGCCATCACCATCCGAGGAAAAAGACGCTCACTATCCACCCTATCTAACCCTCTGATTATCTTATATGTCTCTATTAAGTCACCTCTCCTCCTCCTTCTCTCCAACGAAAACAACCTCAAGTCCCTCAGCCTTTCCTCGTAAGACCTTCCCTCCATACCAGGCAACATCCTAGTAAATCTCCTCTGCACCCTTTCCATAGCTTCCACATCCTTCCTATAATGCGGTGACCAGAACTGCACGCAATACTCCAGGTGCGGTCTCACCAGAGTTTTGTACAGCTGCAGCATGACCTCATGGCTCCGAAACTCGATCCCCCTACTAATAAAAGCTAACACACCATATGCCTTCTTAACAGCCCTATTAACCTGGGTAGCAACCTTCAGGGATTTATGCACCTGGACACCAAGATCTCTCTGTTCATCCACACTACCAAGAATCTTCCCATTAGCCCAGTACTCTGCATTCCTGTTACTCCTTCCAAAGTGAATCACCTCACACTTCTCCGCATTAAACTCCATTTGCCATCTCTCAGCCCAGCTCTGCAGCCTATCTATGTCCCTCTGTACCCTACAACATCCTTCGGCACTATCCACAACTCCACCGACCTTAGTGTCATCTGCAAATTTACTAACCCACCCTTCTACACCCTCTTCCAGGTCATTTATAAAAATGACAAACAGCAGTGGCCCCAAAACAGATCCTTGCGGTACACCACTAGTAACTAAACTCCAGGATGAACATTTGCCATCAACCACCACCCTCTGTCTTCTTTCAGCTAGCCAATTTCTGATCCAAAGCTCTAAATCACCTTCAACCCCGTACTTCCGTATTTTCTGCAATAGCCTACCATGGGGAACCTTATCAAACGCCTTACTGAAATCCATATACACCACATCCACTGCTTTACCCTCATCCACCTGTTTGGTCACCTTCTCGAAAAACTCAATAAGGTTTGTGAGGCACGACCTACCCGTCACAAAACCGTGCTGACTATCTCTAATGAACGTATTCTTTTCAAGATGATTATAAATCCTGTCTCTTATAACCTTTTCCAACATTTTACCCACAACCGAAGTAAGGCTCACAGGTCTATAATTACCAGGGCTGTCTCTACTCCCCTTCTTGAACAAGGGGACAACATTTGCTATCCTCCAGTCTTCCGGCACTATTCCTGTCGACAATGACGACATAAAGATCAAGGACAGAGGCTCTGCAATCTCCTCCCTTGCTTCCCAGAGAATCCTAGGATAAATCCCATCTGGCCCAGGGGACTTATCTATTTTCACACTTTCCAAAATTGATAACACCTCCTCCTTGTGAACCTCAATCCCATCTAGCCTAGTAGCCTGAATCTCAGTATTCTCAACAACATTTTCTTTCTCTACTGTAAATACTGACGCAAAATATTTATTTAACACTTCCCCTATCTCCTCTGATTCCACACACAACTTCCCACTACTATCCTTGATTGGCCCTAATCTAACTCTGGTCATTCTTTTATTCCTGATATACCTATAGAAAGCCTTAGGGTTTTCCCTGATCCTATCCACCAATGACTTCTCGTGTCCTCTCCTTGCTCTTCTTAGCTCTCCCTTTAGATCCTTCCTGGCTAGCTTGTAGCTCTCAAGCGCCCTAACTGAGCCTTCACGTCTCATCCTAACATAAGCCGCCTTCTTCCTCTTGACAAGCGCTTCAACTTCTTTAGTAAACCACGGCTCCCTCGCTCAACAACTTCCTCCCTGCCTCACAGGTACATACTTATCAAGGACACACAGTAGCTGCTCCTTGAATAAGCTCCACATTTCGATTGTTCCCATCCCCTGCAGTTTCCTTCCCCATCCTACGCATCCTAAATCTTGCCTAATCGCATCATAATTTCCTTTCCCCCAGCTATAATTCTTGCCCTGCGGTATATACCTGTCCCTGCCCATCGCTAAGGTAAACCTAACCGAATTGTGATCACTATCACCAAAGTGCTCACCTACATCTAAATCTAACACCTGGCCGGGTTCATTTCCCAGTACCAAATCCAATGTGGCATCGCCCCTGGTTGGCCTGTCTACATACTGTGTCAGAAAACCCTCCTGCACACACTGGACAAAAACTGACCCATCTAAAGTACTCGAACTATAGTATTTCCAGTCGATATTTGGAAAGTTAAAGTCCCCCATAACAACTACCCTGTTACTCTCACCCCTGTCGAGAATCATCTTCGCTATCCTTTCCTCTACATCTCTGGAACTATTCGGAGGTCTATAAAAGACTCCCAACAGGGTAACCTCACCTCTCCTGTTTCTAACCTCGGCCCATACTACCTCAGTAGACGAGTCCTCAAACGTCCTTTCTGTCACTGTAATACTCTCCTTGATTAACAATGCCACACCCCCCCCTCTTTTACCATCTTCTCTGTTCTTACTGAAACATCTAAATCCCGGAATCTGCAACATCCATTCCTGCCCCTGCTCTACCCATGTCTCCGAAATGGCCACTACATCGAGATCCCAGGTACCAACCCATGCTGCAAGCTCACCCACCTTATTCCAGATGCTCCTGGCGTTGAAGTAGACACACTTTAAACCAGGTTCTTGCTTGCCAGTGCCCTCTTGCGTCCTTGTAACCATATCCCTGACCTCACTACTCTCAACATCCTGTACACTGGCACTACAATTTAGGTTCCCATTCCCCTGCTGAATTAGTTTAAACCCCCTCGAAGAGCACTGGCAAATCTCCCCCCCTGGATATTGGTACCCCTCTGGTTCAGGTGAAGACCATCCTGTTTGTAGAGGTCCCACCTACCCCAGAAAGAGCCCCAATTATCCAGGAAACCAGAACCCTCCCTCCTGCACCATCCCTGCAGCCACGTGTTCAACTCCTCTCTCTCCCTATTCCTCGCTTCGCTATCACGTGGCACGGGCAACAACCCAGAGATAACAACTCTGTTTGTTCTCGCTCTAAGCTTCCACCCTAGCTCCCTGAATTTCTGTCTTAAATCCCCATCTCTCTTCCTGCCTATGTCGTTGGTGCCTATGTGGACCACTACTTGGGGCTGCTCCCCCTCCCCCTTAAGGATCCCAAAAACACGATCCGAGACATCACGAACCCTGGCATCTGGGAGGCAACATACCACCCGTGAGTCTCTCTCGTTCCCACAGAACCTCCTATCTGTTCCCCTAACTGTGGAGTCCCCAATGACTAATGTTCTGCTCCTCTTCCCCCTTCTGTGAATGTTATACAGGAGAACAACCTTTCATAGGAATTGTTGTAGGTATGATACAAAAGACAGAAAAAAGATATTGAGAAGTCGATGATTATAAAATTAACTTTTCAATATCCAATAGATTCTCGATCTGCTAATTTCAATCTATGTACAATTTTATTTAAAGCTGAAGTAAAGTTCTGCATTTTGCCAGTTATAGAAATATACTATTCATTATAATTTTAAGACAGGTTCCAGTATCATGAGTCATTCCTGGTTCTCAGAACCAAGGCAAATGAAATTAGATCAATGTTAATATATCTGAACAGCACAGCTCAGAGACTGACAACTGTTTTGCAATTCATTACAATTTTATGACTTTGTTAAATGTCAAGGTATACTCTGAAAAAGTATTTATCAAAGAAATTGCAAAGTTTGTCAGAGAAATATTATTGTATTATAATTCACTAACAAAGGGAAACTAATTTGCTAAAATGTTGACACCTAATTCTTTGACAGATAGAAAATATCATTGCAAGTGCCATTATGTTGGAATTTAATTGCATAATCAAAATATTTTGGTGCATGTCAGCAAACTATGAGGTATTGTTCATCATTTTAAATATTTTTAATACAAAGTCACTCGAAGCTAATAATACAATATACTGCAATCCAAGCAAAGGAAAATCTCGAATTTCTGACCAGTCACAGCCAGTACCTCAGCTGAAGGAGGATTCATATACATCTGTCAAATTTTCAACCTCATTGCCAAGTAAATATTGAGGTAGATTGAATGGGTTGAATTGACTCTTTCCTGCAAAATCAAAATTAACCATATAAATATTTCTATATAGAAAGGTGTAGGAGCACATTCTTAAAATACAATAGATGAACTGAGATCATTGAAAAAACATTATGTGATTGTAGTGTTATATTTACAAGTTGGCTAAGGAGAAGGAAGAAAAGGAAAAGAGATAGCACAAATTGGGTGATAATGAATCAAGAACCCAATTTACATCTCACCTTATTTTCTCTTCTATTGACACTACCAAAGACCAATTTCACCCCGACTCCAAATATGCACGTTTGCTATTATACTGTATCTGCCTGTATCAATCCAGGGTTTCTGCAACAGGATGTCCTAGTCGTGTACGCCTAAACTCTTACAAAACATATATTTCATGCTGAACCTCTTCATTTTTTAAAGAAAACTTGTAAAGCATTATATGCTGCATTGTAGACAATTTTATTTGGCTTCTGTGGAACAGTCTCATTTCTTTTTCCTTATTTTGAGAATAAATTGTCAGCGAAATGACCACCATTGTCAAATTTAAGCTCTTCTCATTCATTTTCAAAAAATAAAGCATCACAGGCCAAAGGCGTACTTTAGAAGTGCAGTCAAGCATGTAGTGTAGGGAATTGCAACAGCCAATTTACACACAGCAAGATCCCACAAGCAGTAATGAGATAAATGACCACATAATCTGTTTTAGTAAAGTTAGTTGAGCAATAAATGTGAAATGCTCCTATTAATATAGTGCACTGAAATCTTTTACATTGATGTGAACATGAATATGGGGCCTTGGTTTAATATCTCTTTCAAAAGACGGCACCTGCAACAATCAAGCAGTCCCTCTGTACTATGCTGAAGTGTTATCCTTGGTCATGTGCTCAAGCATCTAGGCTGGCACTTTAGAGCCCATAATTTATAGGCAAGAGTGCTACCAGTGAGCTAAGGATGATGCTGTAATGACTTCTCATATCCATGGATTTCTCCCTCCATTTCTATCATACCAAGAAAAGCAGTTTATATTTTTTTTTTAGAGATACAGCACTGAAACAGGCCCTTCGGCCCACCGAGTCAGTGCCTACCATCAACCACCCATTTATACTAATCCTACACTAATCCCATATTCCTACCAAACATCCCCACCTGTCCCTATATTTCCCTACCACCTACCTATACTAGTGACAATTTATAATGGCCAATTTACCTACCAACCTGCAAGTCTTTTGGCTTGTGGGAGGAAACCGGAGCACCCGGAGAAAACCCACGCAGACACAGGGAGAACTTGCAAACTCCACACAGGCAGTACCCAGAATTGAACCCGGGTCCCTGGAGCTGTGAGGCTGCAGTGCTAACCACTGTGCCACTGTGCCGCCCAAACCTTTTAGAGACCTGTATGAAATGTTACCAGTTGCTTTTTCTTCCCTGGGTGCTGCCTGAAATTGTCCCTCCTAATGATAAGTATGACACTTTGCATCTCTAGTAGGATATTGATATCTAGAATATACTGGGACTTTCCCACATCCATCAGAAGTTCTCTTTTCCTCCAGAATCTCTTGCCCATTTTTGTCAGCTGGTTGATGCTTGCTCCTGTTTCTGGCTGCCACACAATTACTACTTGTCATTATTTAATAGCTTCATTCTGTCTCACATAAGTTATTGTTTCATCAAGAATTAAGTGTGGTTCTCAGGTCTCAGACAGCCTCTGGTGTCATAGACCCACTACAATACAGATAAAATTATGAAAAGAAAGATTGTGTTAAGAGATCAATAAAAGAGGCAGAAAGAAAAAGTAAAAAATACATTTTAACTTTAATTTAAAAAAAAATTTCCAACAATAATTAGAAGCTGAAGAAATTAGACTGCATACTTGTAAAAGGTAATTTTACAAGAGAGATTGTTTGGCAGTAATTAAGACTTACCAAGTCAGACAGTGAGATGCCATTTTTAGACAACTTCTGAGGAGCAAGACATCTCAGAAAGCAAATTCCTGATTTCCACGTAATATTGTCCATGTGTGGTCGCTGGAAGTTGCTGTCTGATTTGCACAGAAATAAAGGTGAGAGCTGATAGTCACATGATTATTTCAACCGCACATTCTGGCTGAACATAAAATCATTTTCAAATGTGGAAATGTATCGTGAATTCATTTCAAGGAACAAGCACACTCTGAATACTGCCTGCAGCTGCTTTGTATTGGTGCTTTTAAGGACAAGATTTAAAAAATTAAAGACTGCCAGTTGAAGTTGTTACAAAGTGCTGACGCATTATCAGATGGCCGATATACACATCTTAATTCAGCAGAAGCATACCATACTTTATAAATTGCTTTTATTTTAATTTAGTGTGTAAATTTTGTTCTCGTCAAGATGAAAAATGTTAGTACTAGAAAATATGAAACTTTCTATTGCATGAATCCATGACAGCATGGAAAAATCCCAATTCAGGTATAGCACTGTTAGAAGCAGCATGATGAGTGTGCCCCAATAACAGATCTTTAATGTGATCTTCGTACAAACAACCCCTACAGTGTGACATTTTTACAGCTGCCTGTTTCTCATCTGAAAAACAGTTGGCAGCTAAGATTCAGGGGAACATCACAGCAACCCCACTAATGCCCAAGGGCCAGTGATGCAATTATCAGGTGGGCCTGTAAATGGGGGAGAATTTTGTTTTATTCATTCATGGGATGTGGGCATCGCTGGCTAAGCCAGCATTTATTGCCCATCCCTAGTTGCCCTTGAGAAGGTAGTGGTGAGCTGCCTTCTTGAGCCGCTGCAATCCATGTGGGGTAGGTACGCCTACAGTGCTGTTAGGAAGGGAGTTCCAGGATTTTGACCCAGCAACAGTGAAGGAACGGCGATATAGTTCCAAGTCAGGATAGTGTGTGACTTGGAGGGGAACTTGCAGGTGGTGGTGTTCCCATGCATTTGCTGCCCTTGTCTTTCTAGCTGGTAAAGGTCGCAGGTTTGGAAGGTGCTGTCTACGGAGCCTTGGTGTGTTGCTGCAGTGCATCTTGTGGATGGTACACACAGCTGCCACTGTGCTTTGGTGGTGGAGGGAGTGAATGTTTGTGGATGGGGTGCCAATCAAGCGGGCTGCTTTGTTCTGGATGGTGTTGAGCTGCTTGAGTGTTGTTGGAGCTGCACCCATCCAGGCAAGTGGAGAGTATTCCATCACACTCCTGACTTGGCATAATCAAAGCCATAACACCAACAGATGCTTCATCAAACAAGCCATCAGCCAATTCTGGGGAGGACGGCAGGGGCCTTGGGTGGGGTGGAGGTTGGAGGCCTCGTGATGGGGGAAATAGGACACTGCATACTCAGTACTCACAACTGCTTTCTTATCTGCTAGTAAGAAAGGGTGTTCATAGTAGTTTTGCTCAGAGTTGACTTTGGAGGTTTCTTCTGCACATTAGAGTTCTGATCCATCAGATCAGAATGGGTGCCACTTATGCTGTCTTAGATTGGACCTCAGATGAGGACCAAGATGAACAAGACCAGCGGCAGCCTGCTGGTCACAGACCTATAGCTACGCGGGAGAGAGGGGAGCAGCAGAGGCGTGTAGCTCCCAGGAGGCCATAGTGTTTACAGGCAGTAGGGCAGCTTCATTGACAGCTTGTAGCACCAGTGTTTCAGGAGGCTCAGGTTATTGTGTCAGGTGGTGACAGACATCACACTGCTAAGTGGACCTGGTGACCATGCTTTACCACTGGCTGTCAAAGTCACAACCACCCTCAATTTTTATGCGTCTGGATCCTTCCAGGGCTCTACCAGAGACACTTGTAGGATCTCCTGGTTAGTGGCCCACTAATGTATAAGGCAGGCGAATGATTGCTTGTTTGCCTGGTTGCCAATTACGTCAACTTTTTCTGCGATGATGTCAGTCAGAATGAGAGGGCACTTCAATTTTGAGGCTTTGACTGGCTTCCCACAGGGGCAGGGTGTCATCGACTACACACACCCTCAGATCACCCAGGAGTATTCAGCAACCACGAGGGCTTCCACTCCATCAATGTGCAGCTGATGTGTAACCAAAAATAGATATTTATCGAGATGTGCGCAAGATTCCCAGGCAGCTGCCATGATGCTTTCAACCTGTAGCAGTCCAACTTCCCTGCGGTCTTTGCACCTGGTATCAGAGTTAATGGGTGGAGACAAGGGGTACCCACTGAAAATGTGGCTGCTGATGCCTCTCTGAATCCCAAGGCATGACGCCCAAGAACACCATAATCAAAGCCATAACACCACAGATGCATCATCAAACAAGCCTTCAGAATGCTGAAGGTGCACTCCAGGTGCCTCGACAGATCTGGAGACACCCTTCAGTATGCACCAGCCAGGATCTCCAGAGTGGTCGTAGTGTGCTGCACTCTGCATAATATTGCACAGCAGCTCGTCTTGGACCTGTAACAGGAACAAAGTGCAGCACACAGAAACTCTCCAGAGGATTCTGAGGGAGAGGATGAGAAGGATGTTGGAAGGTGAGAAGGAAAGTGATGAGGGCCTGCACCACAAGCTGTGTACATTGCTGCCCAGGATGCCATGATAATTGCAAGGTTCACTGAGTTCCACCAGTGCACCCATCTCACAACCTCATGTAAAAGCCATTTTCTGCCGCCTTCCAAGTGACACAAACACAAAGCAGTCCTGTGAAGAACAAACCACCCCTTTTTTTTATTTGTTTGTAGGATGTGGCCATTGCTGGCTAGGCCAGCATTTATTGCCCTTCCCTAATTGCCCTTGAACCAAGTGACTTGATAGGTCATTTCAGAGTCAACCACATTGCTGTGGGTCTGGATTCACATGTAGGCCAGACCAGACCACTGCAGATTTCCTTCCCTAAAGGACATTAGTGAAACAGATGGGTTTTTACAATAATTGACAATTGTTTCATGGTCACCACTAGACTAGATTTTAATTCCAGATTTATTAATTGAATTCAAATTCCACCATCTGCCGTGGTGGCATTTGAACCCATGCCCCCAGAGCATAAGCATGGGGTTACTAGTCTAGTGAAATTACCACAATGCCACCACCTCCCCTTTCACATCTCCCATTGGTCACTGTCAATTCATGTCTTCCCATTCATCATCAAACAACATAAAAGGCCATTTGTCAGTCAGGAACCAAGAATGGGCAAGATGGGAATGTGCTGCAAAACAATAATATTTATCCACTGCAAGTAAATAAAAGAAACTTAACAATGTGACAATATGTAAGGCAGCTGTGGGCATACCCTTGTGCAACTACAAATCTCTATTCTTTTTCTTTGTGCTCCTATATAATCAAATCCCAATGACTTCAGCAGAGGTAGAGGCAGATTCCTCACATCCCTGCTCTGACTGCTCAGATGCCCTGAGAGTGTCCTCTGGGTTTTGGAGTCCATGAGGGCCCCACCAAAGACTGCTCTACCTGCACATGTGCAAAGGCAAACTCAGCCATCGGGACACAAGGCAGCATGTCGGGCTAATGACTTAGGGGAGCTGGAGTGGCAATGGATAACAAGTGTCAGCATTTTGAGCGGAGTTCCCACTTCCATGTCTCTCTTCACTATCATCCCTCTCCTGCTCCAGATGCACTTTCCTGCTATCACTGTGCTCAAGAACGCTTTGGTGCAAATCAGTGTGACCTTGTAAGGCCAAGGCTAGAGTATTTAAGATGGTATCCAGAATCTGCAAGCCCTTGCTCGAGGCCTGCATGGACTCATATAATGGCAATATTTGATAATCCATGCCGTTGGCCAGACTATCCATGCAAGGAGACATCATTGCAGTGCCATGCAACATTAACCCACTCCTGCTTGAGGAGGACTCCTCCAATCCCTTTGCAATTGTGAACAGTGTGCTTGGAATGTCTATCAGTGGGGGTGTCATAGCATAGTGGTTATGTTACTGAGCCAGTAATCCAGAGGCCTGGATTGTTATTCTGGAGTTCAAATCTCACCGTGATAGCTGGGAAATTTAAAATTAGTTAATTAATTAACTATATCCGGAATTTTAAAAAAAATGCTAGTGTTTGTAATGGTGACCATGAAACTACCAGATTGTCATAAAAACCCATCTGGTTTGCTAATGTCCTTTACAGAAGGAAATCAGTCATCCTCACCTTGTCTGGCCTATATGTGACTATGCAATACAGTTGACTCTTAACTGTCCTCTGAAATGGCCTAGCAAGACACTCAGTTGTATCAAAATTGCTACGGCCTCTACCACAGGGACCGCATCAGTTCAAGAAGGCAGATCACTACCACTTTCTCAAGGGCAATTATGTATGAGAAATAAATGCTGGCCTTGCCAGTGATGTCCACTTCCCATGAAGGAATTTTTAAAAAAATGCATATTCTCTGCTGTTGCTCAATGATTACCCACTTTATTAATGGCTCCCGGGATATAGTATTTGTGTCCAGTTGAGCAGACCTTGGCAAGGCTGTGCCTCCTGATGTGAATTTTCGACAGCTGTCTCCACCACCAGCTACTCTTACTCACTTGTGCGAGTCACAGGTGAAAGCCCAACTACCTCCCTTGCTGGTTCCACTGAAAGGCAAGTGTCTGAACTGGTGCAGGACATGTATGGATCATGCGATGGTGCACCCTTAGAACAATTCAGCTCCTCTGAGGAATCATTTTCTGTGACCTCCAGTAACTTCTGCTGCATGTATGAAGGCCCAGTGGAAGATAAAAGACATGAATGAGTACTAGGAAGGCAAGAATGTTGTAAGTTATCATTACGTAGATGATCATATTTCATTAGATGTTGAAATCAAGTCTACATGACATGTAGGCTGAATTTATTTATGTCATCATTTCCCCATCTCCGCTGGCTAGGCATGCTGAGACTCCAGTGATCTCCAGTGCCTCCTCCTCTGTGCTTGTAAGTTGGGAAATGTGTGGAGGGCCAACTCGAGTTCTGTGCCTCTACCTGGTGTTCTGTGCTCTCTTCTCCTGCAAAGAAGGGAAGACCAGACCTATGAGTGCGTGCAATGATGTGTTAATCCACCGGATGGAGTGCATTTGGTGAGGGACAGGCACGAAATTGAAAAAGAATGAGGGCAAGTGGAAGTGGTGGATGAACAGATGGGGCATGAGGAAGTATATAAAAATATAAGGATGGGTGACTGTGCAAGGGAAGTGGGTTTGAGGTGTGACATTTTGAAGTAGGCTTGAGAAGGAAGAGGGTTAGAGGGATGTAGGTGAAGGTGCCACTGTACTTACCTTTCCTGAACTGGTTAGGTTATTGAAGCACTTTCTGTACTGTATCCATAAGTGTAGCACTACACTCCTGCTGCTGGCCTCCTGTGCCATCTCTAGTCATGCCTTCTTGGTATCAGCAGCAGGATTTCTTCCTCCCATTGCTGGGCAATAGAACCTCTCTCTGACTCCTCATTGTCCTCAGCGGCACCTCAAAAAGGCATAATTAAAGTGGGGTGCAACCTTTGAGTGTCCTGATTCTGTAGTAAGAATTTCTGTTGCTTCCAATTCCAAGCTCCTGCAAATTTCATCTTTGCATTGACTTTGTAAATACTGGAGTTGAGACTGCATCCTCACCACACCTGCTGCTGCTGATTTGACAGGAAACTGGGAAGTAAAATGTTAATGAGATAGTTATGTTAAAAAAAGATCACTCACAGACATCCTAGATTATTTCCCAGGCGTTATTAGATACCCCTGCTCCCAAAGTGTCTCGCAGTTAATATCAGGGCAATTAATTTAATAAAACATGAACATTGCAAACAGAAAAAATATTTTTCAAAAGTTTGAAATTAAGGGAGGTAAGCTTTTGCAACTGCTCCCCACCCTCCCCACCCCACTATGGCTCACAAACTACTAAGCTCCGCCACTCCTCGTGGAAATTTGATGGAGAGAATTACTGCACCAAAATGACAATTTGACGAATAAAGAGGTTTATTCAATATTTTTGCATGAAACAATAGCCCTTTAATAGTTAATATAATATTCAAAATGTTGGCTAGAACTTTCTTTTGAAACAATTTTAGCAATGGGTGGCAAAAGCAACACCCCCACAGAGTTGATATAAACAGAAAGCAGCCATCAACGTCAGAAAGAATTTGCTGATGTTACTATTCAAAGGCTTGTGGTAGATTTGTCTCCAGAAGGATAATTATTATGGAAATAACTCAGAAATGAGCCAAAAGTTAAAAAGATACAGTATTTTATGAACTTTCTGACAAACTGAATAATTTTGCAACCAACAGTAATTAATATGCTCCAGACATTTAGAGAATGTCTGAAGTATTTATTCCTTATTGTTTTTGTGTTTTATGGTGTTGTGATTTTGTATTTGCATTCATTAAATTAATTATTTCAAATCAAAACATAAATGAACATCATATTTCATTCTGGATTTACTGTACAAAGTCCAATATCCATAGTAACATTGACAAAGCTATTAAGTTAGCCTCCTACAGTTGATGGTAGTTAATGGATGTTCATGGACTATTTCACTCAAAAATATATTGAATGATTTTTGTTTCTGAATGTGTTTTCACAGAAGTTATGAGCTATACAGTTCTGTTTTGATTTTAAATGTCAGTGAACTGAAAGGCTCTATTAATGTATGTGAATATATATCAACTTCCATAAATTACTTAGCAAACCGTGAAACACATTCATCCACAAATCGCCCATGGAATTTTTTATGGAGCTTCAGAATCCATAATCAATTTAGCTGGGAAATGGATATCTGTGTTAGTACCCTAGCACAAAAATTGTTTTTTTTGTGTGTGCCAGATTACATGGTGAGTCAGATTAAATATATTTGATGAATAGTGCAAGCTGGTGCAATCTTCTTGTTGGTGAAAACATGTCATTCTTTCAACAAATAAATGTATTCAATGTACTTCAACTGACTGTAAATCGAATTTCATGTAAACTTCAATTTTTACCAATGAGACAAATTCCAGGCGCTATGTGTAATTCCTTGGCACTAACTCATGTCTTTATTAACAGTATTCACATTTCCTATTCTTCTTATATATTATATATTCATATATTCCACAAGAAAAAGTTAATGAGTTGAGGTTTACTGGGCTGATAGTTAATTGCAGCTTCTTCTTTCACTCCAACCACAGGAAATATAACCAAGAAGGAGCACAAGAATAGAGAATAGAGCACTACAGGCACCAGGAAATAGAGTAGGCACCATGGCAGGAAGATATGGCTGTCGGCACACTGATAGATTTTCATGTAAATAAACATTTTTGATGTTCTGCAATTGATGTATTTTATGTGACTTATTGCAATATTATTCCATTTTCTGGAATTTGATTGTGGTATTTATTGGCAAGGTAAGATATCATTTTTAGGGGCTAGTCTCAAAGGGATTGGAAGGGTCACAGAAGTTGGAGGCCAGAATATTGCCATCTAGATGGAGATGTTCCGGGAAAAAGAGTATTTATTACGTGTCTGCCAGGTTGCTTAGCCTGACTGTTTGGAGTTCCCTGTGACTGCAGAATCCTTCTCTACCTTCTTGCTGGTGTTATCAATTGAGCCACCAAAACTTTGCGTTAGGACCTTCTTACTATTCTCTATACAGACCTTGGTAGATGTATTTGCCTCACTGTCTGCAGCAGAGGTCAGATCCCATAGATAGATCAGAGCATGATTGGATATGCCTAGTCTCCTGCCAGCCATCTTTTAAACCTGCATTGCACTCAAGTAATGTAGGGAAATGGTGGATTGTCTCAGGATGAAAGTGCCATGTGAGCTGCTGGTAAACCTGACCTGCATGATCTTGTGGCCTAGGCTGCAAGAATTTGGATACTAATGGGAAAATACTCTTCCTGTTCAGGTAGATTGCATTCTAGTCATGGGACTCACAGTTTGGCATGACTGCTACCTATTGAATTCTGAACCTTCAGAAATCCGGCTATTGGATAGAAACCCCAGACTCTTGCTTGTTGCCCTTGGGCATCCATGTTCAATTTGATGAACCTGTGAGCCTTTTTGAAAAGTGCATCCTTGGTCTGAGCAATACCATGCAGACTAGTAGATGTTGGTCATGTCATTTCTTTGCCCCCCAGTAGCCAAGAAGTTCAGTTGTTACTTTGATGGTGATAAAGACACCAGTGCCAAGTCAGCAGTGAGAATGCATATGCACCCTTAGGGGTTCCCAGACTTTCCTGACTAACTGGTGAACCTCAGGACTGGATCTTATGCTCCCGGAGGCACGGAACATGGATGCCGTCCTGCACATGAACCACATGGCCGTGCTGCTGCGATTATGCAGTGGATGGCCACTTAACATACTGACGGTGGCCGTGCACTACCCCCCCCCCCCCCACCCCCACACCAATCGCGTGGTGAGGGTGGCGTCGGCGACGTTGTAAATGTGCCACCTGATGTTGGAGCAAGTGCTGGGGCCATCTTTAAAAGGCTGCCAGTCCTGCAAACAAAATGCAGAGTTACCCCATCCTCCCATCCATAAAATAATGCAGAGTTGACCCCATCCCCCACTTATCCATACACACAATGCAGAGTTGACCCCTTCCCCCCATCCATAAAATAATGCAGGGGTGAACACTTCCCCTATTCAGTGGCCCCAGCGTCTCGTGGACGGGAAAGTGAAGGCGCATGAGTGCCGCATGTCGAGCTCAAGATGGGAACTGATGGGAAGATCAAGGCGGATTACATTGAAATACATGCAAAGAGGTATTTAACGTATTTAAACTACGGTCCTGTGGCAGTGCGGTGGAGTTGCCGCCATGGAGCTTCCCCACCCCTGGGAAGATCGAGTCCGGCAATCCCGGCATTGGTTTCCACGGTGGTCGCTGCGCTCTGAGTCTTCAGCCTCCCCCTGCCATGAAACCTGACATCAGGATAAGCACAAGATCTAGCCCTCAGTCTCAGATGCACCATTCCTCAGACAGATGTAAGAATGTCTACTGAATCTATATATTCTCTTTCAAAGATAATTGTGAATATGCCACTTCCTCTTGTGAGGCAGCCTTACCTCCTAGGCACCCATCATGGCTACCCTTTTATTCTCATTTTCCTTTTCCAGCTAGCACAGACGTAATGCCATCTCAAAGGGCACACTCTTTATATAGTTTTTGGATTGTAAAGTTCAACAGTGAATGATTTGAAATCCCTCCATAACCTGTCAACATTTTTTACAACAGATTTTGCCTTAATTTGTTTCCAAATTACAAAATGCCAACCTACAATGGCTTTCCTATGTCACTGACTATACCTGTAACTTTTGATGCAAGATGATAAAATGTGAAACGTTAACCTTTGTTCCTTCTTTCACAGATGTGACCTGACCGGCTGGGTGGC
The DNA here is from genome assembly GCF_036365525.1 of Heterodontus francisci. Lineage (NCBI taxonomy): Eukaryota > Metazoa > Chordata > Chondrichthyes > Heterodontiformes > Heterodontidae > Heterodontus > Heterodontus francisci. The sequence continues at coordinate 73,968,715 of NC_090375.1, forward strand.
TCCAGCATTTCCTATTTTGAAGCCATTAATTTACTTGTCTCCTAGACCTGGGAGCATGTAACACTAGACCTGCAATCAACAGGTATCCAAGAAAAAAGATGGCAGTTATTTATAACGGCATTCATACCTCATTACCGTAGAATTTTAATAGCAATGCTCTCCTTAGATGCAACTAGGTGCTGGTCATACTTTTTTCCGACAGGAAACTGAGGGATTAAAAAGGTGCAGCAGGATAGTGTCGATTTTTATAATTTATTGCACCCCAGAATAAGGGCTAACTTCAGGACAATCGACCATAGCATTCTCATATAGTCTTGGTACTCCTCTGTTCTGCACCAGCAATACGTTTTCAATTGAGCTGCTTAGTAGCAGTGAATCACTAGGAAGCGCATGTTTACATCATGCTGATACTGCTAAAATATTAAATCAGGGCTACATTTTGGCATTTGGCTTCAAAAACTTCCCGTCCTGAAAGATATTTGCTTACGAATGTAGTTTTCATATTGATTTACACAGTAGTTGACTCACATACTGCCAATGATTTATATATGTGATTAAAAAGTACATGTATACTGGGCAGTATTAACATGTGTAAATACATAATACATGGAGAGTGAGAGAGTTGATTCTGAGATTTGGGTCCTGAATCTAAATAAAGGAAACTATGAAGGTATGAGGCTATGATAGATTGGGGAACGTTACTTAAAGGGTTGACAGTGGATAGACAATGGCTAGCATTTAAAGAGCGCATGGATGAATTACAACAATTGTTCATTCCTGTCTGGCGCAAAAATAAAACAGGAAGAGTGGCTCAACCATGGCTTACAAAAGAAATTAGGGATAGTATTAGATCCAAGGAGGAGAAATATAAAATGGCCAGAACAAGCAACAAACCTGAGGATTGGGAGCAGTTTAGCACTCAGCAAAGGAGGACCAAGGGATTGATTAAGAAAGGGAAAATAGAGTTTGAGAGTAAGCTTTCAGAGAACATAAAAAATGACTGTCAAAGCTTCTATAGATATGTGAAGAGAAAAAGATTAGTGAAGACAAATGTGGATCCCTTACAGTCAGAAGCAGGGGAATTTATAATGGGGAACAAAGAAATGGTAGACCAATTAAATACATACTTCGGTTCTGTCTTCACAAAGGAGGACACAAATTACTTCCCAGAAATGTTGGGGAACATAGGGTCTAGTGAGAAGGAGGAACTGTATGAAATCAGTATTGGTAGGGAAATGGTGTAAGGGAAATTGATGGGATTCTTCTTATTTGGTCTCCTTGTCTCGAGAGACAATGGGTAAGCGCCTGGAGGTGGTCAGTGGTTTGAGAAGCAGTGCCTGGAGTGGCTATAAAGGCCAATTCTAGAGTGACAGACTCTTCCACAGGTGCTACAGATAAAATTGGTTGTCGGGGCTGTTACACAGTTGGCTCTCACCTTGCGCTTCTGTCTTTTTTTCTGCCAACTACTAAGTCTCTTTGACTCGCCACTTTAGCCCCGCCTTTATGGCTGCCCGCCAGCTCTGGCGAACGCTGGCAACTGACTCCCACGACTTGTGATCAATGTCACAGGACTTCATGTCGCATTTGCAGACGTCTTTAAAGCGGAGACATGGACGGCCGGTGGGTCTGATACCAGTGACGAGCTCGCTGTACAATGCGTCCTTGGGGATCCTGCCATCTTCCATGCGGCTCACATGGCCAAGCCATCTCAAGCGCCGCTGGCTCAGTAGGGTGCATATGCAGGGGATGTTGGCCGCCTCGAGGACTTCTGTGTTGGAGGTACGGTCCTGCCACCTGCCACCAAGGATTCTCCGGAGGCAGCGAAGATGGAATGAATTGAGATGTCGCTCTTGGCTGACATACGTTGTCCAGGCCTCGCTGCCGTAGAGCAAGGTACTGAGGACACAGGCTTGATACACTCGGACTTTTGTGTTCCGTGTCAATGCACCATTTTTCCACACCCTCTTGGCCAGTCTGGACATAGCAGAGGAAGCCTTTCCCTTCGCTTGTTGATTTCTGCATCTAGAGACAGGTTACTGGTGATAGTTGAACTGAGGTAGGTGAGCTCTTGAACCACTTCCAAAGCGTGGTCGCCGATATTGATGGATGGAGCATTTCTGACGTCCTGTCCCAAGATGTTCGTCTTCTTGAGGCTGATGGCGAGGACAAATTCTTTGCAGGCAGCCGCAATCCTGTCAATGAGTCTCTGTAGACACTCTTCAGTGTGGGATGTTAATGCAGCATCGTCAGAAAAGAGGAGTTCCCTGATGAGGACTTTCCGTTCTTTGGTCTTCACTCTAAGATGGGCAAGATTGAACAACCTGCCACCTGATCTTGCGTGGAGGAAAATTCCTTCTTCTGAAGACTTGAATGCATGTGAGAGCAGCAGTGAGAAGAAGATCCCAAACAGTGTAGGTGCGAGAACACAGCCCTGTTTCACGCCACTCAGGATAGGAAAGGGGTCTGATGAGGTGCCGCTATGCTGAATTGTGCCTTTCATATTGTCATGGAATGAGGTGATGATACTTAGTAGCTTTGGTGGACATCCGATCTTTGCTAGAAGTCTGAAGAGACCACGCCTGCTGACGAGGTCAAAGGCTTTGGTGAGATCAATGAAAGCAACGTAGAGGGGCATCTGTTGTTCACGATATTTCTCCTGTAGCTGGCTAAGGGAGAACAGCATGTCAATGGTGGACTCCATTCCATTCTCCCAGTTTCTCCGTCTCCGACGCATCTGCTCTGATGATGCTACCTTCCATGATGGTGCTTCTGATATGACCTCCTTTTTCCTCAACCGAGGATTTCCCCCCACTGTGGTTGACAGGGCCCTCAACCGTGTCCGGCCCATTCCCCGCACCTCTACCCTCACCCCTTCCCCTCCCTCCCAGAACCGTGACAGGGTTCCCCTTGTCCTCACTTTTCCATCAGCCTCCATATCCAAAGGATCATCCTCCGCCATTTCCGCCACCTCCAACGTGATGCCACTACCAGTCGCATCTTTCCCTCCCTTCCCCTGTCAGCATTCCGAAGGGATCGTTCCCTCCGCGACACCCTGGTCCACTCCTCCATTACCCCCACCACCTCGTCCCCGTCCCATGGCACCTTCCCCTGCAATCGCAGGAGGTGTAATACCTGCCCATTTACCTCCTCTCTCCTCACTATCCCAGGCCCCAAACACTCCTTTCAGGTGAAGCAGCGATTTACTTGTACTTCTTTCAATGTAGTATACTGTATTCGCTGCTCACAGTGTGGTCTCCTCTACATTGGGGAGACCAAGCTCTGCTCAGTCCGCAAGCAGGACCCTGAGCTTCCGGTTTCTTGCCATTTCAACACTCCCCCCTGTTCTCATGCTCACATCTCTGTCCTGGGATTGCTGCAGTGTTCCAGTGAACATCAACGCAAGCTTGAGGAACAGCATCTCATCTACCGATTAGGCACACGAATCGGCCTGCCGGACCGAACATTCAGCTCAATAATTTCAGAGCATGACAGCCCCCCATTTTACTTTCATTTTTAGTTATTTTTTCTTCCTTTTTTTTTACATTCTTTTTGACAATCTTTTTTTGCATTTATTTCATTTCATCTTAGTTTGTTCAGTTTGCTTACCCACTGTTTTTTTTCAGGTTTGCACTTGCTGCTGTTCAATATTCAGTGTATTAACACCTAATCTGTACTAATGCTTTGTCTTTCAACACACCATTAACATATTGTTTGCCTTTGCTCCGTGACCTTTTGGTCAGCTATGTGGCCTGGTCCAATCTAGACATCCTTTGTTATCTCTTGCCCCACCCCCACCTCACCTGCTTATAACCTGTGACTTTTCTAATATTTGTCAGTTCCGATGAAGGGTCACTGACCCGAAACGTTAACTCTGCTTCTCTTTACACAGATGCTGCCTGACCTGCTGAGTGGTTCCTGCATTTCTTGTTTTTATTTCAGATTTCCAGCATCCGCAGTATTTTGCTTTTATTATTATGTCAATGGTGGATCTCTCTGCTCGAAAGCTATACTGTGCCTCAGGGTAGACATGCTCAGACAGCTTCTGGAGCCTGTTTAAAGCGACTCGAGCGAAGACTTTCCCCACTATGCTGAGCAGGGAGATTCCACGGTAGTTGTTGCAGTCACCGCGGTCACCCTTGTTCTTATAGAGGGTGATGATATTGGCATCGCGCATGTCCTGCGGTCCTACTCCCTCGTCCCAGCACAGGCAAAGCAGTTCGTACAGTGCTGAAAGTATAGCAGGCTTGGCACCCTTGATTATTTCAGCCGTCCTTCCCAGGGGCTTTTTCGCTGGCTCGAGAATCAATGGCATCACTGAGTTCCGATTTTGTTGGCTGTTCGTCCAGCTCATCCATGACTGGCAGAGACTGGCTGCATTGAGGGTGGTCTCAGTGACAACATTTTCCCTGGAGTACAGTTCTAGGTAGTGCTCCACCCAGTGGTCCATTTGCTTGAGTTGGTCAGTGATTGTGTCCCCTGATTTAGATTTGAGGGGAGCGATCTTCTTGATGGTTGGCCCAAAAGCTCTCTTAATGCCAGCATACATTCCTCTGATGTTTCTGGTGTCAGAGGCCAGCTGAATATGACTGCATAGGTGTTGCCAGTAGTCATTTGCGCAGGGCCTGGCTGTTCTTTGTGCAGCGCTTCTGGCTGCTTTAAGTACTGCGGATGTTAACTCGCTGGGGGCTTTCTTGTAGTTCAGCAGTGCAATGTGCTTAGCGGCTGTGACAGGTTCCAGCTCTTCAAAGTGAGATTGAAACCAGTCTGCATTCCGCTTCACACGTTTTCCTTAGGTGGTCATTGCAGAGTCATAGATGGCCTCTCTGATGTGGGCCCACTTGGTCTCTGCATCCGCTGTCGGAGTGTTTTGAAAGGCGTTTTCAAGTGAATTTAGAAACTTATGTAACAGCTGTGGATGAGAAATTCTGCTAATGTTGAAGCGCGGGCGACCCTTCTGCTTGGAGTGATGCAGCTTCTTTGGTTTGAGGTTAACCTTGCTGCACACCAGGGAATGGTCGGTGTCACAGTCAGCACTGTGGAAGCTGCATGTGATTTGAACGCTGTTTAAAGAGGCTCGCCTTGTGACGATGAGGTCCAGCTGGTGCCAACGACGTGATCTTGGGTGCCTCCAAGAAATCTGGTGACAGGGTTTAGTATGAAAGAACGAGTTGGTGATACATAGGTTATTATAGGTACACAACTCAAGCAGTCTCTGTCCATTTTCATTCATCCTTCCAATGCCATAGCGCCCAAGGCAGGAGGGCCATGAGTCATGGTAGGCCCCAACCCTGGCATTAAAGTTCCCCAGCAGGACCAGGTGTTCGGTATTGGGGATGCTACTAATGATATTATGGAGTTCCCCGTAGAACTGGTCTTTAGCTTCAGGTGGGGAGCAGAGTGTTGGAGCATAGATGCTGAGTAGGTGTACTGGACCAGAGGTGGTGAACAGTCGGATGGACAGTATGCATTCTGAGCCATTTTAGGGTGGCTCTATCATGCTGAGCAAAGACAGAAATTACTTCCCAGAAATGTTGGGGAACATAGTGTCTAGTGAGAACTGTATGAAATCAGTATTGGTAGGGAAATGGTGTTAGGGAAATTGATGGGTTTGAAGCCCAATAAATCCCCTGGGCCTGATAATCTACATCCCAGAGCACTTAAGGAAGTGGCCCTAGAAATAGTAGATGCATTGCTGGTCATTTTTCAAAATTCTATAGACTCTGGAACAGTTCCAATGGATTGGAGGGTAGCTAATGTAACCCCACTATTTAAAAAGGGAGGTAAAAAGAAAACAGGGAATTATAAACTGGTTAGCCTGACATCAGTAGTGGGGAAAATGCTAGAGTCCATTATAAAAGATGTAATAGCAGAGCATTTGGAAAACAGTGACAGGATCGAACAAAGTCAACATGGATTTATGAAAAGGAAATCATGCTTGACAAATCTACTGGAATTTTTTGAGGATGTAACTAATAGAATAGATAAGGGAGAACCAGTGGATGTGGTGTATTTGGACTTTCAGAAGGTTTTTGATAAGGTCCCACATAACAGATTAGTGTGCAATATTAAAGCGCATGGGATTGAGGGTAAGGTACTGACATGGATTGAGAACTGGTTGGCAGACAGGAAACAAACAGTATGAATAACCGGGTCTTTTTCCGAGTGGCAGGCAGTGACTAGTGGGATACCGCAGGGATCAGTGCTAGGACCCCAGCTATTCACAATATATATTAATGATATAGATGAGGGAATTAAATGTAATACATCCAAGTTTGCAGATGACACAAAGCTGGGTAGGAGTGGGAGCTGTGAGGAGTATGCAGAGAAGCTCCAGGGTGATTTGGACAGGTTGAGTGAGTGGGCAAGTACACGGCAGATGCAGTATAATGTGGATAAATGTGAGGTTATCCACTTTGGTGGCAAAAACAGGAAGGCAGATTATTATCCGAATGGCGATAGATTGGGAAAGGGGGAGGTGCAGCGAGACCTGTGTGTCCTTGTGCACCAGTCGCTGAAAGTAAGCATGCAAGTGCAGCAGGCAGTTAAGAAGGCAAATGGTATGTTGGCCTTCATAGCGAGAGGATTTGAGTATAGGAGCAGGGATGTCTTACTGCAATTATACAAGGCCTTGGTGAGACCACATCTTAAGTATTGTGTGCAGTTTTAGTCTCCTTATCTGAGGAAGGATGTTCTTGCTGAGGGAGTGCAGCGAAGGTTCACCAGACTGATTCCTGAGATGGCAGGACTGACGTATGAAGAGAGATTGGGTCGATTAGGCTTGTATTTGCTAGAGTTTAGAAGAATGAGAGGGGATCTCATAGAGTCCAGGACCAGGGGTCACAATCTAAGGATATGGGGTAAGCCATTTAGGACTGAGATGAGGAGAGATTTCTTCACCCAGAGAGTGGTGAACCTGTGGAATTCTCTACCACTGAAAGCAGTTGAGGGCAAATCATTAAATATATTCAAGAAGGAGTTAGATATAGTTCTTAGGGCTAAAGGGATCAAGGGATACGGGGGGAAAGTGGGAACAGGGTACTGAGTTTGGATAATCAGCCATGATCGTATTGAATGGCAGAGAAGATTCGAAGGGCCGAATGGCCTACTTCTGCTCCTATTTTTCTATCTTTCTATGTTTCTAAAATAGAGAACTAGAGGTAACTCTCGAAGCTGATAATTTGGTTAGTGGCGATAAATGCTCTGGGCGTTATTTTGGTGAAAAGGTGAAAGCAGGCACTAAATGGATGCTGTACTAATAAGCCATGCCTGTTTGAAAGTCTGGTTTCAGCGTGCAAATTTGGTCCTAATTGCTGATCACCGCCATTTGAACCTGCTTGCAAGTTGAGCACCTGAGTTGATTAGACACAATCTTTGTGGAGCTCCACACATCTTTTTCCTTTGAAGGTGTGGAGTGGCTGGCTGACACAGCAGCAAGTTTCAGGCTATCTCAGGGACTGAGTGTGAGAATGCATAAGATCTCAAATGCGGCATGGGAGGTTCTGATGGAAGTGGTCCAGAAGAGGAGAGATGGTCTGTACCTGCAAGAAGGAAGGAGCCCATCTCGCCCTCCTGTTCCTTGATCCTCGAGAAACTGGTGCTGCTGTGCCTGGCCTCATTTCCTCCTCCCATTGCTCCCGCCAACCAAAGGGTACCCTTAACAAGATGCCCATGACCAAGCACTTACTTTCTCCTGATGACTCCGAGATGGTGTCCATTAAGTTACATTAGTTCAGCATGTACTATTTTTCTGTGAAGTCCTCAGAGAATTTCCAGAATATTAATAAAGTGTTGGTGAAATCTTGCTAATGTGCCCCAGAAAGTCTCTTAATGTGTTTCAAAAGGCCTCTTCGAACCTCCAGCAGCAAGTGAAGAGTAAAAGGTGATAAACCTTAAAATAGAGCTTAAAACCCTCTGCAATGACTTGTTGACATAGGCCACCTCGGAGGGTCTTCAGTGCCTAAAGTACCTGGTGAAAATTTCCTCCTCTGAATTTTATAAGGTTTTGATGCCTTATGGAGAAATCTTTGCTTATTTTATTTCAATAGATTTCATATACAACCTTTTTAGTCAAGAGTAAAGTTGTTCTGGTATTACAGAAGAAGGATTAATTGCACAACAGCATTTCATGTATGGCAATGCTGCTTTTGTTTATCTCGGACTGTGTCTAAATAAAACTGATAACAGATGGTTTGATGCTGGTCTAATCTAACTCTTGCTGTGTTAAAGTAGTGGCTGTTCCATGAGCATTTCACATTAACTGAGCAGACTGTGACCTGCTTAATTTTACATCATCCCTGGATGTGCTGCTTTTTATATTGGGACTATCTGGAGATTAGATGTTTACATTAAAACCTAACAATCAGAATTAATTTGAAGAAAATTCACTCACACCTTTACATTCCCGATGATACTCTGTGGAATGTCATTTTCATTACCAGAGAAGTCGCAGTCTAGTCCAAGACACCATGGATGACTCAACTGTACAAGCAAGCAGGAGGAAGATTGGAAAAGCAATAATGTTAGGGGATTCAATAGTTAGGGGAACAGACGGAGTTACTGCAGCCGCAAACATGAATTCAGGATGTTATGTTGCCTCCCTGCTACCAGGGTCAAGTAAGCAGCTACAGAGCACTCTGAGGAGGGATGCTGAATGGCCAGTGGTCGTGGTCCATATCGGTACCAATCACATAGGTATAAAAAGGGATAAGGTGCTGCAGGCAGAGTTTAGGAAGCTAGAAAAGAAACTAGCAGGCAGGACTTCAAAAGTAGCAATCTCCAGATTATTCCCAGTGCCACGTGCTAATGAGTATAGAAATATGAGGATAGAGCAGATTAATGTTTAGCTGAAGAGATGGTGCAGAAGGGAGGGCTTTAGATTCCTGGGAAATTGGAACCAGTTCTGGAGGTAATGGGACCTGTACAGGACAGAGGGGTTGCACCTGAACAGAGCTGAGACCAATGTTCTTGGGAGCTAGTGCTATTGGGGAGAGTTTAAACTAACTTGGCAGTTAAGAAACTTTGATATATGGCTGTCTATTTCTTCATCTAAGTCATTTACAAATATAGTGAAAAGCTGAAGCCCCAATACATATTCTTGAGGGACACCACTATTCACTTACTCATTAACCCTACTCTCTGTCTCCTACTTACTAACAAATTTGTTGCCCATGTTAAAAGGTTGCCTCTAATTCCATGTGCCTCCATTTTTCCTAGCAGCCCCTTGTGCTGAACCTTACTGAATGCCATAAAAATATCATACACAGACATTCCCTTACCTATCACTATTAGATTGGTGGATGTTGGGGAGGGTTTAAACTAACTTGGCAGGGGTGTGAACCACGAGGTAATATTAGAGAGAAAAACCAAGGTGCACAGGGATTTTGAAAAGACAGATAGCACTAGAGTAGGAAATAGTAAGGCATTAGGTGGGGTCAGAGTAAGAGGGAATGTAATAAGGTCTAAATTAGGTTTACTGTGCATGTATATGAATGCATGGAGTGTAGTAAATAAGGTTGGTGAGCTGAAGGTGTGGATAGCTACATGGAAATATGATGTTATGGTGTTAACGGAGACTTGGCTCCAGAAAGGGCAGGACTGGGAACTAAAGGTTCCTGCATACAAGGTGTTCAGGAAAGACAGGGAAGGAAGGAAAAGAGGATGGGCAGCTCTATTGATTAAGGAGAACATTATAGTGCTAGAGAGAGTGAATGTTTAGTTTAGTTTACAGCACTGAAACAGGCCCTTCGGCCCACCGAGTCTGTGCCGACCATCAACCACCCATTTTATACTAATCCTACACTAATCCCATATTCCTACCACATCCCCACATTTCCCTACCACCTACCTATACTAGGGGCAATTTATAATGGCCAATTTACCTACCAACCTGCAAGTCTTTTGGCTTGTGGGAGGAAACCAGAGCATCCGGAGAAAACCCACGCAGACACAGGGAGAACTTGCAAACTCCACGCAGGCAGTACCCAGAATTGAACCTGGGTCGGTGGAGCTGTGAGGCTGCAGTGTTAACCACTGTGCCACTGTGCCGCAGTGGAGGAGTCAGGAACAGAATCTATTTGGTTAGAGATAAGAAACAATAGAGGCACCATTACATTTCTGGGTGTATTCTATAGACCATCAACTAATGGGAAAGTTACAGAGGAACAAATTTCCAAGAAAATGACAGAGGTGCAAGAATTATACAGTAGTTATAATGGGGGACTTTAATTATCCAAATATAGACTGGGATAGTAATAGTGTGAAGGGCAGAGAGGAGCAACAATTTCCAAAGTGTGTTCAGGAACATTTTCTACATCAGTATGTTTCCAGTCCAACGAGGAAGGAGGTATTGCAGGATCTGGTTCAGGAGAATCAGGTGGGTCAAGTGAATCAAGGGATGAATTTTATGGGACCCTTAGAGATGAGAATGGAAGCACGTCAACCCACAGAATTGAGTTTGAAGGCGAGGGGTGGAGTGCCCGTCACCTTCCCAATGCCTTCCAATTTAGTCTGAGGAAGGTGAAGGGGCCCGCCGCTGTGTGGAGACGCCATGAGGTAAAACCTGGTGGCCTCCTAGCAGGGTTGCGGAGGTGCGAGGGTCCCTCCTTTGGGGCAATTCAGAAAAGTAGGGGGTCCTAACACCAACCCCTGGGGAACCCCACTATATACCTTCCTCCAGTCTGAAAAATAACCATTAGTATCTATTCTCTGGTACATATTAATGACCAAGACTTGTGCAGGGCACAATTTAAAAATTTGCAGCTGACACAAAACTTGGAAACATTGTGAACTGTGAGGATAGTGATAAACCTCACGAGGACATAGACAGGCTGGTGGAATGGACAGACACGTGGCAGATGAAATTTAATGCAGAGAGGTGTGAAGTGATTCATTTTGGTAGGAAAAATGAAGAGAGGCAATATAAATCAAAGGGTACAATTCTAAAGGGGGTGCAGGAGACCTGGACATATATGTGCACAAATTATTGAAGGTGGCAGGGCAGGTTGAGAAAGCACCTAATAAAGCATTCGGGATTCTGCGCTTTACAAGTTGCAGCAGGCCACGAGTACATGCCTGCACACTCAGTATGTCACTTCACACAGGATGGAGGAAAGCCTCGTCTTGGTGGGTGCTGCCTCACTGAAATGCAGCCAAGTGCTTGCAATGAAGTGCAGGTGGGCCAAGAGAGAGCAGGTGCTGGAAGGGCTGATGGAATTGGGGATTCTTCTCAAGGTATTCACACTTTGCATCCCCCACCCCCTCCCCTTCAAATAGAGCCCCACATTCTGCCTCCTGCCTAATGATCGTAACTGCCCTGCACAGGTGCAGGTGAGGCTGTCTTTGACGGGGCCCTCACAGGCTCAAAAACACAAGGAACGTCTGCCACGGGCATCTCATGTGTCAGAGCAGGGGAACGAGTAGCCTCCTCCCAGCTCTGCTGAAGCAAGAGGGGTTGCACCATCGTAAGAGTAATAGGAAGTAAGTGAGAAGGACTAATTAGTTGCACAAGGGGATTCGCATGGGGGTGTATATGTTTATGACATTATATATATATATTTATTTAAATGAATTAAGCACTTTATTTGAATACTTCAGTGTCCTGCTATCTACTTTGTTGTATCCCAAATTCCAAATGGACAGTAGCTTTCAGACAAATAATATGACCAAGTTTGAATGTAAGGGGTGTGAATGTTGTGGTTGGATTTTTGACTGTGGGAATCATTTGTGCTGGTGGTGCAGGGGAGGGTTTATGATTGCACTACCAGATGGCCTCATGCACTCAGATTAACTGAGTTATGCCTGTATGAGGCCCTCCCGGGCTTCTCTGGCAGCCAGGTGAGAGGCTGCAGACAACCTGGCCACATCTGACTCCTCCTGCTCTTCTTCCTCCTCCTCCCTGGAGGATGCCGAGTGGTTAGCAGCTTCCTCTTCCTGCAGCTCCACTCCTCTCTGCTGCACAATGTTGTGCAATTTGTAGCAGACTACAAACATTCTGGAGAGCTTTTCTAGTACATACTGAAGGGATCCCCCAGATCTGTTGAGGGACCTGAATCGCATCTTCAACAACACAATGGCTTACTCAACAATTGCCCTTGTGTTCATGTGGCTCGAAATGTATCTCTCCTCTGAATCACTGGTAGGTTTCCTTGCAGGAGTCATCAACCAGGCCATCAGAGGGTAGCCCTTGTCTCCAACGAGCCACCCTCTCACGCTGTGTGGAGGTGTGAAAACCAGTGGGAGATATGACCGCCACAGAACGAAGGAATCTGGCAGCTCCTAGGATATCTTGTAAAGATATGCATGATAACCCCCAGTGGTGATATAAGAGCTGAACATTGAGACAGTGGAATTCCTTCCAATTGGTAAATATTCCAGACTGGTCTGAGGGTGCTTTAATTGCCACATGTGTGTAGTCAATGACTCCCTGTACCTGTGGGAATCCAGTTACTGCAGCAAAAGCAAGAGCCATCTGTCTGGCTGACCTCATCAGTAGCAAAGTGGACTTAAGTGGTGGCCTTGGCAAAACGCATTAGTGACCTGGTTTATACACTTGTGGGCATCAGATTGTGAGGTCCTGAAAATGTCACCAACAAATCTCTGTAAGGTGCCGGAGATGAAGAAACTCAGGGCTGTGGTGACCTTGATGGCCACTGGCAATGTGTTCCCACCTGTCCCTCTTGGAAGGAGTCTTGTTCCAGGAGGCTGCAGATGTCAGAAACAACCTGCTGTGAAACCTTAGCCTCTTGAGCCACTGTTGCTTAGCCATGTTGAGGAAACTGATCCTCTGCCTGTGCTGGGGGTATTGCCTCTTTCCTGCTGGAACTCTGTGTCCAACCCCTCTGTCCTATGGAGCAGCATGTTGCTGTGGAGAAGGCAGCTGCTGCTGTTGTTGCTGCTTCTGTTGTTGCTGTTGCTGTTGGCATGGCTGCTCCTGCTGTTTCTCATCAGAGGTCCATGCTATAAGTTGCTCTCCTGATGCAGTGAAGGCTGACAGCAGGGAGGATCAGATCAAGGTGAGTAAAGTCCAAATAGGTGAAATGAATTTGAAAAAGTTGGGAGTCACCGATAAAGGAGTGAAATCAGGCTCTTAGAGTAAATGCTCTGAGCACAAGCCTTTCCTATAGGCAGGGCAGCGGCCATGCAGCTTCATTATTTAAAGGCTTTCAAGCCTATCAGTTTCATTGATTAATGGCTCCCCACTATGTTCTTGCCTTGTTGACACTGACGAGTTCCACACAGCTCGGGAAATCCATGTGGTGGCTGGTAAAACCAGAATACTGAGTTAAAACCACAATTAATTGCTTGTTTGCATATTTATACCACTGACCCAATAGCTCCATGGAGGTTTCCCACTTGCCCCCAAACAGGCTCCAGCAAAACCCAGAAGTGGATGGGATCATGTTTGGTTTCTGACCCACTGGCATTTTTCAGCCATTTAATCCCCCACCCACACCCGAACCCAACCCCCCTCACCCCCCACCCCCCTTAAAATTCTGCCTAAACATCTAGTCAGAAAAAAATGAATGTTTATCTTAATACAACAGTTCTGAAGGGTCCACATCAATCATTACCTTATCCTTTCACTTGTCAGGTGCATTTCCATCATTCAATGTTTTTATTACTTAGCTCAACATCTCTATGTTCAATTGGTCCTAATCTGCTTCTCATCTTCATCAATGGACCAGTGATGCAATTAAAAGTGACCTTGTCACAGCTAATGATAATAGATGCTGCAGACAGATTATAAGCAGAAATAAATAACTGAATACTGAGATGGACATATGTGTTATCTTCAATACTATGAAGGCCAAGTCAGTAACTATTGACGGAGATGGATCAAAATCTCACTTGCTTATCTCCACTTTATTAAGATATGGGGATAAATTAGTTTGCTGTGGTGGCTTTCAAGGGACAAGAGCCCAATAAGAATGGTTGCTCTCCAATTTCTGGCTCCTCTGGTCCCTGAATACCCCAAAAACAAATGGGATTCTATCTTGCTGCCTCTTTTGGGGTACAATTACACAAGAACCAGTAGACTTAATCATTTCACCAATGTACAGGTAGGGTACTTGGCTGTGGACTGCCTCATAGCTAAAAGTGATGGTGCCTTCACATAATTCTCATACACACACACACTTTCCAGCAGAAGTCATGAGATAATCATAAGAAGCAGGAACCTTCAACAGGTATTTTCTATTTCCTCTCGCTAGCTTAGGGATGCTGATGCTAGTTGTAGAACCCTAACTGCTGCTCTGATTGAGATCAGATCAGTGATGGGTATCAGCCCTATAACTTTCTGATCTGTGTGACTTTGCACCACACCACAAAATGCACAGACCCAAAGTCATAGGGGAATTTTTTTTAGTCTTATGAAGGTTTCATTTGTGTTCACTTGTTTCATCATCTGTAAATTGACAAGTTAAAAAGACTGAAAACTATCAAAGAGGTAACAGCATGGCAGAGCTAACATGAATAGATTGTTGCTATGTGATCGTGTTTATGGATAGCAGCTACTTAAAAGCAGATTTCTTGCTACATCAGTTGCTGGTACGTGTCCCAGCAAATACTATGTTGTCTGTAAATCTAGGGAAACATATTTTGGTGGAAAAGTAGAAATTAATGATGTGATTATTTATTGCTCGCTGTTAAAATTTAGACTACTGATACATATCATACTATGTGAATCAATAGCCAATAGCACTTGCTTCAGAATGTACATCCATTTGTGACATTTCAACAAATAACAGCAAAAGTAATTATAGCATTCCAAATGTTATTACATCCCAAAGGGCAGTATTTGCAATTCTGTGAATCTATAGAAGATTAAAAATGTCATCTGCAATGGTGGAACTCACTACATCTTATAATGAGTAATATATAGGATGCTGAACACTATGGTACTTTATGTAAATGTGTAAAAAAAAAGGCAATGACCGTCGTCATCATTTAAAAAAACAAAAACAAAATCCTGGAACTCCCTTCCTAATAGCACTGTGGGTGCACCTACCTCACATGGACTGCAGCAGTTCAAAAAGACAGCTCACCACCACCTTCTCAAGGGCAATTAGGGATGGGCAATAAATGCTGGCATAGCCAGCGATGCCCACATCCCATGAATATATAAAAAAAATATTTATACATAAACGGAAGAAACAGGAAACCAAAATAGAAAATGGTTGAAGTTAAGTATACATCTGTAGGGAAATGCTTGGAATTTAAAAATACAGGATGTCAACAAGAATCAAAAAACATATAATTAAATACAAAGTAAGTGCAAGCTAAATAAACTTTCAAATAAATTCCAGTATAATTATTATGCTATAAAATAACTTGTTATATCAGGATGACATGGCATAGAGGACAGTGAGCCATTTGAAAATTACTTTTGTGCTTCCCAGGCACTACTCAAAATAGTCAGAACAAAAATATGAATTATGAAAGCAAAGGAAAAATAAGTAGGTAATTCATGCTTCTCAATTGAAAAGACACACTTCTTATGTCACTTCTGCCCATGCAGTCCAACACTTATTCCCAAACACTATCCATACAAACTTGCTTTTACACCAAAAATGTATTGCTCTTTATTCTGCCCGTAATTACACAGGCCATGATGGGATAAGTTTTGTGGAACAAAATGAAAGTAAATAGAATGAAATGATTACGAAATCACAGCATTGATGGTACATTGTGTAATATAGTTTGTTCCTTTAGTGTGCGATCTATTATAAAACTCATAGGACTACAAGTAATATGTGTATATATACAAGCAGTTACTGCACGAGCTACATCTAAACACATCTTGCTCTGTTGGGCTGCACCCACAACTAACTGATCATGTGTGACATGACATCACTTCCTCTGGTGATCTTCACCCACAGCTCCTTAAGGTGGTTCACTTTTCAGGTCATCCCACAACATCCCCCATTTTTCCAAAGAGAAAAATATATGTACAATAAACAATGATGTTGCAGTTTGGACTAACTATACATGATTAAAACAAAACGTTGTTTACAAGTAAGCAAATTTAACACCCCCTGAAACGTAGAGGAGATTTGCTTATTCGTCTTGATCCTGTCATTGTGAACCTCTTCCCAGACCTTAGCTTGTCTTGATGATTCCTCTGAGACTCAAAACTCTGGTTAGCATGTTCTTCCTCTTTGCTTGTAGCCTCTGTACGTTCATCTTCATATTCTGTCTTTGAACATGTCTGTGATGCCATAGGGTTGTCACATGTATACATTGTTGTACATATCTCTGAGCCGACTTTGGTTCCATCTGAGAGTTGGGTGTTTGGACCTCATACAATCTGGGGTGGTCGCATATCCTCACAACATCTGCAGGATACCAAGTTCCCAATGCATGATTGAGGACTCTGACTTTATGTCCTACTCACAATTGAGCTAATTCTGGTCCTGCTTGCCTGTCATATGATGCCTTCATTTTCCCTTGTTTAGACAGAAGCATATCCTTTACTGTGGAAAATTTAGAGAGAAGGTGACTGGGCATGATAGTTCTTACCCGCCTTCCAAACATCAAATCTGCAGGCGACGGTAAGCCCATGTCCGATGGAGTAGCTCCGAGGTGCAGCATTGCAACCTTGAGATAATGTCCCATCTGCTTGCAATTTAAAATTAGTGATATGATGGCACAAACCATGCATTCAGCCATGCCATTGGACTTTGGATAATACCGTGATGATGTTACATGACGGTCTTCCCACCTGGCACCGAGGTCTTGGAATGTCTTCCTGTATATTATGGCCCATTATCATAGATAATTTCTTCTGGCACATCAAAATGGCTGAACAGAGCACTGACTTTATGAGCAACAATTGCATTTAACATATCTCATAGCCACCTGATGATCGGAAACTTGGTGAAGTAATCTGTGACAAGGGGGAAATCATCACCTTGAATGGGAAATAAATCTGTGCCGATCTTTGCCCATGGATGTAAGGGTGTTTCATGGGATCAAGGGTTCCTTCTGTTGATTTGGTTGACAACTTTGCCATGACTCACAGGATTTCACCACCTCCTCAACATCACTCTTGATTCCTGGCCAGTAGGCCATCTCTCTGGCAAGATGTCTGGTATGTTCTATTCCCAAATGTCCTTGATGTAAAGAGGCTAAGATATTGGATGCAGAACTTTGGGTATCAGTACTTGTTTTCCTTTGAAAATCATGCCCTGTGATAGAAAAAGCTCGTCTCAATAAGGCCAGAAACAGCTTAGGCATTCGGTTTCTTCCTGAATGGTGCTAGGCCATCCTTCCACAATCACCTTCCACAATAATGATAGGGTAGGGTCGCATGCCATTTCATCTCTTAGTTGCTTGCATTTGTGAGGTCCAAAACTCATCAGGTCAATCTGGAGGACATCCTTAATCTCAATATCCACACCGTGGACATGCAAATCCAGTGAGACATCTCCCTCTTTATTTGGGTTAGGCAACTTTCGCAGGGTGTCCGATGTGACCATTTTACTGCCCGGTTTATATCGGACGTCACAATCGTAGCCCAGGACCTTCAACAAAAGTCTCTGCAACTGTGGAGGAACGTTCATGAGCGGTTTGCACCATATGGTTTCAAGTGGCTTGTGGTCAGTCTCCATGGTAAAATATTTTCCGAACAAGTAGGTATGAAACCTAGCGATATCAAAAACCAGAGCTAAGGTTTCACATTAGATGTTTCAATAGATTGTCTAGTGATTGATCTGGTTTGAATACTTTAAGCAGTATATTTCCCTCTCTGCAACCAAACATCAAACATTTTACTACTCCAGAATCATTAAGGACAATTGTAGGCTTCTATTTTCCACCATAAACAACTGCCTCTGTCTGTCAGCAGTGGTTCAGTTGGTAGCAATCTTGGCTCTGGGTCAGAAGGCAGTGGGTTCAAGTCCTATTCCAAGATTTGAGCACAAAAATCCAGGCTGACACTCTGAGGGAGTGCTGCACTGTTGAAGGTGCTGCCTTTTGGATGACACATTAAACCAATGCCCCATCTGCTGTCACAGGCAGGCATAAAAGATCCTGTGCCACTATTTCAAAGAACAGCAGGGGAGTTATCCCCAATGCCCTGGCCAATACTTATCTCTCAATCAACATCAGAAAAACAGATTGTCCAGTCATTATTACATTGCTGTTTGTGGGAGCTTGCTGTGTGCAAATTGGCTGCTGTGTTTCCTACATGACAACACTTCAAAAGTACTTAATTGGCTGTAATGCATTTTGGGATCTCTGGTGGTCATAAGAGGCACTAAATAGATATCTTCTTTCACTGCTCCCTCACCTAAGATATGAATCATAGATCTGTCTCCAAAACTGAAGCTATCCACTGAGCAACATCTACTTTCTTCAGCAGGACAAGAGAAATAGAAGGAAGTACTGTAAAAAGAAATATGGAATACTAAGAAGACAGGTTGCAAGAGTGCATAAAAATCCAGAAGAATTACGTGAAATGAAAATGAAAGACAGGCCTCAGTCAGAAAAACTGAAGCTGGAAGGAAAGATTGGTTGACAAAATGAGGCAGAACCTGAAATATTTCCTCTTGCAATATTATGGGCTGAATTTTACCAGGCCTCTGATGTTGGGGGTCGTGGCAGGGGGGACCCAGAAAATACTTCCAAGAGAGGCCCACCACGGGCCTCGACCCCGGGAAGGCCCCGCCTAATTTTACCGGCAGCGGTGAGGCCACGGGGCAGTCCCTCCGCCACTTGGTGGCGGAGCCTTAATTTAAATATTTAAATAAACGATAATGAATGCCTAAGCACTTACCATGTCCCAATGCCGATATTCCGGCCGGTGGCCGGATCGCCCGTGTCTTAGTGTCCCCGTTTGGAGATCAGAGGCTCCTCTGGTGGGGAGGGGGGAGGAGTGCATTTTTCAGGGCAGGAACGAGGTGGGGGGGAACAGCAAAATAAATGCGATTGGTTGAGGGGATGGTGGGAAGGGGTTGAAGGTTAAAGGAAAGAAAGTTAAGAAAGTTCGGGGGGGGGCGGTGCGAAAGGTCAATTTCAAAAATTTACTTTTTTGGGGGGAGGGGACATATAATAAACATATTATGCATTGGGGGGTGGGGTGGGAGAGGGGATTGGAAGTGTAAATAAAATTTTATTTTAATTTATTGGAAAACCTGTCACTTTAAAACCTTAAATGTAACTGAATGGCTTGAAGCCCTTTAAGAATGGCGCTGCGCCTGCACAGTGATGCTGGACGCCATTGCCAGGGATGGAGCGGCCGCCCCCTCTCTATCATTGAGGGTGGGCGTTCCTCCCCCTCCATGTAAATGAGCTGCTGCGCGGAATATCGCGGCGGCTCCGCGGCGCACATCTCACGCGTGTGCTGCACCTCTTTTGAAGCACACCTCCAAGATCGGCGGCATGCTTTAAAAATTCAGCCGCATGTCTTATGATGTTACTTACCCGCCTTCCAAACATCAAATCTGCTGGTGGTAAAAAGCTCTGTATCTTATTGTTATTGTCTTGTTCATTATTTCCTATTCTCTTATTCTTTTTGTGTCCTGATCTCAGCCTTTCTGTCCTCTTTTTGTCTCTCCTTATGCCTCTCCTGCAGTTTTTGATTGGACAGTCTTCAAATATCTATCTTTTGTTGTGTAATTTTTTCCTTCTCCGTGTCTCCTCTTTCTTCTGTAAGTTTCCCAGTTCTTCTGTAGAGCTCTTGTAAATGTTCCTCAACTGATATTCAATGTTCTTACCTCTTGCCTTTTTTAGTCAAGAATGCATAGGATAATAGTGGTCAACATGCACCGAGTTGAAGATAAGTATTGGGATCAAGTAGCAAAAGCTGTCAATAAGCTGTTACAAAATGCATGTGTGAGAAGAAAGTGGGCATTGAAGGCTCAGGAAAACTGGGACCTAGTGTGGGCTGGAACTGGAGGTACTCAACTTGTGAATGGAATCTGAGGCTTGGAAGCATACAGGGAGGTACTGCTCAACCAGCACTGACATGAATAGATAGGGCCTGGAAATGCACAATGTGAGGGACCAAGTGCTGCAGTATAGATCCAATGAGTATTTGGTGAGCTGGGATTTTGAGACCACAGAGATGCTGGTTTCTGGCTGGCACTTTGCGAGCATAGAGAGGTAGTAGTTTCTGGCATGGGTTTGAGAGAACAGAGAGAGGTTGGTGTCCGAAAACACTTGAGGCGGGTCTGGTCTTGATTGGTCAGACCACACCTGGAAGGAGGTAGTGCAGTCAGGCTAGCAGTATTTTGGGCAGGGAAGCATTGTCTCTACTAGAAACCTATATTGGTGTTGCACTGCTTGTAGGAGTCTGTGCATATTGGGCAAACAGGCAAAACTTACAGATACCAGGAACAGGCACAGTGGAAAGAATTTCCTGGAGCACTTCCAGGAGAAAGAGTGGACATACAGGTGCAAACTAGCAATGCAGGGCACTGACAGCGAAAACATATCTCGTGGCTATTAAAAAGACAGTACAGACACTGATTTCACACATGTGGGGAATCATAGAAAACCGTCATAGGAAAGCCCAGATAGTAATGATAATCAAGGTACTAAACAGTGTGTAAGGCTCTTGAGAGCAGAGAAGCCCTTCAACACTGTTTTAGATGAATTTAAAACACGATAAGTAATTTTTAAAAAAAGATTGTGTTTATTATGTTTTTTCATTTTAAGGTTTCATAGTGGAAGAGGTGGGTAACTAACAAAGATGATCAAATACACTTGAACACAAAAAAACAGGGATCTGATTCAGAAGCAAAATACTGCAGATGCTGGAAATCTGAAATAAAAACAGAAAATACTGGAAATACTCAACAGGTCAGGCAGCATCTGGAGAGACAGAAACAGAGTTAACATTTCAGGCTGATGACGTTTTACCAGAATGGGGATTTGATTGGTTGTTATTAGTTGTTCGACAACTTCTTTTTTGTGAATGGGAATTTTTTACAAAGATATTGCAATGTTTTTTAGACACTATGACCTAAAATGTTGCCCTGTTTGGGGCGTGGAGTTAGTGCAAAAGGGGTAGGCAGATGATCTGGGATAGAAACTATTTTTAATTAGGGTGCCACACATTCTGGACACACTGAGAAATTCAAATATAGGGTGATCCATCTGCTGTCCATATTCCCTCTCACCCCCACCCCAGTTACTACTCACATTTGGAGGCAGGACTGTCAGGATGCCAGGCTTTTCCGGACAGCCAATGTTAAGTATATCTGAATGGGCTCAGAAACACGAATCAATCTCATGGAGATCAATTGCCATTAGGAAACTGGCACATAGATAATAGATCAGCCAGCACTTTAAATTTTTGCCTTTGATCATGTAAACCATGTAGTGCCTTCTCGAAAAAGTGGCAAGATGACAATGTCATTCCAAGATCCCAGAGTTGTAGGAGGAGCATCCAGAGACCACAAATCTTTCCCCCAGCCCCAACCTACAGTTAGCCCCAAGCATTCACAGGTCTATATGGTTGAGAGTAGTTATGGAAAAGGACTAGGAAAAAAAAAATTCAACTAGTGGAGAGCTAATTTCAGTGAGTTGAAAAGGGATCTGGTCCAGGTTTACTGGAATGAAAGATTGGCAGTAAATGACCAATAGGAGGCCTTCAAAGAGGTAATAGTTTGTGTACAAACTAGACATATTCCCATGAGGGGAAAAGGAAGGGCATCCCAAGCTAAAGCTCTCTGCTTGACTAAAGATATAGACCAGGGTTGTCCAAACTATTCTCATAGCTGAACTCAAGAGATGAGGTGAGATTGACTGCCCTTGACACCAAGACAGCATTTGACTGAGTATGGCATCAAGGAGGCCTAGCAAAAATGGAGTCAATGGGAATCAGGAAGAAAACTCTCCTCTGGTTAGAGTCATACCTAGCACAAAGGAAGATGGTTGTGGTTGCTGGAGGTCAATCTTAGCTCAAAGAAATTACTGCAGGAGTACCTCAGGGTAAGGTCCTAGGCCCAAAAATCTTCAGCTGCTTCATCAATGACCTTCCTTCAATCATAAGGTCAGAAATAGGGATGGTTGCTGATGATTGCACAATGTTCAGCACCATTCGCAACTCCTCAGTTACTGAAGCAGACCATGTAGAAATGCAGCAAGACCTGGATAATATCTAGGCTTGGGTTGATAAGTGGCAAGTAACATTTGGGCCACACAAATGCCAGGCAATGACCATCTCCAACAAGAGTGGATCTAACCATCTCGCCTTGACATTCAATGACATTATGGTCACTTAATCCCTCACTATCAACATCCTGGGGGCTACCATTGATCAGAAACTGAACTGGAGTCACCATATAAACACCATGACTAAAAGAGCAGGTCAGAGGCTAAGAATCCTGCGGCTAATAACTCACCTCCTGACTCCCCAAAGCCTGTCCACCATCTACAAGGCCCAAGTCAGGAGTGTGATGGAATACTCTCCACTTGCCTGGATGGGTGCAGCTCCAGCAATACTCAGGAAGCTCGACACCATCCAGGACAAAGCAGCCCACTTGATTGGCACCGCATCCACAAACATTTACTCCCTCCACCACTGACGCACAGTGACAGCAGTGTGTACCATCTATAAGATGCACTGCAGCAACGCAGCAAGACTCCTTAGACAGCACCTTCCAACCCACGAACTCTACCACCTAAAAGGACAAGGGCAGCAAATGCATGGGAACACCACCAACTGCAAGTTCCTCTCTAATTCACACTATCTCACTGTTCCTTCACTGTCACTGGGTTAAAATCCTGGAACTCCCTTCCTAACAGCACTGTGGGTGTACCTACCTCACATGGACTGCAGCAGTTCAAGAAGGCAGCTCACCACCATATTCTCATGGGCAATTAGGGATGGGCAATAAATGCTGGCCTAGCCGGCGATGCCCACATCCCATGAACCAATACATATATTTTAAAAAACTTGGATTGCAGCATGACTTGAAGTTTGAGCAGAAGTGACACGGAGCGGGACAGACTGCTGGAATAATAACAATAAATGCTGGAAATACTCAGCAGGTCTGGCAGTATCTGTGGAGAGAGAAGCAGAGTTAACTTTTCAGGTCAGTGACCCTTCATCAGAATTAGCAAAGGGTAGAAATGTAATAGGTTTTAAGCAAATAAAGCGGGGGTGGGGCAAGTGATAACAAAGGAAAGGTGTTGATAGGACAGGGTCTCAGAGAATAACTGACCAGAAAGTCATGGAGCAAAGGCAAACAGTATGTTAATGGTGTGTTGAAAGACAAAGCGGTCGTGCAGAGAGGGTGTTAATGGACAGAAAAATGAACAGCCCTGGTCCAAAGCACAAACATGAAAAAAATAGTTGGCAGGCACATGGTAAGAAAAATGAATGATGAAATAAACTGAAATAAAATAAAAGAAAAAGAAAAAAGAAAATATAACTGAAAATAAAAAGCGGGGGCCCGTCATGCTCAGAAATTATTGAACTCAATGTTCAGTCCAGCCGGCGGTAGCGTGCCTAATCGATAAATAAAATACTGTTCTTTGAGGTTGCATTGATAGTCACTGGAACACTGCAGCAAACCCAGGACAGAGATGTGAGCATGAGAGCAGAGGGGTGTGTTTAAATGGCAAGCAACTGGAAGCTCAGGGTCATACTTTCGGGCTGAGCGGAGGTGTTCTGCAAAGCGGTCACCTAATCTGCGTTTGGTCTCCCCAACGTAGAGGAGACCACATTGTGAGCAGCGAATACAGTATACTAAATTGAAAGACTGCTGGAAGATGGGGGAGGATATAGAGAAGGCCACATAGCAGAAGGTTATATTTGCTTAAGGTGTTCAGGGAACACTTCTACTTTAACTGCAGCAAGGAACAGCATGCTAGATGTCTGTGCATCATTAAGGAGGGCCTCAGAGAAATCTGCCACCTGCTGCAGCCATAACCGCAACATCAGAGTAGGGTGAGGACAATATTACTACTGGTTGTGAAGGTGACTCTGGTCATGAACTTAAGAAGCCAGGATCCTTCCAGGCTGGAGCAGTCCATATTTTCAACATCTCTCAGTTTGCTGCCCACTGTTGCATTAGGGAGGTCACTGAGGCTCCAAGGAGAGCTGAATACATTTCATGCTGCCTTGCCAGAGAAGCAAGCGGAGCGAACACTTGGCTTCATGAGAATTGCAGACCCCTCCATGATGCAGGGTGCCAATGATTGCATACACATCACTTTGCAGGCACTGCATGTAAACTCTGAGCTGTACCACAGCAGAAAGGGATTCCACTCTCTTAATATCCAGCTGATGTGGAACAGTCTGCAGCAAATCATGCAGTTGAATGCCCTGTAGCTTTCTGTGGCAATCCACTGTACCATCTGCATTTGAGCCACAATGGCAAACCAAAATGTTGCTACTGTTCAACAAGAGGTATCCTTTAACAACATGGTTCATGACTCCTCAGTGTGCAACCCACACACAAGCACACTTCGTATATATAACACAAGCCATGCTGCCACATGAAACATCACTAAATAGATTATTGGGGTGCTTAAACAATGCTTTTGCTGCCTGGACCACTCTGGAGGAGCCCTGCAGTACACCATCCTGGAGTCACATTTACTGCCACTGAAACGCCTGTCTGATACCTTGAATATCGAATCCCCTTTCACTATTGCTCTTCCACTCTTCTTCTTCCTCTCCTGTGCAACTGAGTCACCTTTGGTGCCATGGATTTTGCTCTGGCTGCACTCCCCTGAGGAACCATTGCCCTCACCAGTGTCCCAAATTCATCATGGTCTGCTTGATACAGGGGTATACAAACTCTCCAGGAGCAGCTGCAGCTAATTACTTAGGTAACTGGCTTAAACTGGTTTTCAAAGTTTGAATCAATTGTTTTTTTCAGAAAGTATAAAAGCAGGGCTTCCTCAGTGCTGCTTCGTCTGCACTGAGTGCTGTTTTGAGTGCACAGAGTGTAAAGTGGGAGTTTGGTGAGTGAGGGAGTTCAGTGAGGGAGGTGCTTCTTTCTTTCCTTTCCTCCCTTTTTCAGCCTCCAGCAGCTGGCTGTTAACTTCGGTACAGGGGAAGAAGCTGATTGGTGAATAACTGGTAAGTTATTCTACTTATTCTAATTGCAATAAATAGGTTTTTTTAAAGTTATGGCATGGCAGGTCAGCTCGGCCAAGCGAAATGTACATCCATCAGTATGCAGGAAGTCATGGACGGACCATATATCCTAGACAGACACATCTGCAGGAAGTGTCACCGTCTGCAGAAGCTTGAGCTCCAGGTTTCAGAACTCGAGCGGTGGTTGGAGTCACCGTTGTGCATCTGCGAGGCTGAGGACTATGTGGATAGCACATTTAGGGAGGTGGTCACACTGCAGATTAGGGGCATGCAGGCAGAGAGGAAATGGGTGACTGCCAGGCAGTCTAAGAGAACCAGGCAGATAGTGCAGGAGTCCCCTGAGTCTATCTTGCTTGCTAATCAGTTTTCCATTTTGGATACTGATGAGGGCGATGGTTCCTCAGGGGAGTACAGCCAGAGCAAAGTCCGTTGCACCATGAGTGCCTCAGCTGCACAGGAGGGGAGGAAGAAGAGTGGAAGAGCAATAGTGATAGGGGATTCGATAGTTAGGTGATCAGACAGGCATTTCTGCAGCAGTAAATGTGACTCCAGGATTGTGTGTTGCTTCCCTGGAGCCAGGGTCAAGGATGTCACGGAGTGGCTGCAGGACATCCTATAGGGGGATGGTGAACAACCAGAGGCCGTGGTCTACATTGGTACCAATGATATAGGTAGGAAGAGGAAAGAGGTCCTGAAAGCAGATTTTAGGGAGTTAGGAAAGAAATTAAAAAGCAGGACCTCAAGAGCAGGAATCTCAGGATTACTTTCAGTGCCATGTACTAGTGAGCATAGGAATAGGAGGATTGATTGATTGAACATGTGGCTGGAGAATTGGTGTAAGAGGGAGGGCATCAGATTTCTGAGGCATTGGGACAGGTTCTGGGGCAGGTGGGACCAGTAAAAGATGGATGGGTTACACCTTAACAGGACCGGGCCTAATATCCTCACAGGTAGATTTGCTAGTACTGTTGGGGAGGGTTTAAACTAGCTTGTCAGGGGGGTGGGAACCTTAGGGTAGCTCAAACTGGAAGGAAGTAAAGTTAGGAACAGGAAGTAGAAAAGTAGCAAGCAAAATTAGAAGGCAGGCGAAACAAAGGCGAGCATCAACTATGCTTAGAAAGCAGAATGAAGTCAAAAAGACAAAGTTAAGAGAACTCTACCTGAATGCATGTAGCATTCACAAAAAGGTAGATGATTTAAAGGCACAAATAAAGGTGAATGGGTATGATCTAATTACCATTATGGAAACGTGGCTACAGAGTGACCAAGATTGGGAACTGAATATTCAAGGATATTCGACATTTCGGAAGGACAGGCAAAAAGGAAAAAGAGGTGGTGTTGCACTGATAGTAAGGGTTGGAATCAATACATGAGTAAGGGAGGATCTCAGATTGGAAGAACAAATGTGGAATCAGTTTGGATAGAGTGAAGAAACAGCAAGGGGCAGCAAACATTCGTAGGAGTTGTTTATAGGCCACCAAACAGTAGTGATAGTGTGGGGCACAGTATCAATCAGGAGATTAGAGAAACATGCAGCACTGGTAATACAGTAATCATGGGTGACTTCAATCTGCATATAGACTGGGTAAACCTAATGAGCACTAGTTCTGTGGAGGATGAGTTTCTGGAATGTGTTAGGGATGGTTTTCAAGAGCACAATGTTGAGGAACCGACTAGAAAGCAGGCTATTTTAGATCTAGTTTTATGTAATGAGAAGGGGCTAATTAATAATCTTGTTGTAAAAGAACCTTTGGGATGAGTGACCATAATATGACAGAATATTACATTATGTTTGAAAGTGAGATAGTCCAATCTGAAGCTGGGGTGTTAAATTTGAACAAAGGAAATTATGAAGGTATGAGGGGCAAATTGGCTGAGGCACATTGGGAAAATAAATTAAGGGGATGAAAGGTTATTGGGGTAGGTGGAAATGTGGAGTAATCAGTTCAGCCATGAACTTATTGAATGGCGGAGCAGGCTCGAGGGGTCGAGTGGCCTACTGCTGCTCCTAATTTGTATGTTCATATGTAAAAGGGATGACAGTACATAGGCAATGGATAGCCTATAAAGAATTATTACATTGTTTACAGCAACTATAGGTTCCTTCAAGGCACAAAAATCCCCAAAAGAAATGGCAGTCAACCATGGCTAACAAAGGAAGTTCAGGATTGTATAAGATTAAAAGAAAAGGTCTATAAAGTTGCCAGAAATAATAGTAAACCTGAGGATTGGGGGGATTTTAGAATACATCAAAGGAGGACCAAGAAACTGATAAAGAAAGGGAGAATAGAATGTGAATGTAAACTAGCAAAAAACATAAAAATGGACTGTGAAAGCTTCTATAGATATGTAAAAAGGAAACGTTTGGCTAAGACAAATGTGGGCCCATTACAGGCAGAGTCAGGCAATTTATAATGGAAAATAGAGAAATGGCAGAGAAGCTAAATGATTACTTTGTGTCTGTCTTCACTGAGGAAGATACAAGAAATCTCTCAGAATTAGAGATCCAAGGAACTAGGGAGAATGCGGAATTGAAGGAAATTTGTAGTAGTAAAAAGGTTGTATTGGAGAAATTAATGGGGCTGAAGGTTGATAAGTCCCCGGGACCTAATATTTTACATCCCAGAGTGTTGAAAGAGGTAGCTATGGAGATAATGGATGTGTTGGTGACCATCTTCCAAAATTTGAGAGATTCTGGAAGATTGGAAGGTAGAAAATGTCACCCCACTATTTAACAAGGGAGGGAGCGAGAAACAGGGAACTACAGACCTGTTAGCTTTACATCAGTAGTAGGGAAAATGCTAGAATCTATTCTAAAGGATGTGATAAATGGACACTTGGATAATAATGATCTGATTGGGCATATCCAACGTGGATTTATGAATGGGAAATGTTTGACGAACCTGTTGGAGTTTTTTGAGGATGTTACTAACAGAATTGATAAAGAGAAGTCAGTGGACATAGGATTTTCAGAAGGCTTTTGATGAAGTCCCCCACAGGATGTTGGTTAGCAAAATTAAAGCGCATGGGATAGGAGGTAAATGCTGGCATGGATTAAGCATTGGTTAACAGGCAGAAAACAGAGAGTAGAAATAAACGGGTCATTCTCACGTTGGCAGGCTGCGACTAGTGGGGTACCACAAGGATCAGTACTTGGGCCCCTGCTGTTCACAATGTATATCAATGATTTGGATGTGGGGACCAAATGTAATATTTCCAAGTTCACGGATGACACAAAACTAGGTGGGAATGTGTGTTGTGAGGAAGATGCAAAGCGGCTTCAAGGGGATTTGGACAGGCTAAGTGAATGAACAAGAACATGGTAGATGGAATATAATGTGGAAAAATGTGAGGTTATTCAATTTGATAGGAGGAATAAATGTGTAGAGTATTTCTTAAATGGTAAGCGATTAGAAAGTGTAGTTGTTCATAGGGACCTGGCTGTCCTCGTCAATAAGTCACTGAAAGCTAACATGCAGGTGCAGCAAGCAATTGGGAAGGCTAATGTATGTTAGCCTTTATCGCAAGAGGATTTGAGTATAGGAATAGCAAAGTCTTGCTTCAATTGTAAAGACTGCATCTGGAGTACTGTGTGCAGTTTTGGTCCCCTTACCTTCGGAAGGATATTATTGCCATAGAGGGAATGCAATGAAGGTTCACCAGACTTGTTCCTGGGATGGCAGGACTGTCCTATGAAAATAGATTGGGGAAATTGGGTCTATATTCTCTAACATTTCGAAGAATGAGAGGTGATCTCATTGAAATCTACAAAATACTGAAAGGGATAGACAGGGTAGATGCAGGTAAGATGTTTCCCCTGTTTGGGGAGTCTAGAACCAAGGGACACAATTTCAAAATAAGGGAGAAGCCATTGAGGACAGAGGGTTGTGAATCTTTGGAATTCTCTACCCCAGAGGGCTGTGGAAGCTTTGTCATTGAGTATGTTTCAAGCAGAGATTGACAGATTTTTAAATATCAATGACATAAGGGATATGGGGATAGCGTGGGAAAAAGGCATTGAAGTGGATGATCAGCCATGATCATATTGAATGGCGGAGCAGACTCGATGGGCTGAATGGCTTACTCCTGCGCTTATGTCCCGAACTTCCTATCTTCCTATGTTCCTATGCTCCCCAACCTCGCCATTGTGTGGGCACAGACATTGCCACCAGCTATATGGTGACCCACTGAGGAGAAGGAGGAGGAAGAGGAGGAAGAGAAAGAAAGGAAGGAATTACTACTGCTCCTTTCTGGCTGGGCTGTCCGTGATCGACTCATCTGATTGCGATACCATTGAATGCAACCCCAATTCCCCATTCATCAACAGTCCCAAACCTTACCTTCCCTCTGTCACTGACCATCACAGAGTGTTCTTGGCTACAAGACTAAAATCAAAGAAACATTACAAACCAAATTTATAAAGCAAATCATGCCATATTGCATACAAACATCAACTAATCATTTTTGTATCTTCCCTTAGTGTCTGTCTTCTGTGTGCCTTTGCCTGCCTATGTAATGCTACCCCAATGGCTATAGCATGGCTAGTGGAAGAGTACTGCCTTTCAATGGGGGAGACTGCAGATGACCTTTCAGGATGATCGCAAACAGCCCTGGCTCTAGAAAGCCCAGTTCCAGGCTGCACCACCTCAGCATTGATGGCAGCAGTCTGGGCTGGCTGGCTGGCAGGCAACAGCAAGGGGTCTGGTGGCATGGCAGTGGTAGGAGGACAACTGCTGTCCTCCTGAGAGAGGTTTTTTCTCAATACAGTCTCTGCCACTTTCCCCAGGGTGGCAGCTCAGCAATCCTAGTAATCTGTTGGAGGTGAAATTGCCCCAATGCTGTGGCACCATGCAAGCTCCTTTGAACACTGGTATCTGCAGCCATGATGGCAGCAGTCTGAGCTTATGCGGCAACAAGCTGAGCTTGCACGACCGCAGTCTAAGCTTCCACTGCAGCACTCAGATGTTAAGCGATTGCTACTTGTGCTGAAATAGAAGATGTGACATCAGCCATCAGATGCTGCATCATGGTTGGACCCATAACACAAGAACACAAAAAATAGGAGCAGAAGTATTCCATGTGGCCCATCGAACCTGCTCCGCCATTCAATACAATCGTGGCTGATCTTGAGATTCAATTCCACTTTCCTGCCCGTTCCCCACATCCTTTGATTCTCTGCGAGACCAAAAATCCATCTGTCTATTCCAGCCTTAAATGTATTCAATGATGGAGCATCCACTACCCTCTGGGGTAGAGAATTCCAAAGATTCATAACCTTTTGAGTGAAGCCATTTCTCCTCATCTCAGTCCTGAATGATTGACCCCTTATCCTGAGACTGTGTCCCCGTGTTCTAGATTCCCTGACGAATGGGAATAATCTCTCAGCTTCTACCCTATCAAGCCTTTTCAGAATCCTGTACATCTCAATTAGATCGCCTCTCATTCTTCTAAACTCCAGAGAATATAGGCCCAATTTACTCAGCCTCTCATCATAGGACATCCCCCTTATCACAGGGACCAATTTAGTAAATCTTCACTGCACTTCACTACTCCAGTGCAAGTATATCCTTTCTTAAATGTGGAGACCTCACAGTATTCCAGGTTCAATCTCACCAAAGCCCTGTCCAATTTTAGTAAGACTTATTTAATCTTGTACTCCAATCCCCTTGCAATAAAGGCCAACATGCCATTTGCCTTCCTAATCGCCTGCTGCACCTGCATGTTAACTTTATGCGTTCCTTGTACGAGTACCCCCAAGTCTCTCTAAACATCAACACTTAACAGTTTCACACCTTTTAAAAAATATTTTGCTTTTCTATGTTTACGACCAAAGTGAAGAACTCCACACTTCCCTACATTATACACCATTTGCCATCTTGTTCCCCACTCACTTAACCTGGCTATATCTCTTCGCAGCCTCCCTACATCCTCCCCGCAGCTTTGTATCATCAGCAAATTTAGATACATTACTCTCTGTCTCTTCATCCAAATCATAAACATAGAGTGTAAATTGCTGAGACCCCCAGCACTGATCCTTGCAGCACCCCACTATTCACTGCCTGCCAATTTGAAAATGCCCCATTTATGCTCACCCTCTGCTTCCTGTCTGTTAACCAATCCTCTATCCACACTAATAAATTACACCCAGCACCTTGAGCCATTATCTTGCTTATTAATCTTTATGTGGCACCTTATCAAATGC
Source organism: Heterodontus francisci (assembly GCF_036365525.1). Lineage (NCBI taxonomy): Eukaryota > Metazoa > Chordata > Chondrichthyes > Heterodontiformes > Heterodontidae > Heterodontus > Heterodontus francisci. The sequence goes on from NC_090375.1 coordinate 73,999,971, forward strand.
CTTTTGAAAATCCAGGTATACTACATCTACTGGTTCCCCTTTATCTACCCTACTAGTTACATCCTCAAAAAACTCTAACAAATTTGTCAAACAGGATTTCCCTTTAGTAAAACCATGCTGACTTGTTCTAATTATACTCTGCTTTTCCAAGTGCAATGTTAAGACTTCCTTAATAATAGTTTCAAGCACCTTTCCAACGACTGATGTTAGGCTAACTGGCCTGTCGTTCACTGTTTTCTCTTTACCTCCTTTCTTGAAAAGGAGTAACATTTGCCTACTTTCAATCTGACGGGACCATTCCTGAATCTAAGGAATTCTGGAAAATCATAGCCAGCGCATCCACTATATCTGCAGCTATCTCTTTTAGAACCCTAGGATGTAGGCCATCTGGTCCTAGGGACTTGTCAGATTTTAGTCCCTCAAGTTTCTCCAATACTTTTTTTCAACTAATATCAATATCCTTAATTTCCTCATTCTTTTTAGCCCTTAGGTTACTGCCTCTGGTATGGAACTTGTGTCTTCTACTGTGAAGACAGACGGAAAACATTTGTTCAATGCCTCTGCCATTTCCTCATTCCCCATGATGATTTCTCCTGCCTTTGCCTCTATGGGACCAACATTTACTTTAGCTATTCTCTTCCTTTTATGAAAGCTCTTACAATCTGCTTTTATATTGCTGGCCAGTTTACTCTCATATTCTATTTTTTCCTTTTTATCAACTTTTTGGTGGCCCTTTGCTGGTTTCTAAAACACTCCCAATCCTCAGACTTACTATTAGTTTTTGCAACATTGTAAGCCTCTTCTTTTAGTCTAATACTCTCCTTAACTTCCTGAGTGAGCCATGGATGGGTCTTTCTGGACGAGTTTTTGTTTTTGAATGGAATGTACTTTTGTTGAACCCTTTGAATTGTTTCTTTAAATGTTTCCCACTGTTCATTTACCACCATACCTTCCAGTCTATCTTATTACAGATGCTTCATGCATTCAGATAAAGGAACTTCAATTTCATTTTTTATCTGTATTCCCTGCAATGACCTTATTTGCCAAAGTACAATTTTTGTTAAACTCTCTGTTCCTTCCTATCCCATTTTGTTGGGAGTTACCCACATCACTATCCTGCTCCGATGCCCTGACCTCTCTCTTTGGATTTCTAAATTTCCCTTTACCCAAACTCTCCCCCTCCCCCACCCCACTCTGTTAGTTTGAAGCCCTGTCCACAGCCCTAGTTATGCAATTGCCAGGACACTGGTTCCAGCCCCATTTAAGTGAAGCCCATCCCAACGGAATAGCTCCCTCTTCCCTTAGTATTGATGCCAGTGCCCCAAGAATCAAAACCCCTTCTTCCCACACCATTCTTTGAGCCATGCATTTAGTTCCCTAATCTGCTTGACCCTGCGCCAATTTGTGCAAGGCTGAGGTAACAATCTGGAGATGATTACCTTTGATACTCTGCATTTTAGTTTGGACCCTAACTCCTCAAATTCTCTAAGCAGAACATCATTTCTGGTTCTACCTATGTCATTGGTTCCCACATGGACCACGACAGCTGGATCCTCCACCTCCCACTCCAGGTTCCTCTCCAGCCACGAGGAGATGTCCTTAACCCTGGCACCAGGCAGGCTGCACAGCTGTTGAAGCACCAGGTTGTGGCTACAGAGAACGGTATCTATCCCCCTGCCTATACTGTCTCTTATCACTACCACATTCCTCTTCACTCCCTCTACTGGAATGGCATCTTACACCATGTTGCCATGGTCAGTCTGCTCATCCACCTTGCAGTCCTTCTCCAAAGCCTCCCCCAACCCCTCTGTTAGTTTAATGCCCTAATTTAATTGTGCTAATGGAACTGGCCACTTTCCATGCTGGAAATGATGACCTCCAAGCTCTGCGCAAAGCTCTGTGTAAGGTTAGTGCTGGATTCCTCCGTGTTCCTTGACGTTGCAACAGCCTTTCTGGCAGGCTTACCAATGCACCAAGCATTTCTCATTGTGCATGCCCATCAGCCTTCTTCTGTAGTCTGCCTCCTCGCAGTGCTTGTCTGAATCCTCTGCAGCAGAACTCATGTGCGACCTCACCCTCTGGCAAGCTGGCACCTGCACTACCTTTACCCTCTGTCCCAGCTGCAGGCCACTTATGCCTGATGAATCACTAAGCACAGATACTGCCTCTATGTTACTTTCTAAATGACACACAGTGTTAGTATCTGAGCTGGTGTGTGCAAATATGATTGTGAATGACTGTGTTTCTTCATCATCAGTCTCTTCTTCCTCTACCATTTCTTGTTCCTGCACCACAAGTGGCAGTTCTTTGCTATCTTTCAGGAGTAAGGATAGGGCTGTGGTGAGGGAAGCGGGTTGTGGGGGAGGGGGAAGCATGCTTACACCATCTGCAGCTTGTGAATCAGAAGGGAGTGTGGAATGACGGGGCAGTAGGATGTGAGAAAGAGCATTAGTTATGAGCATACCAGCACCTTTGTTTCTTTCAGCCCTGCCACTGGCCACAGCCTCAGAGATGGCCGTTCCAAAGACACTGAGCACCGTCGAGAGATATTTAAAAAAGAAGAGTTAACAAAATGAATATTTGTCCTATAGGAAGTGAGTCTGGGGAATTAATAAGGGAAAATAAGGAGATGGCAGATGAATTGAACAGGTGTTTTGCATCGGTCTTCACAATGGAGCATACAAGTAACATCCCTGAAATAGCTGTAAACATGGAAATGGAAGGGAGGGAGGGACTCAAGAAATTACAATCACCAGGGAAATGATGCTGAGAAAATTGTTGGAGCTGCAGGCTGACAAGTCCCTGGGTCCTGATGACATCATCCGAGGGTCCTAAAAGTAGTGGCTAGTGATGCATTGGTTTTAATTTTCCAAAATTCCCTAGATTCGGGGGAAGGATCCATTAGATTGGAAAATAGCCTTTATTCAAAAAGGGAGGAAGACAGAAAGCAGGAAACTACAGGTCAGTTATCTTAACATCTGTCACAGGGAAAATGTTAGCAGCTATTATTAAAGATGTTATAGCAGGGCACTTAGAAAAATTCAAAGTAATATGGTAGAGTCAACACGGTTTTGTGAAAGGGAAATCATGTTTAACCAATTTATTGGAATTCTTTGAGAGAGTTACGTGTGCTGTGGAAAAGGGAAACTGGTGGATGTACTGTACTTAGATTTCCAGAAGGCATTTGATAAGTTGCCACATCAAAGATTATTGTGGAAATTAAAAGCTCATGGTGTAGGGGGTAACATATTGGGATGGATAGAAGACTGGCTAGCTAACAGGAAACAGAGAGTAGATATAAATGGGTTATTTTCTGGTTGGAAAGATGTAACGAATAGTGTGCCACAGGGATCAGTGCTGGGGGATCAACCTTTTACAATTTATATAAATGACTTGGATGAAGGGACCGAAGGTATGGTCCTTAATTTGCTGATGACACAAAGTTAGGCAGGAAAGTAAGTTGTGAAGAGGACATAAGGAGGCTACGAAGGGAGTTTGATAGGTTAAGTGATTGGGCAAAGATCTGGCAAATGGAGTATAATGTGAAAAAATGTCAAAATTCCATTTTGGCAAGAAGAATAAAAAAGAAGCATATTATCTAAATGGTGAGAGATTGCAGAGCTCTGAGATGCAGTGGCATCTGGTGCATGAATTGGAAAAGGTTAGTATGCAGAGACAATGCATAATTAGGAAAGCTAATAGAATTTTATTGGTTATTGCAATGGGAATTGAATACAAAAGTAGGGAGGTTATGCTTCAGTTATGAAGAGCATTGGTGAGACCACATCTGGAGTACTGTGTGCAGTATTGGTCTCCTTATTTGAGCAAGGATGTAATTGCATTTCAAGCAGTTCAGAGAAGGTTTACGAGAGTAATACCTGGAATGGGCACATTGTCTTATGAGGAAAGGTTGGACAGGCTGGGCTTATATCCACTGGAATTTAGAAGTGTAAGAGGCGACTTGATTGAAACATATAAAATCTTTGGGGGTCTTGACAGGGTGGATGTGAAAAGGATGTTCCCCTTGCAAATCAATCTAGAACTAGAGGTCACTACTTAAAAATAAGGTGACACCCATATAAGACAGAGATGAGGAGAAACTTTTTCTTTCAGAGGGTGGTGAGTCTTTGGAACTTGCTTCTTCAAAAGGCAATGGAAGCAGAGTCTTTAAATATTTTTAAGGAAGAGGTAGATAGATTCTTGATAAGCAAGGGGGTGAAAGGTTATCTGGGATAGGCGGGAATGTGGAGTTGAGATTACAATCAGATCAGCCATGATCTTGTTGATTGGTGGAGCAGGTTCGAGGGGCCGAGTGGCCTACTTCTGCTCCTAGTTCATATGTTGATATGTTTCCTTCATCTGAGTTCCAATGTTCGTCCATGCCCGTTAAGACAAAGAGAAGGGTATCAGTGAGTGTGGTGTGTCTTGTTTGGACAATGTGTCTGTCATGGTTGAATAGCTGGCAGTGTGTGTATGCTGTGTGAGATGTGGATGTGAGGCTTATAGCAGTACTAAGTGTCTGAGGGTGAGGGGCAGCTATGAATGTGAGATATGAGTGGTAATTGTTGGTAGGTGAGTGAAGGAAGGTGGTGAATTGAGCAGTGTTGAGGCTAATGGTTCAGTTGTAAGGATATGTCATTTCAAAATGAATTCACTGATCTTGACCACTCCTGTGAGGTCATTAAATTCCTTGTAACACTGCATCCAGGTCCTTGGGACCACAATGCTGGCATTCACCGTGATGACTATCTGCTCCCATTACCTTCTAACATGTGCCTGGAGGGCCTACTGCCCCCTGTGAAAAGAGGACATCTCTCCTGCTTTCCGCCTCCTGCACCAAGGCCTCCAGTGAACCTTGGACACATTTTCTGTCCAGTTGTGCTATTAGTCAGAGTTCTTCCTTCTCAAAATGTCTTACCAGCCATTTCAGCACCTGCTGTACTCTGAATGCACCTCCCCTTTAAGTGGTGCAGACAGGCTTTAAGAGGTACTAGCCTCGCACGAGCCTGGAACTCCTGCCAAGGCCTCCAGCCACTCAACAGCACATTTAGCACCAGGCTGCATGCTACTATCATTTAAATTAGCAGGCAGCACAACATTTTTCCCCATAGGGACTAAAATGTAATAGAAAAAGAAGGTTTATGATAAATGTCAGGTTCTTAACTCAGTAGAGAACCAAGCTGAATACAAAAGTGCAGGGGAAGTCTGAAAAAGGAAGTCAGAGAAGCAAGGAGAATGTATGAGAATAGATTAACTGGTAACATAAAAAGGGAAGTCAAAAGTCTTTATAAACATATAAATAGTAAAAAGGTAGCCAAAGGAAGGGTAAGGTTGATTAGGTCTATAAAAGGAGATATTCTTGTCACAAATGGCATGATTGAGGTACTAAATGAGTATTTTGCATCTGTCTTCATAAAGAAGATGCTGAAAGTGACACACTAAAGGAAGAAATAGTAGTAAAAGTGAAAAGGATAAGAATAAATAGGAAGTGTTTAAAAGCTTCACAGTGGTCAAAGTGGTCCAGATGGGATGCATTTTAGGTTGCTGATGCCAAGGAGATTTACTAGAATGGAAACAGGGATGAAATACTTCACTTTTGAAAAGAGACTAGAGAAACCGAGGTTAAGAGAAGGTTAAGCGGAGATATTCATATGAGGATAGAGATGTTCAAAATTTTGAAGGGTTTTGATAGAATAAGTAAGGAGACTCTGTTTCCAGTGACAGGTGGGTGTTAACCAGAGGGCACATATTCAAGGCAATTGACAAAGGTGACATGAAGAACTTTTTTTTGATAAAGTGAGTTGCTGTAGTCTGGAATTTATTGCCTGATAGGGTAGTGCAAGCAGATTCAATAGTAACTTTGCAAAAGAAATTAGAAAAATACTTGAAGGGGAAAATTTGCATGGCTATAGGTAATACACAGTAAAGTGGGACTAATTGAATAGCTCTTTCAAAGACCTACCACAGGCACAATGTGTCAAATGGCCTCCTTCTATTTTGTATCATTCTATCATTCTATCATTCTACAATGCAAACAAGAAAACTAATTGCTAAAAACCAACATTCATTCTAATCTCTCTACTCTTCCCCATCAATATGCCATCATGTCAGTCTCAGAATAGGAGTGCTCAAACCAGTCACTCTAAGGTTTTATTGAATAAGTTTGCTAATTTGCCACAATTTTACTCAAATTCTGGACAGTTTGTGCTCACTGTGCTCACTTAGTACTCAGTTAATGTTGTCCAAATTCATTTCACATAGGACTCCTACAAACAGCAGAGAGAGAGAGGTCCTATTCTTATTACTATGGGGAAGAAACTAGAACACAAAAGTATTCTACTCATTAAAGGCCAAGTATTGATAATGCTATTTTGGTGTTTTGTTTCTTGAGCAGATCTTTAATTTTTCTTGCATTTTGCCATGTGTCAAGGCTTTTATGTTAAACAAATAAAATTCAAGTATGAATTTAAGATGATCACGCAACATATAATAATAAAGACTTATACAGGTAAAAATACAGTATTGTATGTTGTTAGTGACATTTGCAAACTAATCGACATGGAGCTTGATATTCAATCCGGGTTTGGAAATCTGACGCTCGGATCATTTCCGGGACCCAATCCCACATTGCGTCTGTGTCTCTAGTGTGATGCTATCTTCAAATGCAGATCACCTAATCAGGCTGGAGGCAAACTCAGCACCCAATTAGTGGCACTGAGCACTACCAGGAGGCTGGAACTAACTGCTGAGTACAATCCTCAAAGGCAGACAGTAGCCATGACTGGGCTTGCCACTGCCTTGCAAAATAGAGGAGGCAAGAGATCAGAGGGCCAGCAGCCTCATGGCACAGAAAAGGTATTACACCCACTCTGACATACAATAACCCTTTTGCCAAAATATTTTCTTCACCATTAACATGACTTGATGGCTCTCTGCATTGCACAGACAGCTGTGCACTAACGTATACCAGATGTTCAGGTTTGCCGATCTGCAATTTCTGGCGTCCCCAGACGTTATCAAGCTCCTCAAGGAGCTGAACGGGCAGTTAATTGGAGGCGAGTGGGTTCCTAACTCTCCCCTCACTGGCCCAACCCCAACCTTCACTTTGAAAATAGCAGTGCATCCCAGAGGATCCCAGCCATTCTTTCTCATACATTCACCATTGAAGTATGCCAAAGAGACAATCAGTGAATTTTAATTTGTCCAGCCATTAAATGCATTAGTAATAATGAGGGTAATAATGACTTTGAGCAATAAGTCAAAACAGGCGATCTTGATTCAGATGCCCATTATGCATCTTCCATGATTTTAATGAGGAGAGATATATAACGGGAAGATGATTCGATATCAGCCATTTCACACTATCACCCAATGTCAAAATTAGCCCTGGTTGAAACTGAAGTGATTTAGAACAGATTAACAAATGTAAAATAAATGCAGATGCATACATTTTTGAGAAGTACCTTGTTTTTGAACATAAAATATGGAATAAGAAAATCCTTTGGGCCTACTAAGGTAATTCTTTCTAAAGACCATGCAAATAATAGTGCAATTTTGAGCACCTCAAGCAGTACAACACTTTGGGCACAGAAAACTTGTATTAATGGGAGTGAAGGCATGAGACCTCTCATTGGTCTCTGAATAAACCATTAAGCAGCAGAAGTGCTACTTCCCCCATGCTTAGTGAGTGCTTATTACAGCTGTGCCACTAACTTTTGAAGTGTTAGGTAGTTCTTGCATCTGTATAGTACTTGGTAGAGTTATGAACATAGGAGTGGAAGTAGGCCATTCGACCCACCCCACCCTCCCCCTCAAGTCTGTTCCACCATTTAATTAGGTTATGGCTGATCTTAACTCCATTCACTCACATCTGTTCCATTTCCCTTAAAATGCTTGCTTAACAAAAGTCTATCAATCTCAGTTTTGAAATTTTCAATTGACCTAGCTTCAACAGCTTTTTGAGGGAGAAGGTAGAGGCATAGAATACAAAATCAGGGAAGTTATGCTGAACCTTTATAAAGCTCTGGTTAGACCCCAACTAGAGTATTGCATCCAGATATGATGACCACACTTCAGGAAAAATGTGAGGTCCTTGAGAGGGTGCAGAGGAGATTTACCAGAATGGTTCCAGGGATGGGGGATTTTAGTTACAAGGTTAGGTTGGAAAAGTTGGGATTGTTCTCCCTGGAGCAAAGGAGATTGAGGGGAGATTTAATAGAGGTGGACAAGATTATGATAGGCTGAGATAAGTTGGGCAAGTGTCAGGCAAACCCCCCACCTGCCAAGTCTGAGGCACACATTATTTTGCCACATGAACATTAAAACTTAAAATTGCAAGACCCTGACTGGAAGGGCGTTTGCATAGTACTAGCAGTGTTGGAACAAAAGGGACCCAGTTGTTGCTTCCCCAATACACAGAAGAAGTGCTCAGACCAGTTTTAGTCACATGACTAGCTGGCTGTGGAGATTTGAACTTCCAACAAAGGATTCCATCTCAGAAAGCTCCTGGCTCCTGACTTGAGATGACCTCTCCTGTCTACTCATCTCTCAGGGAACTGAAACCACTGAAGACACGTAAGCTCAGAAAGAAAAAAAAATCTCCTATGTGAATAAGGTTTATGAAGAATATTGGGCCCCAATGAAACGCAAGACTATATCTTCAATCAAGGACTATAGCAAGCTCGAGAAACAGTAACAAGATATTGCCTCAAACTGTTCTACTTACCTTTTCTTCTGCTCTTTTCTGTCCTTATTTGCATGTGTGTATCATGTTGCATGCTAGCGTGGGCACATCACATATCTGTAGGATTTCACCCCATATTAGAATTTAAGTTTAAGGTTTAATAAATTTCATCTTTCTGCTTTAAACCAAAGAAAGCCTGTTTGTACTCATTTCTTTACCTTATAATTGGAAACTGTGAACAAGGATTCACAAAAAGGGGAGCTCAAAATACAGTGTGTTTAAAATTAAACCCTGTTACAATAAGACCATGTAAAGACAGCAAAAGACCCCTAGACACATTTCTCACATGATCGTAACACAAGGAAAAATTGTTCCCATTAGCTGATGGTACAAGGATTAGGGGACACAGATTGAAGGTTTTGGGTAAGAGATGCAGGGTGAATGTGAGGAAGAACTTTTTTACTTAGTGAGTAGTAATTACCTGGAACTCACTGCCCACGAGGTTGGTGGAAGTGGAGACAATCAATGATTTGAAAAGGAAATTGAATGGACACTTGAATAAAATAAACTTGCAGGGCTAAGGTGATTGACTAGGGTAGTGGGACTGACTGGATGGCTTTGTGGCATGCCGGCATGGATTCAATGGGCCAAATAAGCTCCTTCTATGCCGTAAATGGCTCTATGACTCTATTTCTACTACATTTTGTATGAAGAAGTGCTTCCTGACATCAGGCCTGAACAACCTAGCTCTAATTTTAAGAGTGTGCCCCTTTGTTTTGGACCCCTCTACCAGAGAAAATAGTTTCTCACTATCTACCCTATTAAATAAATCCTTTAACATCTTAAACATCTCAATTATATTGCCCCTTAATCTTCTATACCCGAGGGATAACAATCTTAATCTACACAACCATTTCTCATAATTTAGCCTTCTTAGCCCCGGTATCATTCTGGTGAATCTACAATGCACCTCCTCCAAGGCCAATATATCTTTCCTGAAGTGCAGTGTTCAGAACTGAATACAATAGAACTGAATGCAGTCTAACCAGAGCTTTATATTACTTAGCATAATTTTCACATGCTTTGTAGTCCAGTCCCCTTAAGATAAAGGCTAACATTCCATTCGTCATTTTAATGATCTTTTGTACCTAAACACTAGATTTTAGTGATTGATGTACAAGGACCACTAAATCTTTCTGCTCCTTCATAGTTCCTAACTTCTCTTCATTTAGAATTTACTCTGATTCAACTTTCTTAAGTCCAAAGTGGATGACCGTGCACTTCCTTGTGTTGAATACCATCTGTCACAATTTTGCCCACTCATGGAATCTATCAATGCCCCTTTACAATTTTATACTCCCATCTACATTATTTCCTGTGCCTTCTAACTTAGTGCAGTTAAGAAACTTGGACATATGCCTCTGTTACGACCGCTCAGCACAAAGCCACCCAATCAAAATATATGATTCTGATTGCGGTGGGAGAAATGCACTGTCAGTTCAGTCCCATTGCTCCACAGGTCACTTCATATTTCTTTAAGCTTTCCAAATTGAAGAAAGCAGCAGCTGAATTGAAACAATCTAGTAACCCCCGAATGAGGCGAACCAAATCTTTAGCTATTAACAAATTAACTGTTTACTGAAAAAGCTAAAAAAAAATCTTAAATACTACTAAGATAAAGTAACATCTAAAGACCTTATAACTTCTTACTTAAAAAAATTAACTCACACATTTGCATACATATACTCAAACTAACAGTAGTTTGGTTTTTAATGAGCTGCCTGAAAAAATAGAGAAACAATAAAGTCCTGGCAGATTACCCTTCTTGACAAATGGTCTAATGCAATACAGTCAAAGCCCACTTACAGTCTTCCGAGGTCTGATGAGAAAAGGGTCCTTCCTGAGATAGGGGTTCAACAGTTCAGTTTGGCAGTTGTAGTATTAAACTCTTCTTTTTTCCAGCGGTGAACACAGCAGATCAATAATTTGTTAATTCTTTAAGGAATTAATTTGGCTTAAGGCTTTTTAAAAGTTTGAGAGAGAAACTACCCAGGGTTTAAACTGACCTAAAGAGAGAGCTCTCCTATTTTCTTCACACGCTGGATCAGTCTGACAACCGTATGTCTCTGTTAGCCAGTTTCAAAGTCAAAATGGATACATTGAAGTTCTGTTCTCCCTCTGTATGGTTATTGCCTGGCAACCAAAATACAATTTGGCTTATGGTCTCCGGAGCTTGTTGCTTGAAAGTAGTATTGATCTTTTGCAGCCTGAAAGGCACACGGCAATATTTCCCATGGAGAGAAAAAAACAGGACCATGACATCTCTCTATTCCTTCATCTAAGTCATCTATAAATATAGTGAAAAGCTGAAGCCCCAGTACAGATCCTTGAGGAACACCACGATTCACATACCCATTAATCCTACTCTCTGTCTCCTACTTCCTAACAAATTTGTTGCCCTTGTCAAAAGGTTACCTCCAATTCCATGTGTTTCCATTTTTCCTAGCAGTCCCTTGTGTTGAACCTTGTTCAATGCCATAAGAATATCATCCACAGACGTTCCGTTATCGCTCACTGATAGATTGGTGGATGTTGGCGAGGGTTCAAACGAACTTGGCAGGGGTGTGGGAACCGGGAGGTAATATTATAGAGGAAAACAAAGATGCACAGAGAATTGGGAAAGACAGAGTAGGAAATAATAATGTTTTAGGTGGGGTCAGAATAAGAGGGAATGTAATAAGGTCTAAATTAGGTTTGCTCTGCATGTATGTGAATGCACAGAGTTTGGTAAATAAAGCTGGTGAGCTGCATTGCCACATGGAAGTAATGGAGACCTGGCTCGAAAAAGGGCAGAACTAGATACTAAATATTTCTGGATACAAGGTGTTCAGGAAAGATAGGGAAGGGAAGAAAGGAGGAGGGGTAGCTGTATTGATTAAGGAATACATTACTGTGCTGGAGAGAGAGGATGCCCTAGAGGGGTCAAGGACAGAATTTACTTGGTTAGAGCTAAGAAACAATAGAGGTGCCATTATATTGCTGTGTGTATTCTATAGGTCACCAACTAGTGGGAAAGATATAGAGGAATAATATCCAAGGAAACTACAGAGAGCTGCAAGAATTACAGAGTAGTTATAATGGGGGAGTTTAATTATCCTAATATAGACTGGAATAGTAAAAGTGTAAAGAGCAGAGAGGGGCAAGAGTTTCTAGAGTATGTTCAGGAGAATTTTCTACATTTTCATGTTTCTAGTCCAATGAGAAAGGAGGCATTGCTGAATCTGGTTCTGGAGAATGCGGTAAGTCAATGGAATCAAGTGTCAATAGGGAAACATTTAGGGGACAGTGACCATAGTATTATAAGGTTTACATTAGCTATGGAAAAGAACAGGGAGCAAGCCAGGGTAAAAATAATTAATTGGGGAGGACCAACTTCAATGGGAATGGATCTGCCCCAGGTAAAATGGAATTAAGGATTGGGAGGTAAAACTACAACAAAACAATGGGCTGCTTATAAAGAGGAGATAGTTTGGGTACAGTCAATATAAATTACCATGAGGGCAAAAGGTAGGGCATGCAAATCCAGAGCTCCCTGGATGATGAAAGAGATAGAAAGTAAGATGAAACAGAAAGAGGATGCATCTGGCAGATGTCAAGTGGATAATACAACTGAGAACCAGGCTGAATACAGAAGTTTCAGAAGGGAAAATAGAAACAATAAGAGAAACAAAGAGAGAGTATGAGAAAAGAGACTAGTAACTAACAAAAAAGGGAATCCAAAACTCATTTATATGCATATAGATAGTAAAAAGGTGGCAAAAGGAGGAGTGGGGTTGAATAGGGACCTAAAAGGGGATTTACACACAGATGCAGGGGACATGGCTGTGGTACTAAATGAATACTTTGCATCTGTCTTTACCAAGGGAGAAAATGCGACCCAAGTCATAGTGAAAGAGGAGGTAGTTGAGGCACTGGATGGTCAAGAAAAAATGATAAAGGGGAGGAACTAGATAGGCTGGCTGTACTTAAAGTGGATAAGTCACCAGGACCAGATAAGATGCATCCAAGGATACTGAGGGAAACAAGGGTGGAAATTGTAGAGGCACTGGCCATGATCTTCCAAACCTCCTTATATACAAGACTGGTGTGAAAGAACTGGAGTATCGCAAATGTTACACCCTTGTTCAAGAAAGGATGTAAGGATGAGCCCAGCAACTACAGGCAAGTCAGTTTAACCTTGGTGGTGGGAAAGCTTTTAAAAATGATAATTCATGACAAAATTAACAGTGACTTGGACAAATGTGGATTAATTAAAGAAAGCCAGCATGTTTTTGGCAAGGATAAATAATGTTTAACTAAGTTGCTTGACTTTTTTGATGAGGTAACAGAGAGGGTTGATGAGGGTAATCTGATTATATGGTGTACATGGACTTGCAAAAGGAATGTGATAAAGTGCCGCATAACAGACTTGTTGGCAAAGTTACAGCCCATGGAATGAAAGAGACAGTAGCAGCATGGATACAAAATTGGCTCAGTGACAGGAAACAGAGAGTAGTTGTGAACAGCTGTTTTTTGGACTGGAGGAAGGTATACAGTGAGGTTCCCTGGGGATCAGTGTTAGGAGCCCTGCTTTTCTTGATGTATATTAATGACCTAGATTTGGTAGTACAGGGCATAATTTCAAAATTTGCAGATGACGCAAAACTTGGAAGTATTGTGAACTGTGAGGAGGATAATGATAAACTTCAAGAAGACATAATGGTGGACGAGTGGCACATGAAATTTGATGCAGAGAAGTGTGAAGTGATTCATTTTGATAGGAAGAATGAGGAGAGGCAATATAAATAAAGGACACAATTTTAAAGACAGTGCAGGGGCAGAGGGACCTGGGGGTATATGTGCACAAATCATGAAGGTTGCAGGGCAGGTTGAGAAAGTGTTTAATAAAGCATATGGGATCCTGCGCTTTATAAATAGGGGCAAAAAGTACAAAAGCAATGAGGTTATGATAAACCTGTATCAAACACTGGTTCAGCATTAACTCAAGTATTGTGTCCAGTTCTGGGCATCAAACTTTAGGAATGATGTGAAGGCACCAGAGAGGTTACAGAAAACATTCATGAGAATGCTTCCAGTGATGAGGAACTTCAGTTACATGGATAGATTGGAGATGTTGGGGCTCCTTGGAGAAGAGAAGATTAAGAGAAGACTTGATAGAGGTGTTCAAAATCATGAGCTGTTTGGAAAAACTAGATAGCGAGAAACTGTTCCCGTTGGCGTAAGGATCGATCACCAGAGGGCACTGATTTAAAGTGATTGTCAAAAGAAGCAATGGCATGAGAATAAATGTTTTTACGCAGCGAGTGGTTAGGATCTGGAATGGATTGCCTGAAAGCATGGTGGAGGCAGATTCAATCATTGCTTTCAAAAAAGAAATGGACAATAATCTGAGGAAAAAAAATAATGCTATGGGGAGAAGGTGGTGGAGTGGACTAGGTTAGTTACTCTTGCAGAGAGCTGACATGGAAACTACAGGCCTAATGGCCTCCTTCTGTGCTGTAACCATTCTTTGATTCTACAACTCTAACACAGAATCAGATGCAGAAAATGGTGCAGTGATCGTCTGTGTGCCAGACAGTCCAGCAAAAGACTTTGGGAGGAATTTTATGCTCTCTCCCACGGCAGGTTTGGAGGTGGGGAGAGCATATAATCAGGTGGGATGGTGGTGGGGGAGGTCCTCGCCACCTTCCTACCTCCGTCAAATTTAAGTTTTGTATATTATACAAACTTGTGAAGGCCCTTCACACCCCATCATCAATTGAGGCCCTTAACTGGGCAATTAATGCCCAATTAATGGCCTTATCCTGCTGCCGCAATTAGCCGAACAGCGGGCGGCCCTGTTGCTACTCGGGAAGCAGCGCAGGAAAAACCATGCGGATTGCTTGCTCGCTCCAGGGGAGGGGGTGATGGGATGTCCCTTGTTAAAAGACACTTAGTGCCTGAACGAGGGACCCAACATCAGGAAGGGGGAGGGCCGCTGAGAGCCACCCCTCAGCTCCTGCTGCCGACCTACCCCACAAACCTACCCCACAAACCCACCCCCGCAACCCCCACCCTACAAGACCCCTCCCACCCTGACATACCTGTGGCCTGGGTCCAGTGCCATTCCTGGGTCTCGGGTGGGTGCTGTACCAGCAGAACCGCGGTGGCTTCTGGTCAGAGGGCGACACTTCTGTCGCCAGGGTCCTTGATCCTGTGGAAATCTACCATTGCCCAATTAAGTGCTGAATTGGCACTTGATTCGGCGGCCCTCCAACAGAAGGGGCAGCTTGGGGTTCTCAACCCCCATCACCCGGCTAAAATCCCAGCCTTAGTATGATTATTATTATTTAGTCCATGCCAGGAGCAGGTGGCCCAAGTGCCTTTGAGGCGGTCGTTGAGGCTCAGGGCCTCAAAGCGGCCTTGGTCGCCCTTCTACCGTCACAGCTGGGAGCCGGGAAAGAAGTTCCACCGTAAGCTGGATGGCGACCACGAGCGCAGTGTCAGCCTGGAGGACGCCGACATCAGGGAGGCTGTGCAGGCTGTGGGCTGGCCCGCTCGCCAGGGTCGCGACCCCCGCCGGATGCCTCCCCCCTCACAGCACCTTCTCCTCTCGACCACCGCCCCACTCGCACCCCTTACCCCACCCCCTCCTCCCTTGCACCCCCTTCCTCCTCCCCTTCCCCCTCCCCCCTCGCTCCCCCACCCCCCGCGCACCACCTTCCCCCACCCCCTCCCCCCTTTCACCCTTTCACCCCCTTCCCCACTCCCCCCTCACATACCCCGCTCCCCCTGCCCCTCGCACCCCTCCCCCCTCGCACCTCCTCTACCCTCGCACCCCCTTCTCCCCACCCCTCCCCCTTGCAACCCCTCCTCCTCGCACCCCCTCCCCCTTCACACCCTCTCCTCCTTGCACCCCCTCCCCTCTACCCTCTCCCTCCATGAAATCGCATAGTTTACTTGTTAGGGCCCCTGCTCAGGGATAAGAGCTAACAACCCCACTGTCTTGTGGGCATCTTGGGAGAGAACAAGGCTAATGGAGTAAACCCTAACAGAACATCTGGAGTGGAACCCCTAAGGCGGTCATGTGTCACCTTTGGCATGTTTCCAACAGTTCCTGCTGCCATACCTGTGCCAAACGTCATGCTCTGCACTCCTTTGGATCCCACTAGGAAGGCCGAGAGGGGGGTTTTGACGCTTGGGCAACTCACAACCTCCATACATCTGCCCAGGCATGCGCCATGAAGAGGTCATTCCATAGACGCCTCACAGCGACCAAAACAATATGGATGGCAGCAGTTAAGGGTTATAAGTCCAGCTCAATTGGCATAGAGATTGGACGCCACGGGTTGCCTTTGTCGGTGGGAGAGGTCATCGCATCTCACTGGACAGCTACTGCCCGCCTCAAACCGGGCAGCCCCTGGTCAGAAAGGTTCTGTCCCGCCACAGTCCACCTGCTTCAATAGCGCTTGGAGCTCAGGGTCATTGCCCGACAAGTGGACAGCACCGCACCAAACAGCATGACAAAAAATGAAAAGAAGGAACCAGCCCTTCGTTTTGCCAGCTGGAACATCAGAACTATGTGTCCGGGCCTGTCAGAAGACCTTACACAAATCAACGACTCTCGGAAGACCACAATCACTAACAACGAGTTTAGCAGACTCAACGTAGACATTGCAGTACTTCAGGAGACACGTCTCCCTGCGAGCGGATCTCTAAGAGAGCAAGACTACACCTTCTAATGGCAGGGTAGGGATTCTGAAGAACCAAGACAGCATGGAGTGGGCTTCACCATCAGAAACTCATTGCTCAGCATGATAGAGCCACCTTCAAATGACTCAGAACACATACTGTCCATCGGACTGCTCATCCGACTGTTCCAATACACCTACTCAGCATCTATGCTCCAACACTCTGCTCCTCACCTGAAGTTAAAGACCAGTTCTACGAGGAACTCCATAATATCATTAGTAGCATTCCTAATACTGAACATTTGTTCCTGCTGGGGGACTTTAACACCAGGGTTGGGGCCATCTACAACTCATGACCCTCCTGCCTTGGGCGCTATGGCATTGGAAGGATGAATGAGAATGGACAGAGACTGGTGGAGTTGTGTACCTATCACAACCTCTGCATCAGCGACTCATTCTTTTATACTAAACCCTGTCACCAAGTTTCATGGAGGCACCCAAGATCACGTCGTTGGCACCAGCTGGACCTCATCGTCATAAGGCGAGCCTCCTTAAACAGTGTCCATTTCACACGCAGCTTCCACAGTGCGGACTGCGACACCGACCACTCCCCGGTGTGCAGCAAAGTTAGACTCAAACCAAAGAAGCTGCATCACTCCAAGCAGAAGGGCCGCCCGCGCATCAACACTAACAGAATTTCTTATCCACAGCTGTTTTACACAGAGAGTGGTGGGTGCGTGGAATGCGCTGCCAGCGGTGGTAGTAGAAGCAGATACATTAGGGACATTTAAGCGACTCTTGGGTAGGTACATGGATGATAGTAGAATGAACGGTAGGTAGTTAGTTTGATATTAGAGTAGGTTAAAGGTTCGGCTCAACATCGTGGGCCGAAGGGCCTGTACTGTGCTGTACTGTTTTATGTTCTATGTTCTATGTTGCATAAGTTTCGAAATTCACTTGATAAAGCCCTTCAAAACACTCCTGCAGGGGATGCAGAGACCAAGTGGGCCCACATCAGAGACGCCACCTATGACTCAGCAATGACCACCTTTGGCAAACAGGAGAAGCAGAATGCAGACTGGTTTCAATCTCACTTTGAAGATCTGGAACCTGTCATAGCCACTAAGCGCATTGCACTGTTGAACTACAAGAAAGCCCCAAGCGAGTTAACATCCGTAACACTTAAAGTAGCCAGAAGCGCTGCACAAAGAACAACCAGGTGCTGTGCAAATGACTACTGGCAACACCTATGCAGTCATATTCAGCTGGCTTCCGACACCGAAAACATCAGAGGAATGTATGATGACATTAAGAAAGCTTTTGGGCCAACCATCAAGAAGATCGTTTCCCTCAAGTCTAAATCAGGGGACACGATCACTGACCAATGCAAGCAAATGGACCGCTGGGTGGAGCACTACCTAGAACTGTACTCCAGGGAAAATGTTGTCACTGATACCGCCCTCAATGCAGCCAGTCTCTGCCAGTCATGGATGAGCTGGACGAACAGCCAACAAAATCGGAACTCAGTGATGCCATTGATTCTCTAGCCAGTGGAAAAGCCCCTGGGAAGGACGGCATTACCCCTGAAATAATCAAGAGTGCCAAGCCTGCTATACTCTCAGCACTCCATGAAATGCTTTGCCTGTGCTGGGATGAGGGAGCAGTACCACAGGACATGCGCGATGCCAATATCATCACCCTCTATAAGAATAAGGGTGACCGCGGTGACTGCAACAACTACCGTGGAATCTCCCTGCTCAGCATAGAGGGGAAAGTCTTCACTCGAGTCCTTTTAAACAGACTCCAGAAGCTGGCTGAGCATGTCTACCCTGAGACCCAGTGCGGCTTTCGAGCAGAGAGATCCAGCATTGACATGCTGTTCTCCCTTCGTCAGCTACAGGAGAAATGCCGCGAACAACAGATGCCCCTCTGCGTTGCTTTCATTGATCTCACCAAAGCCTTTGACCTCGTCAGCAGACGTGGTCTCTTCAGACTACTAGCAAAGATCGGATGTCCAACAAAGCTATTAAGTATCATCACCTCATTCCATGACAATATGAAAGGCACAATTCAGCATAGCAGCGCCTCATCAGACCACTTTCCTATCCTGAATGGCGTGAAACAGGGCTGTGTTCTCGCACCTACACTGTTTGGGATCTTTTTCTCACTGCTGCTCTCACATGCGTTCAAGTCTTCAGAAGAAGGAATCTTCCTCCACACAAGATCAGATGGCAGGTTGTTCAACCTTGCCCGTCTTACAGCGAAGACCAAAGTACGGAAAGTCCTGATCAGGGAACTCCTCTTTGCTGACGATGCTGCATTAACATCCCACACAGAAGAGTGTCTGCAGAGACTCATTGACAGGATTGCGGCTGCCTGCAAAGGATTTGGCCTAACCATCAGCCTCAAGAAGACGAACATCATGGGACAGGACGTCAGAAATGCACCATCCATCAATATCAGCGACCACGCTTTGGAAGTGGTTCAAGGGTTCACCTACCTAGGCTCAACTATCACCAGTAACCTGTCTCTCGATGCAGAAATCAACAAGCGCATGGGAACGGCTTCCTCTGCCATGTCCAGACTGGCCAAAATGGTGTGGGAAAATAGTGCACTGACACGGAACACAAAAGTCCGAGTGTATCAAGCCTGTGTCCTCAGTACCTTACTCTACGGCAGCGAGGCCTGGATAACATATGTCAGCCAAGAGCTACGTCTCTACTCATTCCATCTTTGCTGCCTCCGGAGAATCCTTGGCATCAGGTGGCAGGACCGTATCTCCAACGCAGAAGTCGTCGAGGCGGCCAACACCCCCAGCATATACACCCTACTGAGCCAGCGGCACTTGAGATGGCTTGGCCATGTGAGCCACATGGAAGATGGCAGGATCCCCAAGGGCGCATTGTACAGTGAGCTTGTCACGGATATCAGACCCATCGGCAGTCCATGTCTCCGCTTTAAAGACATCTGCAAACGCGACATGAAGTCCTGTGACATTGACCACAAGTCGTGGGAGTCAGTTCCCAGTGATCGCCAGAGCTGGCGGGCAACCATAAAGGCGAGGCTAAAGAGTGGCGAGTTGAAGAGACTTTGCAGTTGGCATGAAAAAGACAGAAGTGCAAGGAGAGAGCCAACTGTGTAACAGCTCCGACAGCTAATTTTATCTGCAGTGCCTGTGGAAAAGTCTGTCACTCCAGAATTGGCCTTTATAGCCACTCCAGGAGCTGCTTCACAAACCACTGACCATCTCTAGGCACTTACCCATTGTCTCACGAGACAAGGAGGCCAAAGAAAGAATGGAAAGTACAAGGCATATCCACTCAATTAGAAATATTGTCCAAACATAGATACTGACTTCAATATTGTACAGAAAGCAGTCAATTATAGTTACAAGTATATTATACAACTAGACTTGCATATTATACTTCATATTGGTTGGGCTGTGGTAGACAACAATACATAGAAGACATTTATAATCTTATTCATTTACAGAGTGCCTTATTTTGCCCTCTTTCAGCTTTCATGATTCTCAAGACACTTTTAGTTACTAATGGCTTCCCCAGTGGTCCTGCTAGACTTTTGTTTCAGGTCAACTTTTTCTGCTTGTTTTCTTAACTTTTTCTTAATTAATTGATTGTTTTTTAGCCTTTCTGGAAAATCTTTTAACTAGTTAGGATGCTGTTCAATTGCCATGTTGTTTCTTCATTGGTATTTGTCCTGATGTGCAATGGGAAAAGGCATGATGTCATGGTAAATTTTGATACTCACCTTTTCAATGATGATTGCCAACTCTGATTTCAAGAAATGCTCACTTCTGATTTTTGGTGCTATTTTATTCTGATTATCTGATCAACACATCAAGATAATTACCTGTCTGATGTATTATTGGGGCCAAGAGGCTGATGTCCGCTTAGTGCAGATACTAAATTACATTTATTGTAGCTGACTCTGACTGGATGGGTAACTTCCCACCAATTGGAAATTCAAATGCTACTAATTGGAAAATGCCATAGTCCCATGGTGTGGGCAGTTGTGTAGCTCACATACCTTAAGACCTCTGATGATAAACACCTAGAAAATCATCTCCTATGTTTTAATACAGTCCAAACCTTTTATGCCTTAATCTTGTTAGCCATAACAAAATGTCACTATATTTGATGCTTGACTGTATTAACAGCCAGTTGATCAAGCATTTCTGATTAGCAGTTTGATAGGCAATTCAGTTACAGTAAACAGGCTTGACTCAGGATCACAACCTTGATGAAGTACACTGTCAGTTTTGAGCCAAGATCAATAAGAACCTCAGCCCATACACAAAAATATTTTAACCCACTCAGCCCGATAAGCAACATCATAACACAGCTCCTATGAAATTCAAGGTTAAAAGAGATACTGCTTTATAACAAGATGTACCCATTCCCATTGATCTGTAAGGCACATTCTGTTATTTCTTAGGTTCTTAAGTTCAACACAACTGGATAGCAATTTCATTTAAAATCAAAGTTATTCCAGGCAGACATTTATTGAATGGAGATTTTTAATTCATTCTTTTTGCTACAAATGGAGATTTCCTATATCCAGGTTCATAGCACTGAGGTTCCACTGCAATGAAAACTTATAGCTAAGACAGACAAAATTTTAAAATAAGGTATTTTGTTTTGCTATTACAATATGGTCAGAGTAAATTTAGTACAATAGATATTGATGAATTACAAAGCAATAGTACTGAGGGGTTCCAAACCACAACTAATTTCTGTAACTGCTTTGAATTACTGCTTTGAAACTCACTCTGAAACCAGTGTTTGTTATTTTTGTGTAATATATAATGTACATGTGATTTATTCACCTTATTCTGAATAGTTCAGAGTCTCAGTTTTTTTGCCATGCTAAGTTGACATTGGACCAATGAGCATGATACAAACGTGACAGGCATGAAGGTAGAAAAGTAAAAGATGAGGTTTGAGCTGAAGAACAGCATTCAACGGATACAAATATTTAAACAGAGAAACACAGTATATGAATTAGGGACATTGTCCACAACAGTAAATTACCCTTTGAACATATTAATAAATATATGGAAGCCACTTGTACAGTCATATTTGTTCATGAATAACAACTATTTTCATATCAGGGTAATTGACAGCAGAGTTCAGTTGACTGTTGGTAACAAAGAGCTACAAAAATACAAAATACAACTGTATGTTCTAATGTAATTTTTTAAGAGGTCACAGGTTAAAATATGCTGATTCTACCATTCCCTCCTGACAGTCCCTCCCTCTGGCTTTCCAGCTAAAGAAAATGAACAAATAGATAGAATTAGTTACTCAGGTAAATGCCACAGTAATGATGGTAAATCTTTCACCAGAAGCAGCCATATCTAACATGATTAATGTAGTCTGTAAATATCACCTATTTATCAGTACCCCTTTCCTCTGCTCCAATATAACACTGCAATTTATGTGCCTGACTCTGCAAAATTGATGCTTAAACTGTTCTCTTTTAATGTCTGTAATGGAAGTGAAAAACTACAGCTATTTGTATCATTGCTTTCTCTGAACTTATAAAAAATTACTTTTGAAAAGTATATAACATTTGTCTAAAAATTGGTCAAATCTGTTTCTTTCAGTGTTGATGGAAACATCTCCACACTGACAGAAAACAAAAAAAGGTAGAATATTTTGATATTCTACAATAATACATACAAGGCAAAATGGATGAGATCGATTCTCTTTATCTACACACAGAAGCGCCAGTTTCAACTTCTGGCACAACATAGGCATTTGGTGGACACAGTTTCTCCTCTTTCTCATTTGTTGCTGCTGTCGTGAGACCCTAGACATCGTGAGGCCTGGGCCTTATTTGCATGGATCTGGTGAGTTGCACACATCAAACCAGCGCTCCAGTGGATCTTGCTAATTGAGGAGGGCAGTAAAATAGTTACTTCCTATACTAAGCGGGCCAACAATGCAGACTGGTAAGACCTTCCCAGGAGGAGAAATTGTGTGTAGGCCAGAGTATATTTTTGGAGACACCAGAAGTATGAATATGGTTTCGGCCATTGTTTTCAGTTGCCTCAAGCAGGCTCGTTAAGTGCAAATGGGTCGTAGCTTTTTAACTGCTTTAGTCTGCCCTGATTTACTTCCCACCCAGGGGTTTAGAGATCCAGATAATGATCCCATCTGCCACTGAAGTAAATTGTGATTGGATACCAATTCTAAATTGATGGCTCCTTGTCCTCAACCAGAGGAAGAAGTCTATTCCTGTTCAATCAATCAAAACTTTTGATAATTTTAAAGAAACTATATTGAGTCCCCTCTTAGCCTTCTTTGCATGATTGAAAATAGTGCCAGTATCACAAGTCTCTTATCATAACTGCAGTTTTCTATCTTTGATATCACTCTGGTGAATCTCTGCTGTGTTTCCATATATTATTTGATGTTCTTTCTATAAATGGTGTCCCCAAACTCCACACAGTATTTTCACTGGAGCCTAAACAAATTTTTTTCTAAGTTCTACCATTATATATTTGCTCTTATACTCTGTTCCCCATTTATAAAACCCAGAAAGTTGTTAGCCATTCTTTATGACTTGCAATAACATTTTTAGGATATGATGTATTTGAACTCCGAGGTCTCATTCATCCATATTCTTCAGTGTTGTTCACTAGATCACAATATATTTATGAATAATGAAGATTTGGTTGGTTGAACCATCCAGGAGCCCTCCCGCCATTGCAGCATCTAATTATTTCTAAAATGCATACATTTAATTTCCACCACTCTACCAAGAAGTCTATTCAAAGTGTTAATCACTCTTTTCTGAACAGCATCCTGACATAAGTCGCAAAGTTACTTTTAATTAGATTGAACTTGTGTCTCCTTGTCCTATTCCACAATTTAACTTAAAGAAATACTTTGGATTTACCTTTTCCATACCATTTACTATCTAATATATTCTATAAGATCAACTCTCAGATATCATCTTTGGAGGCCGAAAAGCCCATATCTCTCCAATCTTTGCATCATAATTCAGACCCAGGGATCAATCTTGCGGTGTCTTCTCTGCACTGTCACTAAGCCTTGAATGTCCTTTTGTTGACCAGAACTAGATGTAGAAGCCAAGGTGCATTATATAGTTTGATCATAAATTCTTCTGACTTATATTCAACTGATTTGGCTATTAGGTTTCAGATTCTCTTAGCTTTGTTGATTACTGTTTTCTACTGATGGATATGTTTCGCATGAACTCTAAAAAAGATTCATCGGTCTTTTGCAACACAAAAGCAAAATACTACAGATACTGGAAATCTGAAATAAACACAGAAATTGGTGGAAATACTCAGCAGGTCTAGCAGCATCTATAGCAAGAGAAATAGTTTCTCTCACCATAGATGCTGCCAGACATGCTGAGTATTTCTAGCATTTTCTGTTCTTATTTTATCATAGGTATTTACATTGAGTGTTTATTAATATTTCTGATTTTTCTTCCAAAATATATCATTTATCACTTAACATTTCTCCATAGTAAATTGCATGAACCACCTGTCTACCCATTCCACTAACTGTCCTATGTCTTCCTAAAGTCTTTTACAATGCCTCTCGCTGTTTTACAAAACTCTTGATCAAATGGTACGTGAGGTCTGCTAATGGGAGTCACTTTTGACACTGAGCACTGAACATATACCATAAAGCTGTGAAATTTATAGCCCAAATGTAGTGCTCCTGGATACGCTGAAGATACATGATGGCCCACATATCCCCCTCCACATAATCATCACACTTCGTTGCACTGTCATCCCTGTATAACTGCCTACCTAAAAAATGTTTAAAAAAATGTGAAATCAGACTGTTATTAGTGTCAAACCCTACGTAGTTTGTATAAGTGTTAATTGTGGGAAAAAAACTCTTTTACTTACTAGTCCACACAAGCTGAAACTTCAGACCAAAAATCCTAACAGTGCTGTTTACTGAATTAGTCAAAATTCCCTCCCTTAAATCTCATACCATTGCCCTTCACCAAAAGTGAAAAGCAGGTCCTTTTTTATTGGTGGGTGATGGGGACAGTGTGAAGGGGGAGGGGGGTAGGAGAACATAATTCAACGAAGGATTGTTCGAGCTTTAGTGAAGAAAATATCTACCTTTATTTTTGTTCAAAGTGACTCCTTATGGAAATTATTCAACTGAGCTTCTGAATTTTTAAAAATAAAAATGGAATTGGATTGAGATTAAGAGTGTTCAATTTCATAATGAATTTTCCACATCCCACACCATTCATCTTGTGAGTTCCCTGAGTAAGATTATCAATTTAATGTTAAATTGTGGGTAGCTTTGCTCTGGACCTGAATCCACTGGCAACTGGGTTGACACTATCCAAAATTGCTTCAAATAGGATTGTTACAGATAAAATGAGCAGACGTTCACCCCATTATGCTGTATTGAATTCAAACACAAGGTCCCAGAGAAAAAGGGCAGTGCAACTATTTCTCCCTATGCCTTCCCCCATCCACCCCATACTCCAAAATTTAAATGAAAATATCTTTTTGATTGGAGATTTCTCACACAGGAATCTGTGATTGAATTTCATTAGTTTACTTGGCCTACATGTGACTCCAGACCCACAGCAATGTGGTTAACTCTTACATGCCCTCTGAAATGCCCTAGCAAGCCACTCAGTTGTACCTAACCGCTACGAAGTCAATAAAAAGGAATGAAACCGGACGGACCACCCGGCATCGACCGAGGCACCGGAAGCGACAACGGCAAACGCAGCCCTGTCGACCCTGCAAAGTCCTCCTTACTAACATCTGGGGGCTTGTGCCAAAGTTGGGAGAGCTGTCCCACAGACTAGTCAAGCAACAGCCTGACATAGTCATACTCACGGAATCATACCTTACAGACAATGTCCCAGACACTGCCATCACCATCCCCGGGTGTGTCCTGTCCCACCGACAGGACAGACCCACCAGAGGTGGTGGCACAGTGGTATACAGTAGGGAGGGAGTTTCCCTGGGAGTCCTCAAAATCGACTCCAGACCCCATGAAGTCTCATGGCATCAGGTCAAACATGGGCAAGGTAACCTCCTACTGTTTACCACCTACCGTCCTCCCTCAGCTGATGACTCAGTACTCCTCCGTGGCTCGGTAGCACCACTACTGACCGAGCTGGCCGAGTACTAAAGGACATAGCTGCTAGACTGGGTCTGCGGCAGGTGGTGGGGGAACCAACATGAGGGAATAACATACTTGACCTCGTCCTCACCAATCTGCCTGCCGCATATGCTTCTGTCCATGACAGTATTGATAGCAGTGACCACCACACAGTCCGTGTGGAGACGAAGTCCCACCTTCACATTGAGGATACCATCTATCGTGTTGTGTGGCATGATTACCGTGCTAAATGGGATAGATTTCGAACAGATCTAGTAATGCAAAAACTGGGCATCCATGAGGCGCTGTGGGCCATCAGCAGCAGCAGAATTGTACTCAACCACAATCTGTAACCTCATGGACCGGCATATCCCCCACTCTACCATTACCATCAAGCCAGGAGACCAACCCTGGTTCAATGAAGAGTGCAGGAGGGCATGCCAGGAGCAGCACCAGGCATACCTCAAAATGAGGTGTCGACCTGGTGAAGCTACAACACAGGACTACTTGCATACCAAACTGCATAAGCAGCATGCGATAGACAGAGCTAAGCGATCCCATAACCAATGGATCAGATCTAAGCTCTGCAGTCCTGCCACATCCAGCCATGAATGGTGGTGGACAATTAAAAAACTAACTGGAGAAGGTGGCTCCACAAATATCCCCATCCTCAATGATGGGGGAGCCCAGCACATCAGTGCGAAAGATAAGGCTGAAGCTTTTGCAACAATCGTCAGCCAGAAGTGCCGAGTTGATGATCCATCTCGGCCTCCTCCTGAAGTCCCTAGCATCACAGATGCCAGACTTCAGCCAATTCGGTTCACTCCGCGTGATATCAAGAAACGACTGAAGGCACTGGAAACTGCAAAAGCTCTGGGCCCTGACAATATTCTGGCAACAGTACTGAAGACCTGTGTTCCAGAACTTGCCGCGCCCCTAGCCAAGCTGTTCCAGTACAGCTACAACACTGGCATCTACCGTGCAATGTGGAAAATTGCCCAGGTATGTCCTGTACACAAAAAGCAGGACAAGTTCAACCCGGCAAATTATCGCCTCATCAGCCTACTCTCAATCATCAGTAAAGTGATGGAAGGTGTCACCAACAGTGCCATCAAGCGGCACTTGCTTAGCAATAACCTGCTCAGTGACGCTCAGTTTGGGTTCCACCAGGACCACTCAGCTCCTGAGCTCATTACAGCTTTGGTTCAAACATGGACAAAAGAGCTGAACTCAAGAGGTGAGGTGAGAGTGACTGCCCTTGACATCAAGGCAGCATTTGACCGAGTATGGCATCAAGGAGCCCTAGCAAAACTGAGGTCAATGGGAATCAGGGGGAAAACACTCCACTGGCTGGAATCATACCTAGCTCAAAGGAAGATGGTTGTGGTTATGGAGGTCAATCATCTGAGCTCCAGGACATCATTGCAGGAGTTCCTCAGGGTAGTGTCCTAGGCCCAACCATCTTCAGCTGCTTCATCAATGACCTTCCTTCAATCATAAGGTCAGAAGTGCGGATGTTCGCTGATGATTGCACAATGTTCAGCACCATTCATGACTGAAGCAGTCCTGTAGAAATGCAGCAAGACATAGACAATATCCAGGCTTGGGCTGATAAGTGGCAAGTAACATTTGCGCCACACAAGTGCCAGGCAATGACCATCTTCAACAAGAGAGAATCTAACCATCTCCCCTTGACATTCAACGGCATTACCATTGCTGAATCCCCCACTATCAACATCCTAGGCGCTACCATTGACCAGAAACTGAACTGGAGTAGCCATACAAATACCGTGGCTACAAGAGCAGGTCAGAGGCTAGCAATCCTGAGGCGACTCACTCACCTCCTGACTCCTCAAAGCCTGTCCACCATCTACAAGGCACAAGTCAGGCATGTGATGGAATACTCTCCACTTGCCTGGATGGGTGCAGCTCCAACAACACACAAGAAGCTCGACACCATCCAAGACAAAGCCACCCATCTACAAACATTCACTCCCTCCACCACCGACGCACAGTGGCAGCAGTGTGTACCATCTACAAGGTGCACTGCAGCAACGCACCAAGGCTCCTTAGACAGCATCTTCCAAAACCACGACCTCTACCAACTAGAAGGACAAGGGCAGCAAATGCATGGGAACATCACTACCTGCAAGTTCCCCTCCAAGTCACACACCATCCTGACTTGGAACTATATCGCCGTTCCTTCACTGTCGCTGGATCAAAATCCTGGAACTCCCTTACTAACAGCACTGTGGATGTTCCTACCCCACATGGACTGCAGCAGTTCAAGAAGACAGCTCACCACCACCTTCTCAAGGGCAATTAGGGATAGGCAATAAATGCTGGCCTGGCCAGCGATACCCACATCCCATGAAGAAATTTTTAAAAAACAGACCATCAGTGCCCATCACATTAAATTCTCAAGATAAAAATCTCAATGTAATTTCTTTGAAAATCCAGAGGCAGGCCTCAGTCTAACTCCACTCATGTTTTATCAAAACACATTAACGGGAATGCTCAGATTAAGCCAATTCATGATAGGAAAGCTGAAATAAAGTCAATTAATACATTTACACCAGGGAATATCCTCTTTCTAAGTGTCAGCTGTGCCTTAGTGGTAGTGCTCTTGGCTCTGAGTCAAAGAAGATTGTGAGTTCAAGCTCTGGTACAGAAATTGAGCAGGAATATTGGCTGACACTTCAATGGAGTACTGAGGGAATGCTAGAGATATAATCTCTTTCACCCATGTGTGTTGCATTATTTAAGGCTGAACAAGGGAGTTTTTCCATAGCCCTGCCCAACATTTTATTGCTCAACCAACACCACCAAAACAGATTGATTGATCATTTGTTTCATTGCTGTTTGTTGGATCTTGCTGTGAGCAAATTGGCGGCTGTATTTGTCTACATAACACTGACTACACACCAAACTTAACACATTGGCTGTGAAGTCCTTTGAGATGTCCTGAGAGAAAGATTTACAGAATAGCAGAGAGACAGGAAGTGAATGATGCAATTTCTGCCCATGAGCAAAGTCATGGGAAATCATTTCACTTAAACAGTATTGGTACAATTGAAAATAATCAGAAAAGTCTGAAAAACACTTAACACTTAATGCTCCAAACACACAGTTCTTTAACTTCATATACTCCAAGGTCATCTTAATGCAAACAAACAATCTCCAATGTTTAAGCTTTGAAAGCAATAGATGCTGCTGTATCATTCTATAATGTCAGCATTAAAAACTAATTAGGAGGTGCATAGAATATAAATGGAGAAATTCCATTTTATAATCTTTTCAGATAGTTATTTCAGATTGAATTTTGAATCTAATTTGTGTGTTATCAAATTATCAGACTGCATTTCATTATTATTTCTATTTGATTGGAGTTTAGTTTTATTTTTAATCAATTAATGGAAGGTGTCATGCTAGGTCCCCACCTGCCAGGAATGAGGCATATTAATTTTGACATATGAATTTTGATTTTAAACTGTTAAGCAAGGAAATGACTTGTTAAACATATCAGCCGTGGCTGGAAGAAAACGTTTGCATTCTAACAAGCGTTGAAGGTGCGGGAGCTCGCATTCCAGGTTGACTGCTAAGATGGCTGAATACACAAACGGACATGGTCAAACCAGCTAGTCACATGACTAACCTGAGTTTTTTGAATTTGTACAAACAGTTTGGGCAGAGAAAGTGTGTTTGCTCCTGGACTGAGAAGACCTCTCTCCTGTCTGCTCCCATCTCTTTCTCAATTCTAACCTGCTCCTAGGTGATAATCTGGCGGGGGTGAAGATGGTAGGCCCCACCCAGTAGTGAAAGAAAGAATGCAGGAGGTCAGAGCGACAGGGAAGTGGCGGGAGATGGACCCCTGCAGTTTCTCTGAATGTGTAATGGATCAGGCCATGATCAAACTAGCTCCCCCAGAGGAGACTGCATTGGCACTGCAGGCAGATGACCATGAGGGTCTGCCGGTCCGAGACTTTCTTTGAAAAGTTAGGAGACCTAGGGAATTAATTAAATGCATTTTCCCTAGCTGAGGCTCAGCAAAGCAACCCAGTATTGCAAGAGTTAGCACAGGCTGCCCAGTCTGAAAATGAAGCAGGGGGAGACCCTGATTGCTACTATTTAAAGAGTGAGGTACTGATGAGGAAATGAGGTTCTCCTCGCAGACCTGAGAGCAAGGAGTGGACAGAAGTTCACCAGTTAGTGGTGCCACAGAGGTACCAGAGAGAAATATTAAGAAGGGCCCACGGGACTACAGTGGCTGTGGATGCTGGTATACGAAAGACCAAAGCCTGCATAAGACAGCAGTTTGACTGGCCAAAACTCCACAAAGATGTGGTGGAGTACTGCAGGAGTTGCCACATGTGCCAGGTTGAGGGGAAACCCCAACCTACAGTGAAACCTGCACCCCTAAGTCCTGTACCGGTGTTAGGAGGACCCTCCAGCAGAGGGTTGATGAACTGTAAGGGAGCCCCGCCGAGAACAAAAAGGGACAGGCAGGCACAAGACTGGCAAAAGGTTAGACAGAGAAGGGGAAAAATGACCAAGAGGGCAGGTTAAAGGAAGTCTGGGAAGAATCCCAGATGAAAACCCCTACTGTTCGGTCAGCCAACCCCAAACAACCCTATATAAATGCAGATGTTAGAAGCACCCCATCAGAGTTGCTAACAGCATTTCCAGGAACCTGCAGACACAAAGAAATACGTCTAGGGGGCATAGAAACAGTGTTGCCTCACCTAGTCAAAATGCCACAGGGGAGTGCAGTAGAGTCTGCACAAATACCTGAAGGCAGGAGTGTCCTCTGGAACAAAGGGGAAATTAGTGAAGAATCCTCCCCATAGTCAGAAAAAAAGAAAACCACCCATTCCCTGAAGTCAAAAGCCTTTTCATGACTCAGCAAAGCACTGAAATAGAGTTCAGGATCGACCCGCCCGCTACTGACTCTTTAAAAAAAATGACCTCAGCAGGAACAAAGACCGTAGGTAGCCAAGGAAATGGGCAAATGGAAGAGAATTTTCCCCAAAAGAGAACCATACATTTATTGGGATGCAAAAAAGGGGCAATTTTAAAAAGTTTTAGGATTTGTGAATGAATGAGAGAAATGCATGGGATTTTTCTGTATCATATTTTCTCGCAATCCTTTTAATGAAATGCACTTTTCTCAAATCACAATTCATTCCACTGGGTGTGGAGGCTCATGCTAGGCCCCCAACTGCCAAGAATGAGGCACATCAATTTTTTCCTGAACATTGATTTTTAACTGTTGTTGGAGCGAGGAAATTACTCGTTGAACAGATCAGCTGTGGCTGGAAAAAAACATTTATATACTAACAGACATTGAAAGTGGGGGACCTCGCATTCCAGGTTGACTGCTAAGATGGCCGAATACACAAACGGACATGGTCAAACCAGCTAGTCACGTGACTAATCTGCTGGGCAACATGAGTTTTTTGAATTTGTGCAAACAGTTTGGGCAGAGAAAGTCTGTTTGCTCCTGGACTGAGAAGAGCTTTCTCCTGTCTGCTCCCATTTCTTTCTCACAAGCCTCTACATCCACTGAAGACACATGAATCCCAAGACAGAAAAGTCTCCTAAAGCGAACAAGGTTTAAGAAGAATACTGGGTCCCAACGAAAAGCAAAATCAAGGATTCTACAGTGAGCTTGAAGAACCGTAACAGCAACTCTTCAGCTATTGCCTCAAACCTTTCCACTTTATTTTTCTTCTGCTCTTTTCTGTCTCTATTTGCACGTGTCCATTTGCCAACTGCGTAACAGCCCTGACAACCAATTTTATCTGCAGCACCTGTGGAAGAGTCTGTCACTCTAGAATTGGCCTTTATAGTCTCTCCAGGCGCTGCTCCACAAACCACTGACCACCTCCAGGCGCTTACCCATTGTCTCCCGAGACAAGGAGGCCAAAGAAGAAGAATTTGCATGTGTGTATCGCATATGCATGCTAGCATGGGCGCGTCAGGTATCCGTAGGCGTCAACCGAATTAGAGTTTAAGTTTTAGTTTAATACATTTCAACTTTTCTTCTTTAAACCTAAGAAAGCCTGTTTATGTTGGTTTCTTTGCCTTATAATTGGAAAGTGGTGAACAAGGATTCACCAAGCGGGAGCTAAAAAAATGCGGTGCTTTAAAAAATAAACCCTGTTACAGTAAGACCACGTGAAGGCTGGAGGGACCCCTAGACACCTTTCCCACCTGGTTGTAACAAAGTCAGTTGGGTTTCTATTTCCTTCATGCTTTGTGCTGAATGTTAGCTTTTGTTACAGGAAAATTTGTCTGAAATTGAAGGAATTTTGAAATATTGACCTTGTTAGCAGCACTTTTTAAACAGATAATTGCAGGAATGGAAATAAAACATTGAAGCCTCATTTCACTGATCCATTTTCTTGGCTTTTTGAACTGCTAAAATTATGTTATGTCTGTTTTTGAGGGCTTTTACTTTTTGTGAAAATCAATAGTTGCTTTAGCTACTTTACTGTGCCTTATTGCTCATTTTTACAAAAAGGATAATTCAAATCAAAGAAGGGAATTAAATAACGATGTTAACAAATGTGTGAAGAAAAATGGCAAAATGGAAAGATAGCTTGGTTTAAAAAAAGCTCACCACTTTGTTACGGCCAGGTGAGAAGGGGGTCACAGGCTCCCTTCTTGTCCTTCCTCTTATTTGACCACAACGGTGTGTGTTCCTTTTTAAAACAGTGGATGTGCTGACCACTTCAGTGAGTGATTTACCTTTTACCTTTGTTGTGATCATGAAAGAACTAATTGGACAGGTTTTCTTGAGTTTGAACAAAAAAGACAAGAGTTTATTATACTTAACAATCTAAACCCCATCTAAATAAAAATAATAAAAATATGCTATACATTCATGCACACATTCACACGAGAATCACACACACACAAATAGATTACAGAGGGAGAAGCAGATTTGTGGTTGGATTAGAGTCCAGAATAAATAAAAAAAATTAATACACAGTCTGTGAGGTTGGATGATTCCGTGGTCTTTCGGCTGAAATTGTATTCTTCGAGTCTTCGGCTGGTAGTAGTGTACATTATGGCTGGTCCACCTGGCTCAGGGTTTTCTTGGAGGCAGACTTGTAGATGGCATTCTTCCCTCGGTGTCCTTGTCTTGGATCTAGCAACCAGCAGTTGGGCTTCGTACGCCCCACCAGGCTTTCTGGAGAGAGAAAAAGGGAGGGAGACATCCCTTCTGCTTCTACAGTTTGAGTCACTGGCTTGTCTGCCTTTGTCCAAGGGAAACCCTCAGCATGACTGCCTCAGTATATTCTCTGGAACCTTCTAATGAGATTCAAGGTTAGGAATTTCCATCTCTTCAGGCCTCAGGATACCAATATTTAGACTTGGAGGGGTTTGTCCTTTCAATGTTGGTGTCCCAGGATGGCTTTGAATGCCATGCTAATGAAAGCAATCTCAGGTAACTCCGTCAATAGAGCAAGCCATTGTTTTGGGTACAGGCTCATCAGACATGTGTCTCCTATCTGATGCCTTGGAATGTGAAAAGTGTTTCAGATGCAAATTGTGGTGGCAATCTTGGTTGTCAGTTTTTAAAAGTTAGCTAAGGTTTCCAGCCTTTATTTTTAATTAAATTTAAATTCCTGATTTGGCATATCGTGCTTTCTTGACAACTTATTTCATTAAGAAGTGTTTATGCATCCCATGATACTTTACACATAGGCCAAGAGTCTCTGATTTGGGTACAATCGAAAATTGCGCACAAAATAGTGCTAGTTTTAAAAGGTGTGTTTTTTGCTCAGGTTTTCTCTGAAGCTTCTTTGCATATTGCCGAATGTTAAATCTTTCAAGATCCAGTGCAATCTGGCAGCATTTTAAAGCATAATTTATTTTTTGAAAGTTTGCGTTAAATAACTGAAAATGACTTTAGAAAGCTATTCAGTACCAGTTATATGGTCAGTTTCTTTTTTTTTATTCATTCATGGGATGTGGGAGCCACTGGCAAGGCGAGCATTTGTTGCCCATCCCTAATTGCCCTTGATAACTGAGTGGTTTGCTAGGTCATTTAAGAGGACAGTTAAGAGTCAACCACATTGTCGTAGGTCTGGAGTCACATGTAGGACAAACCAGGTAAGGACAGAAGATTTCCTTCCCTAAAGGATATTCGAAAACCAGATGGGTATTTTACGACAATTGATAGTTTCATGGCACCATTACTGAGATTAGCTTTCAATTCCAGACTTTTATTACTTAATTAAATTTATTAATTCATGTAAATTCTACCAGCTGCTATAGTGGGATGTGAACCAGTGCCCCTAAGGCATTAGCCTGTGCCTCGAACTTATTAGTTCAGTGTTATTAGCACTACGCCACAGTCTCCCCTTATGGCACCATCTCCCCTTAGTAGGGCAAACAAAAGTTTTTAAAAACTTTTAAAACATGCCAATGAGTGCCCTTCCACCTTAAAAAAGCTTAATTTTAAGACTCTCCTTGAAGACCCACATAAGGGGGCAATTATCAGAAACTTGCAATGGTGATTAATTTGATTTCAGACTGGCCAGTTTTGGGAATGGGTCCAGCTTCTAGTGTGATGTTTCTAAAACAACGCAAATGATTGACGAAACTCGATTTGTGTTGGATTTAAGTTGCTCTTGATATTGCTTAATCTTTTACTTTGGTTTGGCCGATTTTAAGAGAACCGAGTAGAAACTCCAGGCCAAAGTGAAAAGGTTTATCATCTGTTGCATTGGTCCCTACGTGCCTGCAGAGTCTCATCGACAGGTTTGCGTCTGCCTGCAATGAATTTGGCCTAACCATCAGCCTCAAGAAAACGAACATCATGGGGCAGGATGTCAGAAATGCTCCATCCATCAATATTGGCGACCACGCTCTGGAAGTGGTTCAAGAGTTCACCTACCTAGGCTCAACTATCACCAGTAACCTGTCTCTAGATGCAGAAATCAACAAGCGCATGGGTAAGGCTTCCACTGCTATGTTCAGACTGGCCAAGAGAGTGTGGGAAAATGGCGCACTGACACGGAACACAAAAGTCCGAGTGTATCAGGCCTGTGTCCTCAGTACCTTGCTCTACGGCAGCGAGGCCTGGACAACGTATGCCAGCCAAGAGCGACGTCTCAATTCATTCCATCTTCGCTGCCTTCGGAGAATACTTGGCATCAGGTGGCAGGACTATATCTCCAACACAGAAGTCCTTGAAGCGGCCAACATCCCCAGCTTATACACACTACTGAGTCAGCGGCGCTTGAGATGGCTTGGCCATGTGAGCCGCATGGAAGATGGCAGGATCCCCAAAGACACATTGTACAGCGAGCTCGCCACTGGTATCAGACCCACCGGCCGTCCATGTCTCCGTTATAAAGACGTCTGCAAACGCGACATGAAATCGTGTGACATTGATCACAAGTCGTGGGAGTCAGTTGCCAGCATTCGCCAGAGCTGGCGGGCAGCCATAAAGACAGGGCTAAATTGTGGCGAGTCGAAGAGACTTAGTAGTTGGCAGGAAAAAAGACAGAGGCGCAAGGGGAGAGCCAACTGTGCAACAGCCCCAACAAACAAATTTCTCTGCAGCACCTGTGGAAGAGCCTGTCACTCCAGAATTGGCCTTTATAGCCACTCCAGGCGCTGCTTCACAAACCACTGACCACCTCCAGGCGCGTATCCATTGTCTCTCGAGATAAGGAGGCCCAAAAGAAAAAAGAATGGTCCCTACGTGGTCGTCAGACCCTGTGTATTTTGATGCCCTCTAGTGGATGATATTAAATGGGTTCCTTTGGCCTGTTTTCACTGAACAGCTGAATCTCAGTATAGTCCTGTACATGTATTGATGTTTCCAATAGGCTACTGTCCAAATTACAGTGCTGGGTGTTCTTAGTTTTTTCTGCTCTGCCTTAAATAACTCAGAAATTCACAATTCATCTCAGATTAATTTTGTTAGCAATTTATCCATACCTAATATCTGAATCAATTCTGATTGCTGTCTTTACACACAGCTTCCAGCTTCGAAATGAAAATAGCCTGACTGAAATGAATATGGAAGATTCATAGCCTACTACCATTTTGGATACATCTGAATTCATATGTTGCTGCTGGTACTAGTTGATTGGTAATTGTTCTTTGCTGTTACTATAATTCCTCAATGCAACATTCTTATATACAAGTGATCACAACAAGAACTTATATTTATATTGTGCCTTTAATGTAATAAAACATCTCAAGGCACGTCAGAAGAGAAAATATGACACCAAGCCACATAAGAAGATATTAGGTCAGATGACCAAAAGCTTGGTCAAAGAGGTAGGTTTTAAGGAGTGTCTTAAAGGAGGAAAGTGAGAAAATGATGTAGGGAGGGAATTTCAGAGCTTAGAACTGTGGCAACTGAAGGCGCAGCCTCCACTAGTGGAGTGATTAAAATTTAAAATTGTCATTAAAATTATTACAATTAAATTATGTTTAAAATGTCATATTTGCATTAGTATATTTGCATTTCAAAGATACATAAACTAACAATAATGCTTTATATATTATCCTGTAGCCTGCAAAATTGGGTGTGTCACATGGAAATTACATTAGGCAAGACTTTTGGATTGACTAAGTCACTCTAACGATCAGGAAGTCATGATGGACATTTTTAGTACTCAGGTAAGAAATATTCCCCTTGCACATAGATCACCTTGAATATGTGTTTTCAATATGAACACCCTCTGTCTTCATACTCATGCTGCAGGATTCTAAATCTGTTTTTCTAAATCTGGAAAATGCAAAATTTGCAAGGAATATTTTTATGACAGGTAGATAGATTCTTGATAAGCAAGGGGGTGGAAGGTTATCGGGGGTAGGTGGGAATGTGGGGAAATCAGTTCAGCTTTGAACTTATTGAATGCGGAGCAGGCTCAAGGGACCGAGTGGCCTACTCCTGCTCCTAATTGGTATGTTCATATGTACTTCCCTGTCTGGGAAAAGTCGGCGTGACACTGGTTGGGAGGGGGAGAAGTTAAGATTTTTAGTGTTATGGCGGGAACGGGCTCAAATAAACGTAATGCATGTAGGGGATGGTGGAAAGGGGTGAACATTAAACTTTGTACAGTCTTGGGGGGAGGTCAGATTTCAAAGGTAAGTGTTTTGGGGGCGACAGAGCAAATACTTAATGTGATTGTTATTAGGGGTGGGAAATGGGAATTACAATTTTATTTGGTAAATTTTTGGGGGGATACTTCTTTAAAAATTCAAATTTGCCAGCAGGCTGGCTGCCCTTTAAAAAGTGGGCTAGCGCCTGTGCACAGGCAGCTGACGCCATTGCCGGTGTCGGACAGCCCGCCCCCTCCACGTTCTTGGGGCGGGAAGGCTGCCACGGCTATTTAAATAAGCCACCATGCGGGAGATCGCAGCGGCTCTGCGGCATGCGACTCGCGGGTGCGGGCCACTATTTTTCTGCCGAGAGCGGCAGTGGGCTCTTAAAATCCAGCTATAAGGTTTAATCTCAAAGTCATGGGACAATTTAATGTAATTTCATACTGATATTGTTAGATTCATCATTAAATTTTTCTTTTTCTTTGGTGAAATGTAGTTACTCTTACTTGAGTTTAATAAATCAAAAATAATGACAATATAAGTTTTCTTGAAAAATATATACTTCAGTATTCTTTAAGGAATATATTCTGATCTAAGTATTAACTCTGAGCTGCCTATCATCATTTGTTTATGATTCAATATCATGTGCTTGTACTTTGTAACTTAACAGTTGATATTCAAGATGGCAATTAAAGAAATTAAAAGCTTAGAATTTCCTTAGGGGTCTGGGAAGGTTTATGATAGGCAGGTATAAAAATTACTTTATGTATGGATGATAAGAGAAATACAGATAGGATACTGTGCCTTAAAATATACAGATCAGATAGTGTGCCTGAGAAATACAGATAGGGAATTATGTACATACGTATGAATATACGTACGTACATAAATACGAATTAGGAGCAGGAGTAGGCCACTCGGCCCCTCGAGCTTGCTCCACCATTCAATAAGTTCATGGCTGAACTGTTTACTCCACATTCCCTCCTACCCCCTTGCTTATCAAGAATCTATCTACCTCTGCCTTAAAAATATTCCAAAGACTCTGTTTCCACCGCCTTTTGAGCAAGAGAGTTCCAAAGACTCAAGACCCTCTGAGAGAAAGAATTTCTCCTTATCTCTGTCTTAAATATTTTTAACAGTGACCCCTAGTTATAGATTCTCCCACAAGGGGAAATATCCGTTTCACATACACCCTGTCAAGACCCCTCAGGATCTCATATGTTTCAATCAAGTTGCCTCTTACTCTTCTAAATTCCAGCAGATAAACACCTAGCCTGTCCAATCTTTCATGAGATAGCCCACCCATTACAGGTACTAGTCTAGTAAACCTTCTCTGAACTGCCTCCAATGCATTTACATCCCTCCTAAATAAGAGACCAATACTGTACACAGTACTCCAGATGTGGTCTCACCAATGCCCTGTATAGCTGAAGCTGTACTTTTGTATTCAATTCCCCTCACAATAAATGATAACATTCTATTACCTTTCCTAATTACTTGCTGTACCTGCACACTAACCTTTTGCGATTCATGCACTAGGACACACAGATCCCTCTGCATCTCAGAAGTCTGCAATCTCTCACCATTTTGATAATATGCTTCTATTTTATTCTTCCTGCCAAAATGGACAATTTCACATTTTTCCACATTATACTCCATTTGCCAAGTCTTTGCCCACTCACTTGACCTATCTATATCCTTTAGTAGTCTCCTTATGTCCTCTTCACAACTTACTTTCCTACCTATTTTTGTGTCATCAACAAAGTTAGCAACCATACATTTGGTCCCTTTATCTAAGTCATTTATATAAATTGTAAAAAGTTGAGGCCCTGGCACTGATCCCTGTGGCACACCACTCGTTACATCTTTCCAACCAGAAAATGACCCATATATGCCAACTCTGTTTCCTGTTAGCTAGTCAATCTTCTATCCATCCCAATATGTTACCCCCTACACCATGAGCTGTTATTTTTTGCAATAATCTTTGATGTGGCACCTTATCAAATGCCTTCTGGAAATCATAGTACAGTACATCCACTGGTTCCCCTTTATCCACAGCACATGTAACTCACTCAAAGAACTCCAAAGATTGGTTAAACATGATTTCCCTTTCACAAAACCATGTTGACTCTGCCTGATTACCTTCAATTTTTCTAAGTGCCCTGCTAAAATGTCTTTAATAATAGCTTCTAGCATTTTGCTAAGACAGACATTAAGCTGACTGGCCTGTAGTTTCTTGCTTTCTGTCTTCTGCCCTTTTTGAATAAAGGAGTTACATTCACTATTTTTCAGTCTAACAGAACCTTCCCCAAATCTAGGACATTTTGGAAAATTAAATCTAATGCATTAACTTTCTCTCTAGCCATTTCTTTTAAGACCCTAGGATGAAGTCCATCAGGACCCGGGGACTTGACAGACCGCAGCTCCAACAATTTGCTCAGTACCACTTCCCAGGTGATTGGAATTTTCTTGAGTTCTTCCCTCCCTTCCATTTCCTGACTTACAGCTAATTCTGGGATGTTAATTGTATCCTCTTTAGTGAAGACTGATGCAAAATACCTGTTCAAATCATCTTGCATCTCCTTATTATCCATTATTAATTCCCCAGACTCACTTTCTATAGGACCAACGCTCATTTTGTTAACTCTTTTCTTTTTTAAATACCTATAGAAACTCTTACTATCTGTCTATATTTTCCTAGCTAGCTTTCTCTCGTACTCTGATTTTACCTTCCTTATCAATCTTTTAGTCATTCTTTGCTGTTTTTTATATTCTGTCCAATCTTCTGACCTGCCACCCAGCTTTGCACAATTATATGCTTTTTGTTTAAGTTTGATACTATCTTTAACCGTTTTAGTTAACCACAGATGGCGGGTGCCCCCCTTGGAATTTTTCTTTCTTGTTGAAATGTATCTATTCTGTGTATTATGAAATATTCCCTTAAATGTCTGTCACTGCATCTCTATTGACCTATCCCTTAACCTAATTTGCCAGTTCACTTTAGCTAGCTCTGCTTTCATGCCCTCATAATTGCCCTTATTTAAGTTTAAAATACCAGTCTTCGACCCACTCTTCTCTCCCTCAAACTGAATGTAAAATTCAACCATATTATGATTGCTCTGCCTAGAGGCACTTATGAGGTCATTAATTAATCCTATCTTGTTGCACAATACTGTTCCAAGAAAATATCCCGAAAACATTCTATGTACTCATCATCTAGGCGACCTCTGCCCATCTGATTTTTCCATTCTATATTTAGGTTATATTCCCCATAATTATCGCCGTACCTTTCTGACAAGCTGCCATTATTTCTTCCTTTAACCCCGTCCTACAGTGCAGTTACCGTTAGGTGGCCAACTGTGTAACAGCCCCGACAAACAAATTTTTCTGCAGCACCTGTGGAAGAGACTGTCACTCTAGAATTGGCCTTTATAGCCACTCCAGGCGCTGCTCCACACACCATTGACCACCTCCAGGCGCTTACCCATTGTCTCTCGAGATAAGGAGGCCAAAGAAGGGCCTATACACCACTCCCACAAGTGACTTCTTGCCTTTATGATTTCTCATCTCTACCCAAACTGCTTCTACATCTTGGTTTCCTGAACTTAGGTCAGCCCTCTCTATTGTGCTGATATCATCATCATTAATTAACAGAGCCACCCCTCCACCTTTTCCTAGCTTCCTAAATGTTGTACGTAGCCATGTATATCAGCACTATCCCAGGTGTTCCCCAGTCTGAGGTAGGCTGATTGCAGCTGATGTCAGCTGATGGTACCAATAGGAACACTTCAGTTGTCATCAGTGGAAAGGGAAAACAGCCATGGCCAGGATTACCATTGCTGATCACTCTCTTATAACAGATGTTGAATGTGAATGTCTATGAGCATTGTGTGAGGGCAGGTTATGGCTTAGTTATATTATCCTTTGCAGTTAACTAGTCTGGAACACTTAATGTAGGAAAAATGGACACTTGGATAAGGTGCTAGACTGTAATCATTTCCTGTAAGGCTGTACCCATGTAGAAATGTACCCCTGTAAAGCTGTACCTCTGTGGAGCTGTACCCATGTAAAGCTGTACCCATATAGCTCTGTACCCTTGTATAGCTGTACCTCTGTAAAGCTGTACCCCTGTAGAGCTGTACACCTCTAAAGCTATACCCCAGTAGAGATGTACCTATATAGTTCTGTACCCTTGTATAGCTGTACCCCTGTAGAGCTGTACACCTGTAAAGCTGTACCCCTGTAGAGCTGCACACCTGTAAAGCTATACCCCAGTAGAGATGTACCCATATAGTTCAGTACACTTGTATAGCTGTACCCCTGTAAAGCTATACCCCTGTGGAACTGTACACACGTCAAACTGTACCCCTGTAAAGCTGTACCCCTGTAGAGCTGTATCCAAGTGGAACCATGAAAGAAGTTAAAGTCTTCAAGTGAGGAGGACAGAAAATTGGCAGTAAAAGTTAAGAGAAGGAAAGAGATAACTGGCAGAATGTGACAATTACCACTCTTAGACAATAGATTGTAACAATATGAGTGGCAGTAGCTGAAGAACATTTTGAAAATGAAAGCTGGATTTTAGTGGAGAAATTCTGTTCTAAATACTTTTGAAATCTGGTTGCATGTCATTGGTTTGTCTGCTATGTTTTTCTATGCAATATATTTCCACACATGTGCACAATCCATTTTCTCTAGCAAGTGTCAGTCCAGACAATGACTACCAATAGATTAAATAATGGTCGGAGCCATTACAGTTGTGGCTGAGCCTGTCCTTAGGCAGCATTTACACATATATACTTTCCTGCTGCAATGACTGGATCAAGAGTGGGAATGCTTGAGTGATCTTTTTCCCTCCCTAGCTTAAGGAGGGCTGAGGTTGATTATAGCAGTCTTACTACTGTCCCAGCTGAAGTCAGCTAATTCAACAAACAACAAGAATTTAATTTTTTTTAAATCTTTTTCCACTGAAGTCAGTCATATGGGGTGTCAAATGGGCTGCTGATTTGTTATTGGTTATTTTACACAACTGTCAAAGACCAATTTCACCACCGCCAATTGAATTTAGCTATGGATATAAAGGAACTTCAGCAAGAACAATAAGCACATGAATATTTAAGGTGGACAGGAGACCTCTGTATTAGCTTGCTTTTACTGATGCAGGATAATGCCCAAATATTAGATCTGATATAGGACTTAAGAAGCGTTACACTGGCAGATGACTAACTGACTAGGTGCTAATAGAAAATCCTATAATCAGAATTACTTATTTTTCTGAATATAGCATTGCAAATGTTATTATTTAATGTTAGTGTAGCAAGATAAGTATTACTGTGGTACTTATATAAAATCCTTCTGTTCCAATTATATGATTTTGGAGGTTTTTCTTCTGTACTCTTTTTGGAGGTTTATTTTTGCTGGGCATTTTTATCCATTGTCTTGAATGTTCAACACATGTAGCACTATTCAAATAGACCAAACATAGATCAGGGAGAAAGATAAAATGGCTTTTAGGAACTGTGGGAGTAATTGAAGAAGAGAACTAACACAAAAGCTTAACCCAAAGTCAAGAAAAATTTGTAAATTTGAATGAGAAAGAAAAGCAAGAAATGTTAGTGATGGAGGAATGTTAATGCAATCCCTTCAATTGGAAGCAATGTCTGAAGAAATAAGAAACAGTGTGACAATGCAGTTGTCACATACTAAGACGACATTGTTGAAACAGAATCAGAAGGAATTCAAGAAAGTCAATAAAATCCAGGGCAAATAACCTAAAGATGATAAAAACAAGAAATGCTGGAACCATTCAGCAGCTCTGGCAGCATCTGTGGAAAGAGAAGCAGAGTTAATGTTTCGGGTCAGTGACCCTTCTTCGGAACCTTCTTCGGAAAAGCAGAATCAACACCAACAGCAGCCATCCAAAAAAATGGGGGCAGAGGTTATGATCTGGAATTGATGAACTCAGTGTTGAGCCAAGAAGGCTGTAAAGTGCCTAATCACAAGATGCAGTGTTTTTCCTCAAGCTTACGTTGAACTTCATTGGAACATTGTAGCAGGCCGAGGACAGAGAAGTCAAAGTGAGAGTGGGGCAGAGAAATGTTCACAAGTTATAATCAAGCTTCTCTTCTACCCTATGCTGAAAGATGGAAACTTTTAAAGTTCAATAGTTTTTAAAAATATGTTGCTAACAATTTGAGAACAATTCAAAGCGATATCCAACATCGAGCTACAAAGGATTCATTGGTACTCATCTAAACATATGAACATACATACGAGCATATGAATTAGGAGCAGGAGTAGGTCACTCGGCCCCTCGAGCCTGCTCTGCCATTCAATAAGATTAAGGCTGATCTGACTGTAACCTCAACTCCACATTCCCGCCTATCCCAGATAACCTTTCACCCCCTTGCTTATCAAGAATCTATCTACCTCTGCCCTAAAAATATTTAAAGACTCTGCTTCTACCACCTTTTGAAGAAGAGAATTGCAAAGGCTCACGGCCCTCTGCGAGAAAAAATTTCTCCTCATCTCTGTCTTAAATGTGCGACCCCTTATTTTTAAATAGTAACCCCTCATTCTAGATTCTCCCACAAGAGGAAACGTCTTTTCCACATTCACCCTGCCAAGACCCCTCCAGATCCTATATGTTTCAAACAAGTCACCTCTCCTAAACTCCAGTGGATACAAGCCAAGCCTGTCCAACCTTTCCTCATAAGGCAACACACCCATTCCAGGTATTAGTCGAGTAAACCTTCTCTGAACAGCTTCCAACGCATTTACATCCTTCCTTAAATAAGGAGACCAATATTGTACACACTACTCCAGATGTGATCTCACCAATGCTCTGTACAACTGAAGCATAACCTCCTAAAGGCCTGCTCGGGTCTGCAAATGAGACCTGACCCAAGCCCGACAGAACCCCATCCGACCCGTAGCCCGACCAAATCCGAGTCCTTCAATTTTTTCCCGTGCCCGACCCGACCCGACCTGACTATCAGTTAACTTACCATTCATTTTTCACTTTGTTCCTTACAAGCTTAAAATAACTGTAACAAAACCACCTTTAAAGTCCAAAAAGTGTCACTTACCTGAGGTGGTAATAGAGCGTGTCCGATCTAGCCCGACCTGACCCAAGCCCAAATGCCGGACCCGGAGGTGCGACCTGAACGCAACACGTGTTATCGGGTCCCGTTGGGTACGGGTCAGGTGGCAGGCTTTTATAACCTCCCTCCTTTTTGTATTCAATTCCCCTTACAATAAACAATAACATTCTATTAGCTTTCCTAATTATTTGCTGAACTTGCATACTAACCTTTTGCGACTCATGCACTAGGATACCCAGATCCCCCTGCATTTCAGAGCTCTGCAATCTCTCACCATTTAGATAATATGCCTCTTTTTTATTCTTCCTGCCAAAATGGACAATTTCACATTATCCCACATCATCCTCATTTGCCTGATCTTTGCCCACTCA
This sequence comes from Heterodontus francisci, assembly GCF_036365525.1. Taxonomy (NCBI): domain Eukaryota; kingdom Metazoa; phylum Chordata; class Chondrichthyes; order Heterodontiformes; family Heterodontidae; genus Heterodontus; species Heterodontus francisci. The sequence continues at coordinate 74,044,080 of NC_090375.1, forward strand.
TTTATCCTATCTATATCCCTTGGCCATGTGAGCCACCTGGAAGATGGCAGGATCCCCAAAGACACATTGGACAGCGAGCTCGCCACTGGTATCAGACCCACCGGCCATCCATGTCTCCGCTTTAAAGACGTCTGCAAACACGACATGAAGTCCTGTGACATTGATCACAAGTCGTGGGAGTCAGTTGCCAGCGTTCGCCAGAGCTGGCGGGCAGCCATAAAGGCAGGGCTAAAGTGTGGCGAGTTGAAGAGACTTAGCAGTTGGCAGGAAAAAAGACAAAAGCGCAAGGGGAGAGCCAACTGTGTAACAGCCCCGACAAACATATTTTTCTGCAGCACCTGTGGAAGAGCCTGTCACTCTAGAATGGGCCTTTATAGCCACTCCAGGCGCTGCTCCACACACCACTGACCACCTCCAGGCGCTTACCCATTGTCTCTCGAGATAAGGAGGCCAAAGAGATCCCTTTGTAGCCTCCTTATGTTCTCTTCACAACTTACTTTCCTAACTATCTTTGCGTCATCAGTAAATTTAGCAAGCATTCTTTTGGTCCCTTCAGCTAAATCATTTATATAAATTGTAAACAATTGAGACCCCAGCACTGATCCCTGTGGCACAGCACTCACTACATCTTGCCAACCAGAAAATTACCCATTTATGCCTACTCTCTGTTTCCTGTTAGCTAGCCAATATTCTATCCATGCCCATATGTTACCTCCTACACCATGAGCTTTTATTTTTGCAATAACCTTTGATGTGGCATCTTATCAAATATCTACTGGAAATCAAATACATTACATCCATGGCTCCCCTTTATCCACAGCACGTTACTTCTTCAAAGAACTCCAATAAATTGGTTAAATATGATTTCCCTTTCACAAAACCATGTTGATTCTGCCTGATTACCTTCAAATTTTCTAAATGCCCTGCTCTAACGTCTTTAATAATAGCTTCTAATATTTTCCCTGTGACATGTTAAGCTAACTGGCCTATAGTTTCCTGCTTTCTGTCTCCCTCCCTTTTCGAATAAAGGAGTTATATTGAGTATTTTTCAATCTAAAGGAACCTTCCCCAAATCTAGGGAATTTTGGAAAATTAAAACCAATGCATCAATTATCTCACTAGCCACTTCTTTTAAGACCCTAGGATGAGGTCCATCAGGACCCTGGGACTTGTCAGACCATAACTCCAACAATTTGCTCAGTACCGCTTCCCTGGTGATTGTAATTTTCTTGAGTTCCTCCCTTCCATTGCCTGATTTACAGCTGTTTCTGGGATGTTACCTGTAACCTCTGTAATGAAGACTGATGCAAAATACCTGTTCAATTCATCTGCCATCTCCTTATTTTCCCTTATTAATTCCCCAGACTCACTTTCAATAGGACCAACGCTCACTTTGTTAACTGTACTTTTTAAAATATCTATAGAAACTCTTACTATCTATTTTTCTATTTCTAGCCAGCTTTCTCTCGTACTCTAATTTTTCCCTCCTTATCAATCTTTTAGTCATTGTTTGCTGTTCTTTATGTTCTGTCCAATCGTCTGACCTGCCACCCATCTTTGCGCAATTATATGTTTTTTCTTTAAGTTTGATATTATCTTTAACTTTTTTAGTTAACCACGGATAGTGGGTCCTCCCCTTGGAATTTTTCTTTCTCGTTGGAATGTACATTCATGTGCTATCAGTGTACTCAGAGCAAAATGCTATCGCATTTGCTTTGGATTTGGAGGTCCTATTCATATTGGCAACTCCAAAACCTTATCTCACTTTCTTCATATTCACTTAGTGGTGATGTCCTGAAAAATAATTTCAGTTATTATTAAAAATAAATCTCCCCCCAACCCCTGTAACCCCAATCAGACCAGCTGAACTTTTCCCTTTAATCACAAACTATAGAAGACTGCAATCACACAGTGATCTATGACCTGCAGTTTGGCTGTGAAGCAATTGTGTGCTGGAGGTTCCACAGTTGGGGCTGGAGATCAAATTGATCTGTCATTGATCCTGTTTATACATTTTTCTTTAGTAGTGATGATAAAGATCATGTGTGAATGAATAATGTAAATAATCATTTGTAAAGGATAGGTCATGCCTTGACTTTCGTTGATGGAATTCTTTGAGGAGTTGACTAAAGGAGTGGATAGGGGAATGTCTATGGATGTTATTTGTATGGAATTCTAAAAGGCATTTGATAAGATCCCTCAGAAGAAACTGTGAGCTAAAGTTGAATTTCAAGCAATTGAAGGCAAGTTATTGACCAGATTAGGAGATAGGTTAAGCGGCAGGAGACAAAGTCGAGAATTTTCCTGAGTGGATCGCAATCCAGATGATGGGGTCCATTCCAGGCAATCATGAGGTTATTAGCTCTCTGTGTCCTGGAATTTAAATGTACAGGGGAACAACAGAAGGCTCAGCTGCTTGTTCTCAACATTGTTCAAAGGGACATGAAGGTCTTAAATTACAAAAAGAAATCAAGCAGGTGGAGATCATAGAAATAGACCAATTTTGCCAGAACTCTGACTGATCAAAACTATTCTGACTGCACCAGAGTAAATGGAGAAGAAAGAAATCTCTTTAAGAGAGAAACAGATCAAGTTTGAGGACAAGTTTCTGAACATAGTGACACAAACAATTTACAAAATATTAAGTTAAAGGTAATTGCATCAGGAAAGAAAGAAAGAAAGAAAGAAAGAAAGAAAGAAATTTGCATATATGCAACACCTTTCATATCCTTGTGTCTTCCCAAAGCACTTTACAGCAACTGAAGTATTTTCAGAGTAATAGCCATTGTAGTAATGTAAGGAAACACAGCAGGCTATTCGCACATAGCAAGATCCCACAAACAGTGAGCTGCTGATCAGGTTATATGTTTTTGGTGGTATGGAATACTGGCCAAGGGAGGAATGTTGGTGAGGACACCACAAGAACTCCCCTAATTTTCTTCAAGTAATGCTACAGAATCTTTTACTTTTAGCTGAAAGAACAGGCAGGGTCTCAGTTTAGCATCTCATCTGAAAAACAGCACCGTCAACAGTGCAACACGCTCTCAGTACTGCACTGAAGTGTCAGCCTGAAATCTATGTTCAGGTCTTTGGAGTGAGGTTTGAATTGATGACTTTCTGGCTCAGGCGGGTGTGCTACCACTGCGTCGAGGCTGACGGCATGGATGGCATGGACAGACCGACCGATCCAGGGTGGGTGGGTATATAAATGCCATATCTTTGACAATGTGCATTTCCTATTCCCTTTTGGGAGGGATGGTCCGAAAAAGGGTAGAATATGCCTAATAATTTATGGCAGAGGTAAGTTAAATGTACGTAATTTTTTTTAACAATAGAGCTGTTTGAATGCTGGATAAAAAATCATTTCTTTGGACCTGGCACCAAGCCTTCAATGGTCAGTAGAAGGATGAATAAGGTTCTCCTTGCAGCCAGGATAAGTATTCATGGAATGTTATCTTGCACAGACCCAAGAAGGGAGTCTGACTTTTATTTTACAAAACACACTTTTGAATGCAGTATGTAGATTGCCTTCATCCATCTCTGCCCAGGCCCCAAGGCTAGCCATGCCAGACCTCCCCTCTCCTTACAGCAGAGGCCAGGGAGCCTACCTCTAAGGATATAACCATCCTGAGGCTGGAATGTCTGCTGGGACAGGGTGTGAAGTCCCACTCCCCATAGAAAGTCTTCAATCAAGGAGGACATGGAAAGCCCAGGCCATACAGTTTGGGAAGGATGCATAGTTTAAGTGTAATTATTCTACATTAACAGATTTCCCTAACCTCAGAAATGCCAAATATAAATGTTAAATTCCAGAAAGTTTGTTGAAGGATGATGCTGAAGCCAATCATTTCCAGTGTTACATTTAATATACAAAATAAAAGGACTACAAAAATGTAGCTCCTCACTCAAAACCTCCAGCAGTCTCAGTAAGTGTCTCTGTATAAGTGCTCAAGTAGGGCCCCAATTAACACCCTCCAGCTGCATATAATTAAGCAATTGATAAACAATTAACAAGAATACAATGTCACGCTCATGCAAGGAGAAATATAAAATATATAATGAACTGATGAAACAACCCCAAACAGACTTGAGGCGCGTCAAAGCAGCCTGGATTTTTTTAATTCATTCATGGGTTTTGGGCATCGCTGGCTAGGCCAACATTTATTGTTGGGTATCGCTGGCCAGGCCAGCATTTGATGCCCATCTCTAATTGCCCTTGAGAAGGTGGTGGTGAGCTGCTTTCTTGAACCTCTGCAGTCCTTGGGGTGTAGGTACACTCACAGTGCTGTTAGGAAGGGAGCTCCAGGATTTTGACCCAAAGACAGTGAAGGACTGACAAAATTGTTCTAAGTCAGGATGGTGTGTGGCTTGGAGGGGAACTTGCAGTGGGTGGTGTTCCCATGCATCTGCTGTCCTTGTTCTTCTAGGTGGTAGAAGTCGCAGGTTTGGAAGGTGCTGTTGAAGGGACTTGGTGAGTTGCTGCAGTGCATCTTGTAAATGATACACACTGCTGCCACTGTGCGTCGGTGGTGGAGGGAGTGAATGTTGAAGGTTGTGGATGGGGTGCCAGTCAAATGAGTTGCTTTGTCCTGGATGGTGTTGAGCTTCTTGAGTGTTGTTGGAGCTGCACCCATCCAGGCAAGTGGAGAGTATTCCATCACACTTCTGACTTGTGCCTGGTGACAGGCATTCAGGAATCAGGATGTGAGTTACTCACTGCAGAATTCCCAGTTTTTGACCTGCTCTTCTAGCCACAGCATGTGGCTGGTCCAGTTTAGTTTCTGGTCAATGGTGACCCGCAGGATGTTGATAGCGAGGGATTCAGCGATGGTAATGCCATTGAATGTCAAGGGAACATTGTTAAATTCTCTCTTGTTTGAGATGGTAATTGCCTGGCATTTGTGTGGCGCGAATGTTACTTGCCACTTATCAGCCCAAGCCTGGATGTTGTCCAGGTCTGGCTGCATATGGACACGGGCTGCTTCAGTATCTGAGGAGTCGCAAATGGTGCTGAACATTGTGCAATCATCAGCGAACATCCCCACTTCTGACCTTATAATGGAGGGAAGGTCATTGATGAAGCAACTGAAGATGGTTGAGCTGAGGACACTACCCTGAGGAACTCCTGCAGTTGTATCCCGGGACTGAGATGATTGACCTCCAACAACCACAACCATCTTCCTTTGTACTAGGTATGACTCCAAGCAGCGGAGTGTTTTCCCCCTGATTCCCACTGACTCCAGTTTTTCTAAGGCTCCTTGGTGCCATGCTTGGTCAAATGCTGCATTGGTGTCAAAGGCAGTAACTCTCACCTCACCTCTGGAGTTCAGCTCTTTTGTCCATGTTTGGAGCAAGGATGTAATGAGGTCAGTGGCCCTGGCGGAACCCAAACTGAGCATCAGTGAGCAGATTATTGCTGAGCAAGTGCCGCTTGATAGCACAGTCAACGACCCCTTCCATCACTTTGTTGATGATCGAGAGTAGACTGATAGGGCGGTAATTGACCAGGTCAGATTTGCCCTGCTTTTTGTACACAGGACATACCTGGGCAAGTTTCAACATTGCCGGGTAGATGTCAGTGCTGTAGCTATACTGGAACAGCTTGGCTAGGGGCGTGGCTAGTTCTGGAGCACAAGTCTTCAGTACTATTGCCGGAATGTTGTCAGGGCTCATAGCCTTTGCAGTATCCAGTGCCTTCAGCTGTTTCTTGATATTACATGGAGTGAATTGGATTGGCTGAAGACTGGCATCTGTGATGCTGGGGACCTCAGGAGGAGGCCGAGATGGATCATCCACTTGGCTCTTCTGGCTGAAGATGGAGGCAATTGCTTCAGCCTTGTCTTTTGCACTGATGTGCTAGGGTCCCCCATCTTTGAGGATGGGAATGTTTGTGGAGCCTCCTCCTCCTGTCAGTTGTTTAATTGTACATCACCATTCACGACTGGATGTGGCAAGACTGCAGAGCTGAGATCTGATCCATTGGTTGTGGGATTGCTTAGCTCTGTCTATTGCATGCTGCTTCTGCTGTTTGGCATGCTAGTAGTCCTGTGTTGTAGCTTCACCAGACTGATACCCCATTTTTAGGTATGCCTGGTGCTGCTCCTGGCAAGACCTCCTGCACTCTTCATTCAAACTAACCAATCAAGAGAAAAGATTTTGAGTGGCAGCAGAACATTCTGCAATAATTGGAGTGGAATCAATGTCAGTTTTAATTCAGTTATTAGATGAAAAGTGAGAATTCCATTTATTCCAGCAAAGAGGAAGGACCCTACCGAAGAACCATCTTTAAACTACATATGCCATCTACAAGGCACAATTCAGGAGTGTGATGGCATACTCTCCACTTGCCTGGATGAATGCAGCTCCAACAACACTCAAGAAGTTCGACGCCATCCAGGACAAAGCAGCCTGCTTGATTGGCACCCCATTTACAAACATTCACTCCCTCCACCACCGGTGCACAGTGGCAGCAGTGTGTACCATATGCTAGATGCACTGCAGCAACTCACCAAGGCTCCTTCGAAAGCACTTTCTAAACCTGTGACCTCTACCATCTAGAAGGGCAAGGGTAGCAGATGCATGGCAACACCACCATCTGCAAGTTCTCCTCCAAGCCACACACCATCCTGACTTGGAACTATATTGTCGATCCTTCACTGTTGCTGAATCAAAATCATGGAATTCTCTCCCTAACAGCACTGCATCACATATACTGCAATGGTTCAAGAAGGCAGCTCACCATCACCTTCTCAAGGGCATTTAGGGATGGGCAATAAATGCTGGCCTTGTTCGTGATGTCCACATCACATGAAAGAATGAACAAAATGTAGGCAGAGATTAGAGTTTGGCATTGAACGCCCAGCCTGAGAAATCATACCAGGACTTCACCATTGATCTTTGGCTGGAATATAACAAGAGCAGTCTGCAACAGCACATTCATCTTCCTGAACCTTCCAAATCTTTCTCCAGTGAACAAGGGAAGCTTGCTCCATTTCATGTCTTCATCCCAGATAAAAGCAAGTTTTAGAGATAACTCTTTACAGATCATCAGACCTAATGCATGGTATCTTTATATTCTCTTTCTTTTCTTGATGTGCGTGTAGCTGTATGAGTGTGAGAATAGGTGTTGCGTATATTTCTGGCATTGCATAATGAACATTTTTCCTTCTTTTTAAAGCTACGAGAAAACCTGTCATGTGAACATATGAACATATGAATCTTCTTTGGCCTCCTTAACTCGAGAGACAATGGGTAAGCGCCTGGAGGTGGTCAGTGGTTTGTGGAGCAGCGCCTGGAGTGGCTATAAAGGCCAATTCTAGAGTGACAGGCTCTTCCACAGGTGCTGCAGAAAAATTTGTTTGTCGGGGCTGTTACACAGTTGGCTCTCCCCTTGCGCTTCTGTCTTTTTTCCTGCCAACTGCTAAGTCTTTTCGACTCGCCACACTTTAGCCCCGCCTTTATGGCTGCCTGCCAGCTCTGGCAACTGACTCCTGCGACTTGTGATCAATGTCACAGGACTTCATGTCGTGTTTGCAGACGTCTTTAAAGCGGAGACATGGATGGCCGGTGGGTCTGATACCAGTGGCGAGCTCGCTGTACAATGTGTCTTTGGGGATCCTGCCATCTTTCATGCGGCTCACATGGCCAAACCATCACAAGCGGCGCTGACTCAGTAGTGTGTATAAGCTGGGGATGTTGGCCGTCTCAAGGACTTCTGTGTTGGAGATACAGTCCTGCCATCTGATGCCAAGTATTCTCCGGAGGCAGCGAAGATGGAATGAATTGAGACGTCGCTCTTGGCTGACATACATTGTCCAGGCCTCGCTGCCATAGAGCAAGGTACTGAGGACACAGGCTTGATACACTCGGACTTTTATGTTCCATGTCACTGTGCCATTTTCCCACACTCTCTTGGCCAGTCTGGACATAGCAGTGGAAGACTTTCCCATGCGCTTGTTGATTTCTGCATCGAGAGACAGGTTACTGGTGATAGTTGAGCCTAGGTAGGTGAACTCTTGAACCACTTCCAGAGCGTGGTCGCCAATATTGATGGATGGAGCATTTCTGACGTCCTGTTCCATGATATTCGTTTTCTTGAGACTGATGGTTAGGCCAAATTCGTTGCAGGCAGCCACAAACCTGTCGATGAGACTCTGCAGACACTCTTCAGTGTGAGATGTTAAAGCAGCATCATCAGCAAAGAGGAGTTCCCTGATGAGGACTTTCCGTACTTTGGACTTCGCTCTTAGACGGGCAAGGTTGAACAGGAGCAGGAATAGGCCACCCGGTCCTTCGAGCATGCTCCGCCAGTCAATAAGTTCATGGCTGAACTGATGACTCCACTTTTCCACCTACTCCCGATAACCTTCCACCCCCTTGCTTATCAAGAATCTATCTGCCTCGGCCTTAAAAATATTCAATGACTCTGCTTCCACTGCCATTTGAGGAAGAGAATTCCAAAGACTCATGGCCTTCTGAGAGAAAAAATTTCTCCTTATCTCTGTCTTAAATGGGTGACCCCTTATTTTTAAATAGTGACACCTAATTCTACATTCTCCCACAAGGGGAAACATCCTTTCCACACCCACCCTGTCAAGATCCCTCAAGATCTTATATATTTCAATCAAGTCACCTCTTACTCTTCTAAATTCCAGTGGATACAAGACTAGCCTGTCCAATCTTTCCTCATAAGACAGCCCGCTCATTCCAGGTATTAATCTAGTAAACCAAGTCATTTGTCTGTTCTTGATAATTAATGCACTCAGGGGCTAAAAAAAAAGCACCTTTAAAAAAAAACATTGTCTTCGGTCAGTCGAGAGATGGAAAAGGGGGAGCCATCCCTATCACCTCTCAATAACAATACCTGTACAATATCCTATACTTTTTTATTAATACAGCACTGAAACAGGCCCTTCGGCCCACTGAGTCTATGCCAATCATCAGCCACCCATTTATACTAATCCTATCACATCCCCTTACCTATACTTGGGGCAATTTATAATGGCCACTTTAGCTATCAACCTGCAAGTCTTTGGCTGTGGGAGGAAACAGCAGCACCTGGCTAAAACCCACACGGTCACAGGGAGAACTTGCAAACTCCACACAGGCAGTGCCCAGAATTGAACTGGGGTCACTGGAGCTATGAGGCTGTGGTGCTAACCACTGCGCCACTGTGGCACCGCTGTTTTTTCATTTACTTTATTCTTGATAAATATCTGGTTAATTCTTTTATTGAGATGAGCTATGTTGAACAAATAATGGAAGGAATCAGTCTGCAGGAATCAGATATGAATTCTATATGTTCAAGATTTTTATTAGAAAATGTAGTTCTAATATTTTCTGGCGGAAATAATACTATTTCTTAACCAAAATGTGAAATACCATTAATGGTGCATTTGTTTTAATTTGAATCCCTTTACTACATTCTTCTTTGTTATATATTCTGTTAACTTTGTTCATATAGAATTATGATAGCATTTGAATTACTTTGTCGATTTATTTCCTAGGATAGAGTTCATGCCAAGAGGTTAAGAACAAGCAGATACTGTAAAAAAGGAACAGTTGTAAATAGCATTGATGAAAAACAAGTGGAAAACAGTGGAGTCAATACTTGTTCTTCTGATTTGCTACATCTCAAGTGTTTGACCACATGTGATAATTTATTTTTGGATGACTTTTTTCAAGCACATGACAAAGCTGCCTCAAGGCAGAGGACATCCCATGCTCTGCTTACTGATTTGTCTGTGCACATGGATAACGTGCATGTGATTGTAATTACATTATCACCAATTGGTAACCTTACAATGGTTCTGTTGGGCTAAAATCACACTGAGTAATATTAGTAATAAAGTATTTGCATTAAATCACACTGAATAATATTAGTAATAAAGTATTTGCATTAAATCACACTGAGTAATATTAGTAGTAAAGTATTGGTATTAAAATCTTCAGTCTGTTTAAAGGAAATTGGCTACTGACTTTATTGTGTACTAAGCAAGATTACACAGCAAGATTTCATCCTATTCAAATCTCTGCTATGTTCCCAGCAGTTACCAGTGTCCTCAATAGCTCCCCATGCTTCACCTTGTCTTGTCTCTTTAATGTATTAAAACTCTTGGATATTGCATATACTTCTTGTAAATGGAAAATTTACTTCCTGTAACACTTTCCATTTCCATCATGCTTTTTTAATCACACTATTTCTGTTTTGCTTGTTTGTAATGCTTAAAATTGACGAATTTCTTAAAGTTACCTCTAATTGAGCCCTCCAAGCCCCTTCTCCAAGGTAGGTAGTGAAGTGACACTGGTCTGCATAGTGGCATCTCCCTGATGCATACCAAAATCAAGCTCCTTGCCCAATGTAAACTCTTGCCGCCTCTGCTCACTCCTTCCTAGTACATCTTTCAGAATCTTTGCTCCAATACATTTTCCCCATCTTTCCTATTGACCTCTTCCATTCCCTCCTGCTGGACCTCATCAGTCCCTCCCCTTGCACAAGTTTCCTTGTGTCCAACCCCCGTGCTCCACCCCTACTATTGCTGCCCTGAAAAAAGAGCTTTGCTGCATTAACAACTATGACCTGGAAAATTACTTTAAATTGGTTATTACAGTAAAAATGCAATCATTGCTTTAAACAATTTATAGCCAGTTACCAAGTCATAGCCAGAATTCAGCTATGGACTTCCCTTATGACTACAGAGGTGGAATTCCAGAAATGCTCCTCCCAGTACTGAGTTGGGAAGCCCGTCTAAAGTGTATTTAGCATTTATATTATAATTGCTGACTTATGGTTGATAGTTACACAATCAGCGGACCAAGCATTTTATTTATCTTAAAAAAGCTTCCCAGTTCAGAATGGGAAAGCATTGTAAAATGTTTGGGTGGTAGACATCTATTTAGGCTTACAACCTTCATTCTACGATCCACTTCGCCCAAAAATATTATCAGATATCAGCCTTCTTGATACTTTCATATCCTTTCCGACAGCTTGCCCCCCCACACCACCCCCCCACCCCCCTGCAATCTTTCTAGGAGTCAGCCATTACTCAGTGGTAGCCCGCTTGCCTCTGAGTCAGAAGATTATAGATTCAAGCCCTTCTACTGAGAATTGAGCACATAATCAAGGCTGACGCTTAAGTGATGAAGGAAAGCTGTACTGTCAAAGATGCCATCTTTCAGATGAGATGCTAAACTGAGGCCCTATCAGGAGGATAGAAAATATCCTGTGACATGATCTGTAGAAGATCAGGGAATCTACTGGCCAACATCTGTCCCTCATCTAACACTACCAAGAAAAGATTAGCTGGCTCACTTATCTCAGTGCTGTTTATGGGACCTTTTGTGTAAATTGGCTGCTGCATTTCCCTTCATTGGTGACTCCAAAAGTACTTCATTGATTGTGAATTGTTGGAACATTCTGAGGCCATGAAAGGCGCTATGTACACGCAAGATATTTTTTTCTCTTATTTCTAAAGACCACTCTCCCCAGTCATCCTCGACCTTTGCACCTCTCTCAACATTACTTCTGCATCACACAATGACACCTCCAATTCAACACCCACCCTTACCAATGGTCCTAGACTGCAGAACACCTCCTAGTAGTTTCATACCCACGCAACTCTTTTCCCAAAACTCTTAGAACAAGCACATACTCTGCTGCTTGCTGCTCCAAGACTCAACTATCAACCTCCATTACTAATCGGTCCTACCACTTCAAAGTTCCCAACACATCACCCCAAGTACTTTGAAATCTTGGAACTCCCTTCCCATTACTCTAGATTTAAGGGTCCCCCCCACTTTCCCAATATTTTTAAACCCTACCACTTCCTGACCATTACTTCAATACCACTAGGGCACTGCTGATGCAATAAATTAAAACACGTATGTTCATATGTTCGCATGTACATTACCCCACTTGCGCCACTGCTTTTCCACACCTCTTACTTTACAACCTAAATCTTCCCTATCATCTTCCAAGCACAAGGGCTTTAAAAATGAAATTCAACTGAGTACATATGTGAGCAATACTCTAATGTCACTGATTTACAATTTGCAATCTAGGAAAGTAAATGTGGAAATAGTCACAAACTATAAGTCCAAAAATTTATAACATTATGAAAAATCTGTGTCACACAGCCACTTCCTGCCCAGAAACACAACTTCCTGGTGCCATGATATTGGTTATGATTTTCTGTCAGCATTTACCATGATGAATTGCTATTTCAACATTTCCCATTCAATTTTACTATGTCAACTGTAACAAAGAAGCTACAGATTCTGTAGCTCTGTGAAACAAGTTTCTGAATTCTTTCTCCAAATTTTATTGACACCTTATATATAAAAAGACACATATACTTTAACTGGCCATGAGAATGCACCAATTTACTAGTTTATAATTATAATAAAACAGTGGCCCTAGTAGTATATTGTCTATTGCATGGAATATAACAATGCCATAGGAGATCCATTATGACAAAATAAATGTTCCACGGTATTTGTTCAAGAGCTTCCTGTCTTCACACTTACCAGTATGATGCAAGTCATAAAAAATAGACTAGAAAGGTAGATTTTACGAATTTGCACTCACAGTGCAAAGCTTTGTGCAGTGGGAATCTGTACCAGAAATTAACCACAGAGGTGAGTGGGTTCCACATTCATAAAATTTAAGACTCCAATATCTTAAAGTGCCAAATACAAAAACAAATATAACAAAATAAATATCAGCTATTCAACTTAGGAAAAAAATGTGCAGAGCAGAAACAAACACCAGAGAAAATAAAACAAAATTGCAATGCTGGTATTAGTAGGCAGATACCTATGTGACACCATTTTACAGTTGTGCACAGCTGGTTTATTCTAAAGGCAGAATTCAGAGGTTTATTTCAGAAGCAAAATTCTGTGGATACTGGAAATCTGAAAATCACAGAATAATACTGTGCAGAAGAGGCCCTTCGGCCCATCGAGTCTGCACCGATGCATTAAAGACACCTGACCTGTCTACCTAATCCCATTTGCCAGCACTTGGCCCATAGCCTTGAATGTTATGACGTGCCAAGTGCTCATCCAGGTACTTTTTAAAGAATGTGAGGCAACCTGCCTCTACCGCCCTCCCAGGCAGGGCATTCCAGACCGTCACCACCCTCTGGGTAAAAAAGTTCTTCCTCAAATCCCCCTTAAACCTCCCGCCCCTCACCTTAAACTTGTGACCCCTCGTAACTGACCCTTCAACTAAGGGGAACAGCTGCTCCCTATCCACCTTGTCCATGCCCCTCATAATCTTGTACACCTCGATCAGGTCACCCCTCAGTCTTCTCTGCTCCAGTGGGAATCCACAGTTGCAGGTTGCTCCGTGCTCACATTCAACCACTGACTTCAGGAAGTAAAGAATGTTACCTGTTTATGTCAGCTTTTTACAATAGTTTTTGAGTATACAATAAATGCCATTTGAAACCAGAAACCTCTCTTTTCCTTCTCATCGTACCCTGAATGTTTCTGGTCATCCATGGTTCTCTGGGCTTGTTGCTCCTACCTATTACCCTAGAGGGAACATGTTGGGCCTGTACCCTCCCCATTTCCTTTTTGAATCCCCCCACTGCTCTTCTGTAGATTTCCCGACAAGTAACTCTTTCCAGTCTACTTGGCCAGATCCTGCCTTATTTTACTAAAATTCGCTCTCCCCCAATCCAAAACCTTTCTCTGTTTTTCTCTCCACAGATGCTGCCAGATCTGCTGAGGGTTTTCAGAATTTTCTGTTTTTATTCCAGAGGTTTATTTGTTTGTATGAGACATCAATAAGTTTTAATTAAATGCTTGCTGCCTGAAGCACAGAGAACCACAAAAGAGGTTAATTCACAAAGGAAAGGGCATCATTTTACAAAAATGGTTAAACTGGTCAAAAGACATATTACAGCTATTCAACAAAACTACTAAATGGAACATAATGACACAACGAACAGATGCAGAGACTGAACAGGAATTTGCCTGCAAGATGAAAACAGGAAACCCAAACTAAAAACTGAACAGCAATTTTCCCTGTCATTATCTCTAAAGAGAATAGCTAGATTAATGTTTTGCCTATAGACCCCTCATCAGAACTGAAAAGGGAAAGATAAGAATGCCTATTGCAAGGGTTTAAAATAGAAAAAGGAAAACAACCAGCATTGCAATCAGAAAGAGGGAGTTAATGAGTTAAATGGCCTGCAGACTTTTCCTAATTTTATTTCAGTGGCCCCAGAATGATTCCTCTTCCAATTCCCCAGCTTTCAGTGACACCATAGGGAGATGCTAATGCTTGGCACCTCCCTATGCAGTCACAGCTGAGATTATGGCTTAAAGAAGTGCAGGAATGGCAGCTCAAAATGCCTGGTTACAGGGGTTTCCGATAGGATAGAGACAGGAATAAAAATGGAGGAGGGGGTCACATTATTGGTTAAAGAAACAATCACAGCAATGAGAAAGGATGAGGAAGCATCAAATGATGCCATTTGGACAGAACATTGGAATAAAAAAGGAAAAATTACGCTGCTGGGAGTATACCATAGACCCCAAACAATCCGAGGGAGATAGAATTGCAAATATGCAGGCAAGTTGCTGAGAAGTGCAGAATCAAAAGGGCAGTAATAGTAGGAGATTTCATTACCCTTATATTAACTGGGATACATTCAGTGTAAAATGTGAAGAGCAGGGGTGTCCAACCTTTTTATGTGGGGAACCACATTACAATTTTTGTCCTACAAATTTAAGAAAGATAAAGGCATTAAAAAAATTATTTTACTATTAATCAAAACATCAAATGTGCATTTTTGTGAAGCTCTAAATGAGAAGACAAATTTATTGACACTTTCTCACTTCCCTCTCTGTAGCTTTCTCTCTCCCCCTCTTTATCCCTCCCCCTTTCTGTGTGTCTCTTCCTCTCTCTCTGTGTCTCTCCCCCTCTCTGTGTGTCTGTCCCCCTCTCTCTCTCCCCCCTCTCTCTGTCTCTCTGTGTCTCTCTCCTCAAGCTCTCTCTCTCTGTCTTTCCCCCTCTTTCTCTGTGTCTCTCTCGTCCCCTTCTCTCTGTGACTGTCTCCCTGTCTCTCTCTCTCCCTCTCTCTCATTCTCCCCTGCACCCCCGTGGGTAGAATTTTATGCTGATAGCGGGGGTCTCGATGTCAAGGGAAACTGATTCCAAGATCCTTGGGTCACCTCTTGTACGGAAGGCCTGCCAAATTTAGTGCCAATCAAACACTTAACTGGACAGTGGCCGGCTTTCCTTATGATTTTGGACCTTATCTCTGGAGGTCCCGGCCTTCCAGAGCTGCCGGCCAATCAGAGGTGGTGGCTGCTGCTGTAGCTGCAACGATCAAACACCAAGGAGTGATACTGGAACCAGGCTTAAGGTAGGTCAGGGTAGGAGAGGTCTTGTGGGGTGGGGGGTCACAGGCAGCAAGGGCAGCATCCTTTCTGAAGCCAGGTTCCTTGTTCAGACACAAAGTGCCTTTGAACGAGGGACACCTTCCCCCCCACCCCGACCACCCCCCCCACCCCCACACCAACCCTCACAGCCAGGAAGTAGCCCTCACAGTGCCGTGCTTCCCGTGTAGCGACGGGGCCTCCTGCCACACAGATAATTGCAGCTCTGGTGGGAAGAGGAGCTTAATTAGGTATTAATTACCCAGTTAAAAGCCTCAATTGGCTGTGGGGCAGGAAGGCTGTTCACAGGCTTTGCCACCCTGACTAAATTTCGGAAGAGGCGGGATGGTGGCAGAGTCCCCACGCCCGCCACCATCCCACACGAGTTTATGCTCTCCCCACCAGACCCGCAATGGGGGAGAGCATAAAATTCTACCCTGTGTCTCTCTCCCCCTCTCTCAGTGTCTCTCTTGCCCCTCTCCCTCTGTGACTCTCTCCCCCTCTCTCTCCCTGTGGCTCTCCCCCACTCTCTCTCTGTGACTCTTCCACCCTCTCTCTTTTTCTCTCCTCCTCTCTCTCTCTGTTCCTCTCTCCCCACTCTCTCTCTCCCCACTCTCTTGCTTGCTGCCCACTCCCTGCTGAAATGCTTGTCTCAGTGAGTTGAAGTTTCTTTTCTTACGTACAACTAGTTTTATGAATGCCCATAAAGTGTCTACTCATTCCTGAGATGTTTTGCTTTTCATGCTTAAAGAGTTTATTTTAGCGAGTTAAACATTTTTCTCTTATTTACAACCGGTTTACTGAATGCCCATGAAGATTCTATTCATTCTTCAGAAGTTTTGATTTTCATGTCTAATTTTATCTCAGTGACTGAAACCTTTTTCTATTATGTACAAGTCTTTCCACAGCTTGCAAAAAAAAATTTCAAGTAGTTCTAGAGAAGTTTTGATTTTGTGCCTAAAGTGCTTATCTCAATGAGTTGAACATTTGCCTCTCATGTACAGCTAGTTTTATGAATGCCCACAAAGTTTCTACTCCTTCTTGAGAAATTTCAGTTTTTGTGTCAGAAGTGCTTATTTTAGTGAGCTGAACATTTTTCTCTTACATACAACTTGTTTTATGACTCGTTCCTAGCTCCCTGCTCCTCTCTCTCTGTCTCAGTGTGCTCCCTCAGTGCCATGCCATGCCATGCCTCTGGCTTGCTTCCTCCTCCTCTTTCCTCGACCTCTCTCTCTCTCTTTCCCTCTCCCCCCGCAGCAGCCATTCTCGCTCACTCCCTGAAAACAGCAAGCACATCTGATCCCAGCATTCTTGCACAACAAACCACCAATCAGAGCTCACCCTGCCTGGGCAGCCCGCTGTCAGTCACAGACAGTGACCAATCATAAACAGGCATCCGTCAGGCGCGGGTCCTGCCTATACCCTCCGCCTGACGTACATGTACAGGAGAGCCGTCAATCAAAGCTGAGCCACGGGCACCCCGCTCTCAGTCACAGAGGATTAGTGGGCCGGATGGTTGGAAACCATCAGCGGGCAAGATTCTGGCCCATAAGCCGTATGTAGGATAACCCGGGTATAGAGGGAGCGGAATTCTTAAAGATGCATTCAGGAGAACATTTTTAGCCAGTATTTTTTTTTCCAAAATATACTTTATTCATAAAAATCTGTAAAAATTACATTCCCAAACAGTTTAAAACAGCATCAAGTCAAAGAATACAGACAGTGCAAAGGTGATCAGTTACCTTCTGTACAATCATGAGTTGCCTCACAACCTTTCCATTTCATTGTCATGCCTTATACATTTTTACATTTACAGCACACAAAATTTCTCCGATACAGTTCGAGGGGTTTCCCATGGATCCAGCCCCTCAGTTCGGCTTGGTGGGGGGACTGTGGTCTTTCCCCATTGAGCCTTTGCTGCGGCTGCCCCAAGCTTTAGTGCACCCCTCAGCACATAGTCCTGGACCTTGGAATGTGCCAGTCTGCAACATTCGGTGGTGGACAACTCTTTGCGCTGGAAGACCAGCAAGTTTCGGGCAGACCAAAGGGCGTCTTTCACCGAGTTGATAGTCCTCCAGCAGCAGTTGATGTTTGTCTCGGTGTGCGTCCCTGGGAAGAGCCCGTAGAGCACAGACTCCTGTGTTACAGAGCTGCTTGGGATGAACCTCGACAAAAACCACTGCATCTCTTTAGCCAGTATGTCGCAAGCCCAACCAGAGAAGGGGAAGTTCTGGACTTGGTTTTAGGGAATGAATCTGGGCTGGTGGCAGGGGTATCAGTAGGGAAACATTTTAGTGATAGTGATCATAATTCAGTTAGATTTAGAGTAGTTATGGAAAAGGATAAAGATAGACCAAGAGTAAAAGTTTTAAATTGGGGAAAGGCCAATTTTACTAAACTGAGATGTGATTTGGCAAAAGCAGACAGGAAACAGCTACTTGAAGGTAAATCAGTGTCAGAGTAGTGGGAGGCATTCAATGAGATAAAAAGGGTTCAGATCAAATATGCTCCCACCCAAAAAAAAGTGGGACTCCCAAATCTAGAGCCCCCCTGGATGTCAAAGAGTATACAGAGTAGGACAAGGCAAAAAAAAAGAAAACTTATGTCAGATGCCAAAAGCTCAATACTGCAGAAAGCTTAGAGGAGTATACAAATTGCAGGGGTGAAATTAAAAAGGAAATTAGGATAGCAAAGAGAGGGCATGAAAAAATTCTTCTTTCTTTCTTTCTTTCTTTTGGGCCTCCTTATCTCGAGAGACAATGGATACGCGCCTGGATATTGGCATGTAAAAACAAGGAAAACCCAAAAATGTTTTATATACACATAAAGAGAAATAGAATAACTAAGGAAAGCAAATTAGAGATCAAAAAGATAACTTGGGCATGGAGGCAGTAGACGTGGATATGGTTCTTCATGGATATTTTGCTTCTGTTTTCACGGAAAAGGAGAACGAAGCATACATTAATTAAGGAGGCAGGGTGTGAAATATTGGATGGGATAAGCATAGTGAGGGAGGAAATATTAAGGTATTTAGCATCCTTGCAGTGGATAAATTACTAGACCTGAATGACATGTATCCCAGGCTGCTAAGGTAAGTAAGGGAAGAAGTAGCAGAGGCTCTGACCATCATTTTTCATTCCTCACAGGTTTGGTGCTGGAGGACTGCTAACATCATACCATTGTTTAAAAAGGCTGGAAGGTATCCTGTGTAATTACAGCCAGACAGTCTAACTTCTGTGGTAGGCAAACTATAGGAAAAAATTCTGAGAGACAGTATTAATTGTCATTTAGGAGGCGGTAACAAGGAGGGCCGATGAGGGTAGTGCATTGAATGTAGTCTACATAGATTTTAGCAAGGTTTTTGACAAGATCCCACAAGGCAGACTAATCACAAAATTAAAAGCTCATGGAATTCAAGGGAAAATGGCAAGTTGGATCCAAAATTGGCTGAGTGGCAGGAAGCAAAGAGTTAAGGTCGATGGATGTTTTTGAGTCATTAGCGCACAGAAGGATGCCATTCAGCCCATAGAGTCCTGGCTGGCTCTCTGTAGAGCTACCTAATCACTCCCATTTCCCCATTCTATTCCAGTAGCCCTGCAAGTTTACTTCCTTCAAATACCCATCCAATTTCCTTTTGAAAGCATTCATCGGCTACCTTCCCACAACCCTCGTAGGCAACGAGCTCCAGGTTATTACCACTCGCTGCATTAAAAAGTTCTTCCTCACATTCCCCTCTGCATCTCTAACCTAAAACCTTAAATCTGTGTACCATCAGCTAATGGGAACAGCTTTTCTTTGTCTGCCTTATCTAGACCTGTCATAACCTTTCAACATTTCTATCAAATCTCCCCTCAATCTCCTTTGCTCCAAATAGAACAACCCCAGTTTCTCCAAACTAAGCATGTAGCTAAAATCCATCATCCCTGCAACCATTCTGATAAATCTCCTCTCAAGGACCCTCGCATCCTTTCTAAAGTGCGGTGACCAGAACTGGATGCAATACTCTAGTGGTGGCCGTACCAGAGCTTTACAAAGGTTCAGCATAACTTCCCTGCTTTTGAACTCAATACCTCTATTTATGAAGCTCAAGATCCCACATGCTTTGCTTCAAATATCTATGCAGATGAACCTCCAGGTCCCTCTGTCTCTGAACACTCTTTAGAGCTTAGTCTATATTGCTTCTCCCTATGTCTTCTGCCAAAATGCATCACCTTACACCTCTCTGTATTAAATTCCATCTGCCTTTTGTCTGCCCATTCTGCTAGCCTATCTATGTCCTGTCGCAGTTGATTGGTATCATCCTGATTGGCTGCCGCACCTTTAAGTTTGGTATCATTTTCAAATTTTGAAATTTTACTCTGTATTCCAATATCCAAGTTATTTATATACGTATCAAAAAAGCAGTGGTCCGAACACTGAAACTTGGGAAACACTACTGCTTACCACCCTAAAAAAAAAACATTTACCACGACACGATGTTTTCTGACTTTAAGCCAATTTTTTATCCAAGTTGACACTAACCCTTCTATTCCATGAACCTCAATTTTGTTAACCAGCCTTTTATGTGGCACTTTGTCAAATGCTTTCTTAAAATCCATATGGACAGCATCCATTGCTTTCCCTTTATCAATCTACTCTATTACTTCATCAAAAAATTCAATTAGATCAGTCAAGCATGATCTACATTTTACAAATCCATGCTGGCTCTGCTTAATTAACTCAAACCTCTCCAAGTGTCTATTGATTTTTTCCATGATTATTGTTTCTAAACCTTTACCCATTAAACTGTCTGGTCTGTAGTTACTAGGAATATCTTAACACCCTCCCTCTCTTGTCATATTTGCCACTCTCCAATCATCTGGCACCTCCTGCATATCTAGAGAAGACTGGAAGATTATGGCAAGCCCTTCTGCTATCTGTTATTTGAAGGCTGTTTGCAGTGGGGCTCAGTACTAGATCCCTTTCTGTGTGTGGTATATGTCAATGATTTAGAGTTAAATGTGGGGGGCATGAATAGGAAGTGTGCAGATGACATGAAAACTGTCCATGTGATTGATAGTGAGGAAGAATGTTGTGAAGATATCAACAGACTGGTGAGGGGAACAGAAAAATGGCAAATGCAATTCAATCCAGAAAAGTGTGAAGCAATGTATTTGGGGAGGACAAACAAAGCAACATACGAACATACGAATTAGGAGCAGGATTAGGCCACTCAGTCCCTCGAGCTTGCTCCGCCATTCAATAAGTTCATGGCTGAACTGATTACTCCACATTTCTACATACCCCCGATAACCTTCCACCCTCTTGCTTATCAAGAATCTATCTACCTCTGCCTTAAAAATATTCAAAGACTCTGCTTCCACCGCCTTTTGAGGAAGAGAATTTCAAAGACTCACAACCCTCTGAGAGAAAGAAATTCTCCTAATCTCTGTCTTAAATGGGCGACCACTTATTTTTAAACAGTAATCCCTTGTTCTAGATTCTCCCACAAGGGGACACATCCTTTCCACATCCACCCTGTCAAGACCCCTCAGGATCCTATATGTTTCCACTTACTCTTCTAAATTCCAGTGGATACAAGCCTCGCCTGTCCAATCTTTCCTTGTAAGACAGCCTAGTAAACCTTCTCTGAACTGCCTCCAACGCATTTACATCCTTTGTAAAAGCAAGGGAATAGACAATGTACAATAAGATACTGAGAAGTTTAGAGAAATAGAGGGAGCTTGGAGTGCATGACCACAGATCCCTGAAGGTAGCAGGACTGGTGGATAAGGATATAAGAAGGCATATGGGATACTTTCCTTTATTGACTGAGACATAGAGTATAAGAGCAGGGAGGTTATGCTCGAACTGTATAAAACAGTAGTTAGACTGCAGCAAGAGTACTGCATACATTTCTGGTCACTGCAATACAGGAAGGATGTGATTGGACTAGAGAGGGTCTGATCACTCGGATTCACTGAAGAGATTTACAAGGATGTTGCCAGGAATGGAGAATTTTAGCTATGAGGAAAAGCTAGGGTTGTATCAAAGAACAAAGAACAAAGAACAAAGATAATTACAGCACAGGAACAGGCCCTTCGGCCCTCCAAGCCTGCGCCGATCCAGATCCTCTCTCTAAACATGTCGCCTATTTTCTAAGGTTCTGTATCTCTTTTCTTCCTGCCCATTCATGTATCTGTCTAGATACATCTTAAAAGACTCCATCGTGCCCACATCTACCACCTCCGCTGGCAATGCGTTCCAGGTGCCCACCACCCTCTGCGTAAAGAACTTTCCACGCATATCCCCCCTAAACTTTTCCCCTTTCACTTTGAACTCGTGTCCTCTAGTAATTGAAACCCCCACTCTGGGAAAAAGCCTCTTGCTATCCACCCTGTCTATACCTCTCATGATTTTGTACACCTCAATCAGGTCCCCCCTCAACCTCCGTCTTTCTAATGAAAATAATCCTAATCTGCTCAACCTCTCTTCATAGCTAGCGCCCTCCATACCAGGCAACATCCTGGTGAACCTCCTCTGCACCCTCTCCAAAGCATCCACATCCTTTTGATAATGTGGCGACCAGAACTGTACGCAGTATTCCAAATGTGGCCGAACCAAAGTCCTATACAACTGTAACATGACCTGCCAACTCTTGTACTCAATGCCCCGTCCGATGAAGGAAAGCATGCCGTATGCCTTCTTGACCACTCTATTTACCTGCGTTGCCACCTTCAGGGAACAGTGGACCTGAACACCCAAATCTCTCTGGACATCAATTTTCCCCAGGACTTTTCCATTTACTGTATAGTTCACTCTTGAATTGGATCTTCCAAAATGCATCACCTCGCATTTGCCCTGATTGAACTCCATCTGCCATTTCTCTGCCCAACTCTCCAATCTATCTATATTCTGCTGTATTCTCTGACAGTCCCCTTCACTATCTGCTACTCCACCAATCTTAGTGTCGTCTGCAAATTTGCTAATCAGTCCACCTATACTTTCCTCCAAATCATTAATGTATATCACAAACAACAGTGGTCCCAGCACGGATCCCTGTGGAACACCACTGGTCACACGTCTCCATTTTGAGAAACTCCCTTCTACTGCTACTCTCTGTCTCCTGTTGCCCAGCCAGTTCTTTATCCATCTAGCTAGTACACCTTGGACCCCAAGCGCCCGAGGAGCCGAGGAGTCTAAGAGGAGATTTAATTGAGGGTTATAAAATTATGAGGGGCCTAGATAGAGTGGATAGTTAGGACTTATTTCCCTTCGCAAAGAGGTCAATAACCAGGGGGCATAGAAGTAAATTAATTGGTGGAAGGATTAGGGAGGAGTTCAGTCATTTCTTTTCACCCTGAGGGTGATGGGGGTCTGGACCTTACTGCCTGAAAGGAGGGTAGAGACAGAAACCTTCATCATATTTGAAAAACACTTGGATATGCTCTTGAGGTGCCATAACCTACAGGGCTGCAGACCAAAAGCTGGAAGGTGGGATTAATGTGGATAAGGTTTTTTCGGGCCGGCATGGGCATGATGGGCCGAATGGCCTCCTTCTGCGCCGTAAATCCTTCTATGTTTCCGTGTTTGTATGGGGAGGGGGAGGCAAAGGCACAATACTCATTTTGCTCCCACTGAGAAATCTCAGCGCATTTTAATCACAATGAGTAGTACAATGGTTCGGTTTTAAATTTTCTCCTCTGAGTGGTCAATGGGAAAAAATTGCTCGGAATAAGCATCAGCATCGCATTAGTTTTACAAACGTAAGGTAAAATATTCTTGAAGCGCCAGAGCACAGGGGAGAGGCATTCCGTTTACACTAATTACACTTTGTCTATCTTCCTTGCCAAGAGACAGATAAATACAATGTCTGCATAATGAACGAAGAGTGCCTGTGTCAGCTCTGCTCTCTGGCTTTTCGCTGTGGTACAGGACTGAGGAAGGACTGTGCCAGCTGTACAGGGTAGTTTGGTCGTCAGTGCGCAGACTCGCTGGAGGCTCCCTGGACTGTTACACTCTAGTTCAGTGGTTGGAGCCAGTGAAATTGTTAAGGAGCAATCCGCAGCTCAGAGCACTCCCGGTTCTGCACAGCTCCCTGTCTCCCTGTAATTCACAGTCTGTCTCTATCTACAGCCACAGGCAGCTCCCTTACAAATGAGCGGCTGCTTCTCTGAAAGATGGCAAACGGGTTCACTAAGCCTTTAGCCACATTGTACAAAGGAAGACAACTAGCCTTTTTATATTCCGCTGCGTTTTATTTGCAAACCTTGCTTTGGATTATTTGTTTCGTTTGCGGCGAGGAGCAGCCCTTCAGCGTGGAGGTAAGTTTGCAAGACTTTTTTTCTGTATTGGTAATATTGCTGTTCGAGTATTGCATTTGAATTCGCTGACGTTCCGATACCGTAATATAGACACACTGGGATCTTCATAAATTACTAAAGTAACAACCAAACATGCTTCTTCAGCTTACAAATCGTGTGTACGATTGCTTAGAAAAGATGTTTTAGTATGTTTGTTCCTTTAAATGCTAAACAAAGATCTCCTTTATATATGTGTATATTACAAGTTTTCATTTGAGTGGAACAAATTTCAGTGTACTATAATTCTTAGAAGCATGAAAACGAAGACGACAGTGCGGTCTCCTCACAGAGCAGTGAGAAAGGACTTAAGTGTCCGGAGGGTTTTTTTTCAAGCTAAAGAGCCTTATCCGATGACTTGGTGAATCCACTTTCTTGAGCAGCTGAGTGGAGAAGGGGTTTTGTTGTTGATTTATTATTCATTGCCCGGCCAATGAGAATAAACGTGTTTAGGGAGAGGATACTTTCTATTTAAGGCCGAGTCGCGTATTTGAACCATCACAGTGCCACAATGAAACTTTAATCATCCTCACCCCTCCATAGACCCATTCTTATTTATGGATATTACTGTGGACTTCTGATATTCCGCCAGTCGGAGACTCCCTCTAATTTCAAATGACTGGGGAAACGAACACTATATCCGAAGCAAATTATTATTAGTTGGTCCGCTTTTATATTTCTAAAGATTGCTTGAAGACGTTGTAAAGAGACCAGTTGCTATTAACACATATTTCGGAATGATGACTTAACCCAGCAAACTTTATCGAACCCCATTCATTTTACCGACTCAGTTCGTTGGTGAGTCAAGTCCCAACGGCATCTCCCACTATTGCCTCCTGGTCCCGCTCAATACATCATTTACACGTTATATATTCATTTTTTTATCCTTAGTTTGATAAATGATGGCCAAGTGACGGGCCACTTGGAGTTCAGCTCCTTATTCGAGCGCGGTTCTGTATCTACAAACTGAATTAGGGTTTGTTCATTTAATATAGATGCACCCTTTAGGAGAATCCGCCTTTCATTATCATTTCGCTTTTTTATGCGTCTCTATATTTCTCGCCCCGATCGGATATTGAGACTCTGAGACTGGGAGTTGCATACATCCTCTCATGTGAAGCTTTTCTGTTTGTATCTGGGCGTGATGTAGCCTGCCAGGTGATACTGGCGAACTGCAGTTGCCCCGGCGAGCGAACGCCAGCTTCAACATTTGGTTTCCAAAAAGCAGCCAGCAATTCCAGAGCGGCTTTTCGGGGCAGCTTGGAGCATCTCCAGTGCTTTCTCAACATTGCAAACTGCTTTGCACTTGACCTGTTTGACGGTACAGTTTTAATGGGCGGTGAATCGGACCATAAAAGTTATCAGAGAGGATCGACTTAAGAATCTCCTGTCGAATCTATTGATCGACCGATAAGTTTTGATTTATCAGATGCAATTAAGAGCTGAATTTGGAGAAGTGAAGTTATTGCGTCTTTCTGAAGTAGCACAGGGCTTGAGATTCCTGAATCTGCCTTCACACATTGGAATCGGTGCAGTTTCAATGGTTTGCTTGGCAATATGAAGCAAAATTGAGAGTGCTGGGTGTTGTAAATATATATAGCACGATTTTCCTCTTGTTATAATCACCGTCAATAGGTCTCTGCTAAGATTACTTTTCTGACTGCCACTGCATGACCATTGTAGGTATTCTAAGGCAGCAAGGTGACGGTATTTCAGGGTGAATAATGCCATCATTACATTTCTGCAGTGGGAGGAGGAAAGACTGTTTAGGGGCCTGTGTTTAAGAGACGACCCCTTTTCTGACTGTTATGAATGGGAGGGGGAGGGGGTAAACAAACAAAGTGAAGACCTCTGGGTACTTCAGTCCTGTCAAGCAAAGGAATCAGCATGTTTCCTTTTCAGTGTTGTTTCTATAATTTATTAAAATGATATGTATCACTAAAAATAATTTTAATTACATGATTTGTGCCCTGTTAACAGTAGTGTGCTGGTTTATTTGCATTTTCATTGTACATCATGTAAAGCTGTGGCACTGTGTAAAGGTAAGTCAAAAGTCAGTGTCTGGCTTGTATGTGACCAAATAGCATTGACACTATGCAGTTCGGGTTGACAACTCTGGAGGCATTCCTTGAGGTTTGATCATGTGACATTCTGACCACATGACATTTGACCATGTATTAGCCCATTGTTTGAAATCCAGTCATGTAACATTCGATCTCATGGCATCTGATCACATAACTACCATCGATGTTATTTCATTTACCTTATAAAGGTGGACCCTGGTAGGTGAGTGTTTTTGCTTGTGGGTTTGCACCAGTACCTGTTGTGCAACAATTTTCAAGAACCAGGAGACCACTCATGAGCAGGCAAAGAGAGGAAACAGAGGGTGGGGAAGTGGGGAAATGGAGGGCAGGGAGGAGTGCAACCTGAAGGTGGGAAGAGAGGAGATTGAGAATAGGGAAGTGGGGAATCGAAGGTGGGAGAGCAATTCACAGAGGGAAAACTGTGGGTGGGAGGAAATTTGATTCCACCAGTAACCAATGGTAATGCAGTGCAATTGCACTGATAACTAATAGTAATATGGAAACACTCAGATTCCCCTCATAACCAACAGTATTACAACAACTCACTACATTTAATTGGTAGTAATAGGTGTAATGCCCTTATATCCTACCTGGAACATGTAATAATCCTATAACTTGGTGCTATTCACCCTGAAACCATAGCCTGACTCCCCCTGCACTCCACAAGACGGGGTCAGGCTCTCCAGCTGGCCACTTTTAACAAGGCCAATCTTTCTCCCTATCACCTTCGACTCTGGTTTGGGCTCCAGTTCCATGAGAAGGTGACAACTCTGAACTTGGAACCTCAGTCAGAGCTGATCTGCACTTCGACTTCGCATAGCACAGACTGCCTGAACCAAACTGAGAGACTGCACATAAGGAAGTGGGCTCATTATTTGGGACATATCTCACAGGACAGGTTGCTTTAAAATATGATCAGCACCAACATTTCTAAACCACTCTCTGAGCTTGGACTTAATAAAGGAAAGTTTTAGAATTATAGATATTACAGCACAGGATATTACAGTGCTTTCCACTTTAACCCTATTGCTCCCCCAACAAGATCTTTTTATATTCTTCCTTTTCAAATATATATTCTATTGTCTTCGAAATGATGTGTTAGTCTTTATCTCAATAACCACATGAAGTATCCCACAGCGAAAAGCCGTCACTTCGAGAACTTTCCTCCTCCCTTCCCCCTTGTTGCTTCCAGTGAGAATCCATGGGAAGAATATTATGCTCTTCCCCTGCGTCAGGTTTGGAAGCAGGTAGAGCATATAATCGGCAGGATGGTGGTGGGGGGGTGGGCCCACCACATTCCCACCTCCACTCAAATTAGGTCCGAACTGGGAAGGCCTGTGAACGGCCTTCCCACCCTGCTGCCAATTGAGGCCCTTAAGTGGGCAATTAATGCCCAATTAAGGGCCTCATTCCGCCACCGCCAGAATTAGCCCAGTGGAGGGTGGGCCTGTCACAGCACAGGGAGCACGCCTAGCAAACCCATGTGGGTTGATGCCAGCTCCAGGGTGGGGGAGGGGAGTGGTACCTCATTAAAAGGTACTTAGTGTGTGATCCAGGGACTCGGAATTGGGAAAGGGGAGGCCTGCTGAGATCCAACCCCCTGCCCTTGCTGCCAACCCCCCTACAACCCTCTATCCCGTGACCCCCAACCCGCAAAACCCCTCCATCCCTGACTCACCTGTGGCCTTGGTGAGTCCATTACTGGAAGCAGCCACCACCTCAGCCGTGATGCTACTCAGTTAAAGAGTTGCTGGCCGGCAGCTCTCAGCAGGTGGGACTTCCACTGAGGTCTTTGATCCCGGAGACTGTTCACTTAAGTGCCTAATTGCCACTTGATCCGGCGGGCCTTCCCCAAAGGAGGTGATGCAGGGCTCTCACCGGCACTTTTGCCATTGGACATGACCCCCATCGCCCTTTCTGTTTCCTATTTCCCTATTCTCCCACCAATGGAAATAATCTTCCTCTACTTAACCACAGTAAGCTCTACTAGTTTCACTTAGCCCTTTACTGGTTGCTCCTCTCTCACCACATTGCTGCTCCCAGTTCTGTAGGAAATGCTGGTCCCCACATCCACCCCCAACCCAATTTCCTTTAATCCCCAATCCTGTAACCACTAGTTCCGTTATCTCCCACGACCTTATTAAAATGCAGAAAGCTTGTTATGGAAGGATAATGCTGGAGCCTATCTTTACTCACTTTCGCATTTATTGTACAGTAAAAGGATTGCAGACATCTAGCTCCTCACTCAATCGCTCCACTAGTCTCAGTAAGTGTCTGCATATAAGTGCTCAAGTAAGACCCCAATTAACACCCTCCACCTGTATATAATTAAACAATTGATACATCCCAAATTCCCAATCTATCTACATGAGCCTCATTCTCAGTCTCCATCTTTCCCTGACTCCCTGTCCCTTGGGATCTCTCTCTCTCTCTCTCTCTCCCCCTCAGGCCCCCATTCCCCAATCTCCCTTTTCTCCATCCCTATTTCCCTGCCTCCATCTATCCCTATATCCCCAATCTCTCTTTCCTCCTGATCCCCATTCCTTCCCCAGTCCCGTCTCATCCCCCTGCCACCCCTCTTGAGCCTCCCCGATTTCAGAGACCCCCTGTTTTGAGACCTCTCCCCAGAGCCCTCTTGAGTTCAGAGACTCCCTGAATAGACATCCATGATTCATGAGCTTCCCGATTCCTGACTCTCTAGTCCCTGGTCTACTGTGCTGTTTGTGGTCCTGGATGTCTGTGGCAATGGGTGGGTGACATCATTGAGCCTGAGTTTTTAAAGGGAGCTGGTGATGTAATTGATAGGGGTTGGGGGTGGGGCAGATGGCAGACACATTGGACGGAAAATTGAAATCACTGATCTCTTGGGCTGCTGGAGGCAGAGCTTAGAAGAGGCACGCTTGATTCCAGGAAACTCCCGGTCATTCCAAGAGTGTTGGAAACCCAATTAATGCTGTTTTGTGGTGGCAGGAAACTTGCACCCAGGCATCCATCAATGTCAAAGACAAAGTGGCCTAAGGCTGTGACTCCTTTTGATTTTCCTTCTGAGCTTGTGCGAAACAACACTGGGCCCTTACCTCACAGTAACATCAGGAATTCAGTGGAATAGAAAGTTTGAGCATGCATGTCACATTTCCATGTGTTATTCCTTAATGTTGCTGCATAACACATTACCAACCTCTTGTAATTTTGTAACTTCAAATTCACAAACCTGTAGTACAACAATACATTGAATGCTGTCATGCAGGCCCCCGCCTGCCAAGACTGAGGCACACATTATTTTGCCACATGAACATTAAAACTTAAAATTGTGACTGGGAAGAAAAGAGCGTCTATCACAAGGAATTGCCAAGCCCCTGACTGGAAAGACATTTGCATGCTAGCAGACAGTGTTGGAATAAAGGACCCAGTCCCTGCTTCTCCAATACATAAAAGAACTGGCCAGGCCAGTTTAGTCACATGACTAACTGGCTGTTTGAATTTGTATGGTGCCACAGAGTTTTAAAACTCAGAACGCTGTTTGCTCCTGGATTGAGAATACCTCTCTTCTGTCTGCTCTCATTTCGCTCTCACCAGCTTTGGAAACCATTGAAAAAATATGAACCCCAAGAGAGAAAAGTCTCCTACAGTGAACAAGGTTTAAGAAGAATACTGGGCCCCAATAAAAAGAAAGAGTACTTACAAAAGGACTACAGTGATCTCGAAGCACAGTAAACAAGAAACTCTTCTGATATTGCCTCAAACCTTTCCATTTTATTTTTCTTCTGCTCTCTTCTGTCCCTATTTGCATGTGCATATCACGTATGCATGCTAGCGTGGGGCGCGGCATTACTGTCGGCATTAACCGAATTAGAGTTTAAGTTTTAATAAAATTTCACTTTTCTTCTTTAAACCTAAGAAAATCTGTTTATGCTCATTTATTTGCCTTACAATTGGAACATGATGAACAAGGATTCAGCAAGGGGGAGGTCAAAACACAGTGTGTTTAAAAATTAAACCCTGTTACAATAAGACCAGATGAAGATAGTAAAAGACTCCTAGACACCTTTCTCACCTGGTCGTAACAATGCTTAAACTGGTTTTGGATTGATCTCAATTTGCATTCTGCTGTCATTTGTCATTTTTCCACATTTATTCTCCCCTCTTCTCAAGGTAGTGGTCCCCTGGTATTTGATTTACATGCCCATTCTTTATATGGTTGCCTTATAAGGGAATGTTTGTGAACTGTTTGGCTGCAGGTGGCACCATGGTCAAGCTTGAAAACTGTCACACCCTGCATCCAAATATGTGCACCATCTTAAAGCAGGCAGGGAGGGATCTTTGGACAATGATCGGGAGCAGGAACCCTGACATCAGCTACCTCAGCACTGAGCTGACATCCTTCCTGGCCTATATTGCTGATTACCGTATCACACAATGCATGTGTTGACAGAGCTATAGCGGAACACCCAATAATTCAGTGATTTTCTTTTGGCACTGAAAATCTGATGGTTACCATGTAAATAACAGACACTAGGTAATTGCAAGCCCCTCAGTTAGTGGCTAAACCTTTAACTAGTGGAGCAGTACAAATAACTAATCTCCATTAAATAATGACATAAAATAGGCGATCTGACCATTTTATCAATAATAATAAAGACTTTTCCCATTGTCAGTATAACTAAACTTGCATGTTTTTGTACAAAAAGTTTACAGATAAAGATGTCTTACTTGATGAAAATGTCCCTTTGATTACCTTTGACTACATAAAATATAAGACTGAAAACATACTGCCTCTTCAGCACTCCTATTCATTACTAGTACAGAATTATAGAGGTTTCTTTGTTGGCACTGCTCTTGTCTTTCTGCAGGAACATCATTAGTTGTATTCCGCTAAGTGTGCATGGAGACATATTCAGACTAAACTGTCTTAATCAGGATGGTAACACTAAAAATACTGCCATGCAGTCTTTTCTTCAAGTTCTAAGTGGCATGATCATCAGCATTAATTCAGGTATCAGTGGTTCTGACACCAGAAACATCAGGTGTAGTAAAACCTTATTTTTTAAACTTTTTTTTTCTTCAGTTGTTGATTTGATTTACAGTCTCATTAAAATAAATCTGGTATATGATGTAAAATACAGATTGTCCCAATGCAATTCTTGTATAATTCCTATAACTATAAATTGGGTACATGTTTAGGCTATGTTAAGATGTCTCACATTTTTCTGGACTGACTGGTAATATTAAAAGTTGTATCATACCTCCAGGCTTAAATCGCAAACTTAATTGACTGAAAATGGACTTGGGTGAAATAAGCATAAAGTAGAAAGCCCGCTTTTGTGGTAAATTGAGATAGAAATATCACTCTTGGGATCACTGAAGTGACTGATAGTCAATCTAGAAATCCATTCGGCTGTGTTCTTGCATTATTCCTCAATGAAAGGGGAACATGGATTGTAGCAAATATAACACATCAAAAGGTATATTTTCCAGCAAAAGAGCTTATTATGAGTAGCTATCTGTGAACGTATAGTAACCTAGAGGGAAGAATAGCCCTAGTCTATGTGTAGTGAAATTGTAAGCGCTTAAATAAATGCTTTATGATGTTGCTACTCAGAAACTAAAGCAATTTTTCTTCCTTGATTGTTACATTTAGAGATGGTGGAGATAACTCATACTATAGAAGGATTTCAATTATTTCCAATGGAAATACACTCTCAGTTTCAATTGCTTTGAGTGAGAACCAGGCACCATAATGGGAGTTGTTCAAGTTATTGCTTCTGCAAGTGAAAAATGGGATTGGATTTTTTTAGCACAATTAATTCAAAAGACCGCTTTAGTGTCATTTTGTTTTGACTATTTTTCTAAATTGTTAGTTATTTTGTATTCATTAGATGGTGCAGAATTTTAGTGCTGAGGAATGGATTTCATGCCCAGCACCCACTCCCTGCTGCCATAACCCTCCCCACTGTGAAATATTGTGCCTAGTGTCAGCACTGGGCATTCTCAGATCGCATACATATGGAATGGATGGAAAATAAAGCTCCCTGGATTCTGCTTCAACAATATACATTAACCTTAGCCAAGCACTTCCTGTTCTTTTCCACCACTGTGTTAGTGTGAATATTTCTATTTAACACAGCAACCATCCTCATTAGGTGGTATGGATTCACATCGACTCTAAACTAGGCTGATACTGCTAAAATATTCATATCAGAGCCATACAACCATCAAACCATTTAACTGTTTGAGCTAGATTCAAACCAGATTCCGAGTGAAAAAAAAACTATTGCACTACCATGGATATCATCTTTATTTTTGGAGTCATTGGATGGAGTCTTTTCAATTGAGTACTTCTGTTCGTTTTATAAACAGATGTTACATTATCTGAATTTCAGTCATTTCTACTTGGACTGTTTGCAGAGTATCAAATGAAACTAGTGCAACAAGTGTTAGTTCAATAGGCATTGAGGTTTAAATAGCTACAATCACAATTGGAGCTCATTCTTACCATGAAGATATACTCATCTCCCGATTATTCACTAATTTTGTTTTATAGGCCAATAGGCCTTTCAAACTTTTTAAGTATGTAAAACTATCTTTTCAGACAAATCTTAGTCAAGGTAATTTTTTTACATGTTTCTCACTAACAATACTAACAAAAAGAACTTGAGAAATATGGCAAACTGCAAGATATTCCTAATATAGAGCATTCTTTGTTCAAGCTGGTGATTTGTGTAAGTTTCCAAGAAATGCTACTGCCATTCTCAAAGAATTAAGGCAGTACTTGGTGACAAGCAATATATATCATAAATTGAACCAAAATTTTCTGTTTGAATGCTTTCTTCAGTGGCTCAGGTAGTTTTTCGGTTGAGGCCTGTGTGAAAGCAGCCGTGCATGATCCATGAAGAGGTGAGCATCCAGTAAATAGATTTTCAGAGGGAAATGCTGTTATTAAGGATGAAATTGAATTATTAATAGAGAATGGAGAGACATAAAGATTTCTACGAGGCCTGTGATCCTATCAGAGATAAATCAAACCCAATATAAAGCATTTTATTGTTTAAAGACGCTGCAACTGATTTTAAAATGTTCATGTTGAGAAGAAGTTGTTTCGTTTATTTCGACCCAAATGTGTAGGTAGTCACAGCCTGGAACTGGATTGTGACAGAATAATAGGCAGGTTGTTACAATCAGTAGCAGGCTGCAGACTATTAATGGTTCAGAGATATGGGGTTGTTGTAAGTACAAAATGTTGATAGCTAATTTCATTGTTTTGTCCACACAGTATTAGAATATTATATGCGTTGGAGGAGTTGCAGCTCATCATGCCTGGGGACTCAGTACTGAGGGAACCTCAAATCTGACCCCGGCAGTCATATTAGCTTTAGCATTATTCAATTAAAAAACGCACAGCATTATTTTAAGCACTTTATTATGCCTTGAATATTATCACTACTGTCACTTACCTGTTGATTAACTACAACTTCTGTCAGACAGATCACTCAGCATTTGAGAGCCCACTTGCCTGTCTGTTGGTGCTATATATTATTCATTTCTGTCTGTTGCTTTCTTGTAGTGAAAACAAATTCATTGTAAGTGACCAAATTTTAGCCAGTCAGGATTCTAGCCCCAGGGTATGATAATACGCTATAACCTAAATGTAATATAATCACACCTCACTTGAGTAGTGATAATTGCCTGAAGCACATGCTCAATTTCTGAAGGAGAATAGTTCAGCTTGATTAGGGATGTCATAAAATGCAAGCTGTCGTGATATCATATTGGACTCAACCATAGCGTATTGGGGGTGTTATCGGAGTGAATTATCATGCGGTTAACAGGTTAAATAAATAATGGAACTGAATTCCAAAGACTGAAACTGAGTAGCAGTAATGGTCTGTATGTACACTGCCCCTTCTTAATTGAGGATAGCCTGGATGATTGACGGACTTTGGTCTTGTCCTTCAGTTGTTCGGCCTGTGCTCGATTTGGCAGGCAGTATACAGTCATGTCCATTAGTGTTTAAATAATTGCTGGCAAACAAAACTAAACATTGCTTCTGATAGGAGCCACGGAATTGATATTAAAAACTATCACTCACACTAGTGAAATATCATTTAAAGGGTCAATGGTCTTTTGCAAGATGCTCTATGAAGACATATCTCTTTTGAGAAATACAGTGTTCCTGATGATAGCAACATCCCATCTCATGCACATGTAAAGTCATTTTGATCATGTATTGGAAAGAACGGTCATTAAATTCAAAGCACTGGTCTGCAACAGTAGACTAGTAATATGTAGAATTAAATTACCTCTGGAACCATACACATTTCCCAGCAATAATATGGTGCGCACTGTGCCTCACTGCCTTAAGGCGTGTGCTTATCCATTACCCTCCCTAAAAAGGCAACATAGCTTAGTTATTCATAGGGCTGTGCATCATACTTTTATTCAAGTTCAAAGTAATGACAGAAAGGCAAATTTGTGTTGTTTGGATATTTTTGTCTCTTCCCAAATTCAGAGTTGAATGATGTGCATAACCCACTGAGCTAAGAATAGCCTCCATTTATTTTTGATTACCTGGTTTGTGTCTCAAAGAACTGAAGCTATATTTTTGGTCTGATGTTGGGCAAGATAGGAAGCTAGTAAAAAAAGCCCTAATTAGACAGTCATTTTCACTCAGAAGGCTGGATTTAATGGGCTCCCGAAGGTGAGCTAGGAGGTGGGGTGGGGGAGGTGGGGGGCAGGTGGGGGGTGGAAGCCATAGAATTGTAGCAGGGGGGGGACGGAGGCCCTGTTGCCTTCCTGTTGCACCACAATTAAGTCGGGGAAGGAAAGGTAAAGAGACCAATTGAGGACCTTAAGTGGTCTATTACCAGCCACTTAGGGGGTTCCTTCCTGCCGCTCTGGATCTAAGCCAGCGGCAGTGGGTGGAGGGGATCCTCTGCCACATCAGGAGGTCACCCCGTAAAATAAGGTGACTTCCCTGTGGGCTTTGGGGGCTGCTCAATGGACAATCTGTGGCCCACGGAGGGCCCCCAGCAGAAAACACTCGTCGCCTACCCTCCCTCTCCCCATTGCCAGGGCCGGCCATACTGGCCCCAGCAACCCCGCCTCATTTTCCTGAGGCCCGGGTCTCCAGCGCTGGGCCTGGTTCCAAGGCACCCTTGACTACCAACAGTGTCCACCGCTCCCGATGGCACTGCCGATACTACTGAGCTGCCCATCCTCTGTTTGGCCGGCAGCTCTTGAAGGCGGGATCCCATCTTTAAAGGGATGGGGATCCTGGCACCAGGCACTTAAGTGCTTGAGAACTGTAGAATCATCCGGGGGATGGGGTGCGGGGGTGCGGAAGAGGGGCTCTGAATGGCCAAGGTGGGATTCCTACCACCTTTTTGGCCTGGCACTGGGAGCCCTGCTGGCTGCACTAAATCCAGCCCAAAGAAACTACATTTATGTGCTGTAGACTCTGTTTCCTAGGCACCAACCCCATCCCTCTCTCTGGTAACTATCTGAGGCTGAACTACACCGTTCACAACCTGGGTGCAGTATTTGACCTCGAGCTGAGCTGCCGACTCCATCACCAAGACCAACTGCTTCCACATTCGTAACATCACCAGACTTCAGTCCTGCCTCAGATTATCTGCTGCTGAAACCCTCATCTCTGCCTTTGTTACCTCTAGACTTGACTATTTCATTACCTTAAAGCATGTGCTTCCCCATAAGAAGGCAACATATCTTATTTAATATAATAATAAAAGGAAAATACTGCAGATGCTGGAAATCTGAAATAAAAACAAGAAATGCTGGAAATACTCAGCAGGTCTGGCAGCATCTGTGGAGAGAGAATTAGAATTAGAATTAGAACATTACAGCGCAGTACAGGCCCTTCGGCCCTCGATGTTGCGCCGTAGAGAAGCAGAGTTGATGTTTCAGGTCAGTGACCCTTTATCAGAACATATCTCATTTATTCATAGGGCTGTGCATCATACTTTCATTCAAATGCAAAGTAAAGACAGCAAGGCAAATTTGTGTCTATTTCAGCGCTGTGCTGGCTGACCTCCTGTCTTTCATCCTACATAAACTTGAGCTCATCCAAAACTCTGCTGCCTGTATTCTAACTCGCATAAAGTCCTGTTGTTCCATCACCCCTGTGCTTGCTGATCTACATTGGCTCCCAGTCTGGCAATGTCTTGGTTTTAAACTTCTCATCCATGTTTTCAAATCCCTCCATGCCCTTGTTTCTACTTATCTCTGCATTCTCCTCCAGCCCACAACCCTCCAAGATTTCTGCACACCTCCAATTCCGGCCTATTGAGCATCAATGATTTTATTTACTCCATCATTACTGACTGTGCTTTCAGCTGCCTAAGCCCTAAATTCTGGAATTCTCTCCCTCAACCTCTTCACCTCTTTATCCTCTGTTAAGACACTGCTCAAAACCTACCTCTTTGACCAAGCACTTTGTCATCTGGCCTAATATCTCCTTGATGTGGCTCAGTGTCAAATTTTTTGTCTGATAATGCTTCGTGAAGTGCCTTGGGATGTTCTACTCCATTAAAGTACTATATAAATGCAAGTTGTTGTTGTTTAGATGGGGTTTCCACCAAACTTGCACCAAAGTTAGGCAGCCAGCCTCTTGAATTTTATAAGTTTCTTAAGAAAAGCTAATATGAAAATGTATTTCGAGTAAGCAGGAGAGTAGAGTTGTGAAAAAAAGTTTAGATCTGAAGGGGCCAAATGTTGTACTGTAACTTTCTATGATTCTACCCACTACCCTGGCTAAGATCATAAATTCAGTACAGACTTAGAAGTGAAGCTGGAACCTTCTGCTCTGTGCCACCTATAGTAGTTTTTTAATCTGTTTGACCATTAGTGAAGCTAATTGCTTCCTCTTTGGTAAGTTGGCACAGGGTACAGCAATTTTAATTTGTAGATTCCTTGCAATATGCTGTTCTGTATAATTAGTAGTCTGAAATGCCAAACTTCTTGCGCAGTAACAATTCAAACAACAAACAAAGAACAGTACAGCATAGGAACAGGCCATTCGGCCCTCCAAGCCTGCGCCGATCTTGATGCCTGCCTAAACTAAAACCTTCTGCACTTCCGGGAACCGTATCCCTCTATTCCCATCCTATTCATGTATTTGTCAAGATGCCTCTTAAACATCATTATCATACCTGCTTCCACCATCTCCCCCGGCAGCAAGTTCCAGGCACTCACCACCCTCTGTGTAAAGAACTTGCCTCGCACATCCCCTCTAAACTTTGCCCCTCTCACCTTAAACCTATGTCCCCTAGTAACTGACTCTTCCACCCTGGGAAAAAGCTTCGGACAATCCACTCTGTCCATGCCGCTCATAACTTTGTAAACCTCTATCATGTCACCCCTCCACCTCCGTCGTTCCATTGAAAACAATCCGAGTTTATTCAACCTCTCCTCATAGCTAATGCCCTCCAAACCAGGCAACATCCTGGTAAACCTCTTCTGTACCCTCTCCAAAGCCTCCACGTCCTTCTGGTAGTGTAGCGACCAGAATTGCACGCAGTGTTCTAAGTGTGGCCTAACTAAAGTTCTGTACAGCTGCAGCAGGACTTGCCAATTTTTATACTCTGTGCCCCGACGGATGATGCCAAGCATGCCGTATGCCTTCTTGACTACCTTATCCACCTGCGTTGCCACTTTCAGTGACCTGTGGACATGTACGCCCTGATCTCTCTGCCTGTCAATACTCCTAAGGGTTCTGCCATTTACTGTATACTTCCCACCTGCATTAGATCTTCCAAAATGCATTACCTCACATCTGTCCGGATTAAACTCCATCTGCCATTTCTCCACCCAAGTCTCCAACCGATCGATATCCTGCTGTATCCTCTGACAATCCTCATCATTATCCGCAACTCCACCAACCTTTGTGTCGTCCGCAAACTTACTAATCAGACCAGCTACATTTTCCTCCAAATCATTTATATATACTACAAGCAGCAAAGGTCCCAGCACTGATCCCTGCGGAACACCACTAGTCACATCCCTCCATTCAGAAAAGCACCCTTCCACTGCTACCCTCTGTCTTCTATGACTGAGCCAGTTCTGTATCCATCTTGCCAGCTCATCTCTGATCCAGTGTGACTTCACCTTTTGTATCAGTCTGCCATGAGGGACCTTGTCAAAGGCTTTACTGAAGTCCATGTAGATAACATCCACTGCCCTTTCTTCATCAATCATCTTTGTCACTTCCTCAAAAAACTCAATCAAATTAGTGAGACACGTTCTCCCCTTCACAAAACCATGCTGCCTCTCGCTAATAAGTTCATTTGTTTCCAAATGGGAGTAAATCCTGTCCCGAAGAATCCTCTCTAATAATTTCCCGACCACTGATGTAACGCTCACCAGCCTATAATTTCCTGGATTATCCTTGCTACCCTTCTTAAACAAAGGAACAACATTGGCTATTCTCCAGTCCTCTGGAACCTCACCTGCAGCCAATGAGGATGCAAAGATTTCTGTCAAGGCCCCAGCAATTTCTTCCCTTGCCTCCCTTAGTATTCTGGGGTAGATCCCATCAGGCCCTGGGGACTTATCTACCTTAATGCTTAAGACACCCAACACCTCTTCCTTTTAGATAATGAGATGACTGAGACTATCTACACTCCCTTCCCTAGGCTCATCATCCACTAGGTCCTTCTCTTTGGTGAACACTGATGCAAAGTACTCATTTAGTACCTCGCCCATTTCCTCTGGCTCCACACATAGATTCCCTTCTGATTATGATTTTGATTAGAGATTCTCTGTCCTTGAGCGGGCCAACCCTTTCCCTAGTTACCCTCTTGCTCTTTATATATGTATAAAAAGCCTTGGGATTATCCTTAATCCTGTTTGCCAATGACTTTTCATGACCCCTTTCACCCCTCCTGACTCCTTGCTTAAGTTCCTTTCTACTGTCTGTATGTTCCTCAAGGGATTAGTCTGTTCCTAGCCTTCCTGCCCTTACGAATGCTTCCTTTTTCTTTTTGACTAGGCTCGCAATATCCCGCGTTATTCAAGGTTCCCGAAACTTGCCAAACTTATCCTTCTTCCTCACAGGAACATGCTGGTCCTGGACTCTAATCAACTGACATTTGAAAGACTCCCACATGTCAGATGTTGATTTACCCTCAAACAGCCGCCCCCAATCTAAATTCTTCAGTTCCTGCCTAAAATTGTTATAATTCGCCTTCCCCCAATTTAGCACCTTCACCCGAGGACTATTCTTATCCTTATCCACAAGTACCTTAAAACTTATGGAATTATGGTCACTGTTCCCAAAATGCTCCCCTACTGAAACTTTGACCACCTGGCCGGGCTCATTCCCCAATACCAGGTCCATTACGGCCCCATCCCCAGTTGGGCTATCTGCATATTGTTTCAAGAAGCCCTCCTGGATGCTCCTTACAAATTCTGCCCCATCCAAGACTCACTAATTGAGTCCCAGTCAATATAGGGGAAGTTAAAATCACCCACCACTACAACCCTGTTACCTTTCCATCTTTCCAAAATCTGCCTACATATCTGCTCCTCTACCTCCCGCTGGCTGTTGGGAGGCCTGTAGAAAACCCCCAACATCGTGACTGCATCCTTCCTATTCCTGAGCTCCACCCATTTTGCCTCGCTGCACGACCCCTCCGAGGTGTCCTCCTGCAGTACAGCTGTGATATTCTCCTTAACAAGTAATGCAACTCCCCCACCCCTTTTACATCCCCCTCTATCCCACCTGAAGCTTCTAAATCCTGGAACATTTAGCTGCCAATCCTGTCCTTCCTTCAACCAGGTCTCTGTGATAGCAACAACATCATAGTTCCAAATACTAATCCAAGCTCTAAGTTCATCTGCCTTAGTTGTTATACTTCTCGCATTGAAACAAATGCACTTCAGACCACCAGTCCTGCTGTGCTCCGCAACATCTCCCTGCCTGCTCTTCCTCTTAGTCTTACTGGCCTTATTTACTAGTTCCCCCTCATTTATTTCACTTGCTGTCCTACTGCTCTGGTTCCCACGCCCCTGCCACACTAGTTTAAACCATCCCGAGTGACGCTAGCAAACCTCGCAGCCAGGCTATTTGTGCCCCTCCAGTTTAGATGCAACCCGTCCTTCTTGTACAGGTCCCATCTGCCCCTGAAGAGATCCCAATGGGCCAGATATCTGAAACCCTCCCTTCTACACCAGGTTTTCAGCCACGTGTTTAGCTGCACTATCTTCCTATTTCTAGCCTCACTGGCACATGGCACAGAGAGTAATCTCGAGATTACAACCCTAGAGGTCCTGTCTTTCAACTTTCTACCTAACTCCCTAAACTCCCCCTGCAGGACCTCCTCACTCTTCCTGCCTATGTCATTGGTACCGATGTGTACCACAACCTCTGGCTGTTCACCCTCCCCCTTCAGAATGCCCCCTGTCCGTTCAGAGACATCCTTGACCCTGGCACCAGGGAGGCAACATACCATCCTGGAGTCTCTTTCACGTCCACAGAAGCACCTATCTGTGCCCCTGACTATAGAGTCCCCTATAACTATTGCTCTTCTGCACTTTGTCCCTCCCTGCTGAACAACAGTGCCAGCCGTGGTGCCCCTGCTCTGGCTGCTGCTGTTTTCCCCTGATAGGCCATCCCACCCAACAGTATCCAAAACGGTATACTTGTTCGAGAGGGAGATAGCCACAGGGGATTCCTGCACTGACTGCCTGCCCCTTCTCGCAGTCACCCATCTATCTGCCTGCACCTTGGGTGTAACCACTTCTCTAAAACTCCTGTCTATGACATCTGCATGCTCCTAAGTGCATCCAGTTGCCGCTCCAACCGATCCATGCGGCCTGTGAGGAGCTGCAACTGGGTACACTTCCTGCAGATGTAGTCGTCCGGAACGCTGGACGTGTCACGGACCACCCACATCTCACAGGTGAAACACTTCACCCCTCTAACTGACATTTCTAGCACTAATTAATAAATTTATTTCAGATAAATAAATACTTATTAAATCCTTACTGAATTATGATAATTATATGGTCCCTTGTGCTAGATTCCTACTATATATATTAAATGCTAACTAAATACAGTAATCTCCTCCCTCTGGTTTAGTTACTCAACTTATTAATTAGTTAATTAGGGTTTTAATCAATTTTTATCAATGTTTTATTTTCAAATTCAGTAAAAAAAAAATTCCCTATCAGCCAATCAAGTCACAGCTTTCCTGTGACGTCAATTTCATTTTTTTTTACCAGCAGTAAGTTTTTTATAGTTGCTGGTCCGAACTCTGCCCTCCGAGTCTTCTCCCAGTCAGCTGTGGTCTTTGGAAGCTCTCGGCTCCCCTCTCTCTGAGGACAGGTCGGAAATAAAGGAGCTCCTCACTCCCTCCTTACCGAACTTCCTCACTTACCAAACTTCCACTGTAGCATTCTATTGCAACCCAAGTCAGCACTCTCATGCAAACAAAGTCAGCACTGTAAGATGGCTCACTTTTATACTGACTCACTCTCGCCCCCTGAAAGCTGGTTTCAACCAATTCTCTAATTAACAAGGTGCAGCTTCAAGCAGAGCCTGAGTGAACCCTGTTTAAAGCTGGTCTAAAACTCACCTTCTCCAACCCTAACAGCAACTATTAAGTTGATCTGCTAAATAAAAGACAGATTAGGTTTAAGATAAAATTAACCCTTAATTATCCTCACTTACCAAACTTCCACTGTCACACTCTATTGCAACCTTAGTCAGCACTCCAGTGCAAACAAAAAAAAGACTAGAGACTAGAGTTTTTAAACTGAACAATGGATAACTGGAGAATCCAGAAATGTAGTTTTAACCTTGTGTTGTACTGTAATAGAAATTGAATTTATTTTACCATAGTGTATTTTACTGTCTGAATTTTGAAATCCAAGCTCTTTTCTTTTACTGCGGCCACTGGATGTAGTCAGTGTATACAACACATAGACCATAGGCTGAATCTATTGAACTACACATTTAGGGCAGGCCCAGCAAACTTTCATTGCTTTCTTCTTGCAGTATGCCCTGCGTATCAATGCAGCTTATCTTTCCTGCAATGCTACTGTGATGTCCACCAGGCAACTAACATGGCCCTGTGCCTTGTCCATGAGGCAGAACAAAAACCAAGGCAAAACTTTGTAGACTGTACTATTTCCCATCTGTATTCGAAAATGAAATAAAGAATTTGTGCAAAAATGAGAAAATTTCTGGAAGGGTTCAGTTGAGATACTCTGACCAGCCGGACAGAGAAAGTGTTATTACATACTCTCGTCATGACTTGATGGAAAAGAAGGTCATGTCTTAATAATGTAACTGGACTTTTTAAGGAAGTTACTAGGTTTATGGACTAACAGCAATCATTGCACTTCAAACTAATTCCTTGTATGTGAAGCACTCTGGCATGTTTCTGAGAGACATGAAAAGGCACTTTATATATGAACATCTTTATTTAAGGGGCAGGCATTGCTTAGAAAAGTAATTTTTAAGAGACACAACAAGACATTATATAAATGGATTTTTTTTTCATTTCTGTTGGAGCTTTACTTTCGAAGCTGTGACCTGTGTTACTACTGACATTGTTGCCAGTGTATTTTTCATGTGGCTCTGCATTATGTGACAAGAATAAGGAGTATTTTACATTGTGACACTGAAGTAGAGTTCACTGGCAGGAAGGGAAACTTTTAAATGGAAGCTACACACTGTTTTACATACATATGTATTAGTCTGGGCAGCCTGACCACCTGTCCACTAGCCTGGACTCAGAAAATATACCCTGGATACACTCATCACTAACTGTTTCCTACTGTCAAATTCACTAGCATCCTCTTAAAGGATAAAGTTTGAAAAGAAAAAAATTACATGTGTGTTTCAATGCATATAGTGAAAATATTACCTCAGCAGAACTGAATGCACTGAAACAGGCCCAAGGGATGGAGAGGGTGGGTGTTAACTATCTTCCTGACAATAAGCACAACTTGCACTATCACTGAACAGCAGTCACACTTAGCACTTCAGTATCCCAGCCAAATCTGAACTAGATTTTTGTGGCGGAGAAGGACCTGTCTTTTATTATTCTAAACTAAACTAAACTAAACTAAACTAAATGACCTTGATATTGGCCTGTTGCCTTCTGTTTACAATGCTGAGCCATGTTGAATTATTTAAACATATTGGGGGGAAAACAAATCGCACCAGTGGTCCAATGAGTAATTGAAGAGAGCCCCAGGTTGACGTCGTAAAGACCTGACTGGTGTCAGGTTCTCAACAATCTCACCGTTTAGTCTGGATGTTGTGGCTCCAGTATGAATGTGGATGTTTTCTGGCATTATCAATACAGCACAGTGAGCAAAATGGTTCATAGATTGCAAAGTTTAGTACAAAATCTCTTTTCTGGTGTTGCTGTGCATTTGTCACTTTAATTGTGCCATGGAAAGCTAAACTGTTTTCCATTGTAATTTAAGATTTTTTCTGATGAAGAATTTGTTTTAGGCTTTCTACAAATATTAAATGCATGGTCTTGCAAGGAAGACAATATAAAAAAAATAGTATAATTACAGTCTCTAGAGGCTTATAATAAAAAGGCAAATGTCACTATTTGTACCAAGAGTCATTTTCAAGTTCCCAGTTGATTTGGCATAGGCCTAGTCTTTGTTACTCAGTGTTACTCTTTCAGAACAACTGTTGTTTGGCATCTTTAGCAGATAAAACCATTGGACAAAAAGGGTAAATGGGATAATTGTGCACCAAGAGCAAATATCGGGAAAATCAAGTACACACAGCCCCTGATTTTCTGCTGTAACCTCAAGCAGCCACTGCTCTAGGAGAACACAATTGGAAAATATAACCATCGGTGCAGTTGTTGCTGTCAGTCTCATGTCCACGCTATTTTATTAGTACTGCATAGCCCTTTCAAACTAAGCTTCAATATTAGCTTGAATTTTGCCATGGTAAAAATGGAGAAACTGTAAGCATTTGCTATCATTACTCCACTGAAACTGACAGCAGTTTCAGGAGTCAGCACATGCACTGAATAATTCAGAAATCCAGAAGTTGCTGTCAATGATTCTAAATTCCTCCAGCGGGTATGCTGTTGAAGTCCCCTCAGAGTGCATTTCCTGAACATCAGTGAAGAAATGGAGAAAACTTCTACTTTTATGCTGTTAGTCTTGCTGTAAAAATTCTTGGAAATGTTACACCTTGTTGAATGTAGTGTAACTAGGTTTTTAACTTTGTACTAAGTTCATAAATACTGCTTAACACCCTTACTGGCCCTGAAAAGGGCCAGTAAGGGTGTTAAGCAGTATTTATAGTTCATATTTGTGGAATATTTTATATTTGTGGAATATCACATTTTTCCATTGTGATTAAAAATTACACATTTAAAAATTTTTTTTTTTTAATTTACTTAGAATATTTTAGTTGCAGTCTTAATACAATCTTAATCATTCATTTTGTTATCTGAAATTTTAAATTAAAAGTAAAGGAATTCAGTACTTTTAACTTCCTGGTTTGCTGTCTATGAGAATACTTCAATGTGATTGGCTGCTTACCCTGCTTGCAGACATCACTACTGCT
This sequence comes from Heterodontus francisci, assembly GCF_036365525.1. NCBI lineage: Eukaryota > Metazoa > Chordata > Chondrichthyes > Heterodontiformes > Heterodontidae > Heterodontus > Heterodontus francisci. Next base: position 74,088,461 of record NC_090375.1, read on the forward strand.
GGACACCTGGAAATCCCCTTGACCTGGCACCAGATTTGAACTGCAGTCGGGAAAGGTGAAGATCACTGTGATGTGGACTTGAGATCCTTGTGGGCAGCTTCCTCCCAGGTCACTGGCAACCGCCGTTACCTCGTTGCTGACTGCAAAATCCATCATTGCTTCTGTGAGAGGCCTTTTTTATGGTGAATTTTGTGCTCACCAATATGAGGGATGGTTGCACAGGGAAGTGGTGCACTTTCCCATTTCAGGTACCCAACATCATCATTTAACCCAGCTACTTGCAGAGTAAGGTTTCTTCGACTCCATCTCAACAATGTGCCTCAGTCCTAGCCTCAGAAGATCGTCCCTAGTGCACCAGTGCAATAATTCCAATTTCCCACACTGACAATTATTCTTCTCTCGGTGAACCTGCCAATTTAAGAGTAAAAATTCCGAATGTGCTGCCCTATGGTGTGTGCTGGGAGCATGTGTCATAAAATTGTGCTCTCGCAGCAGACACTTTCTGGATGAAAAATTGAGGGCTGGGAATTTGTTCCCAGCAAGGAGAATTTTACCTGGTATGTTAAATCAGGGGCAATTTTGTGCAGGAAGCCTAAGAAATGGATTGAGACTAGTGGTCAGCAACATGTCTGTACACGGACGTCAGCTTCCGTGGAAAAAATTTGAGGTGTGTGTTAATTTTAAATGTCTCGCTAACAGCCTTTCAACTTGTTTTAAAATAACAGAGTGGCTAGGTTATTTTAAATAAAAGCAAAATACTGCGGATGCTGGAAATCTGAAACAAAAACAAGAAATGCTGGATTCACTCAGCAGGTCTGGCAGCATCTGTGGAAAGAGAAGCAGAGTTAACATTTCGGGTCAGTGACCCTTCTTCGGTTATTTTAAAACAGGGTTACCAACATATGGCCCGCAGGCTAGAATCTGTCCTTCCGAAGGTTTCTATCTGGCCCGTCAATCTTCTGTGACTGACAGCGGGCTGCCCATGGTTCAGCTTTGATTGACGGCTCTCTCGTTAAAGTGTGCGTCAGGTGGAGGGGGCGGGCAGAACCTGCGTCTGATGGGTGGCGGATGCCTTTCTTTGCTTGCTCAGTGGCTGACACTGGGCTGCCTGGGCGGGGTGAGTGCTGATTGGCAGTTTGTGCAATTGGCCAGCCCCGCTGTTTTCACGCGGGTGAGGGAGAGTGCAGGAATGGCTGCTGTGGGGGAGAGGGAAAGAGAAGCCAAGGGGAGAGCAGGAAGCGGGCCAGCACACAGACAAAGGTGTGGAGTGGAATGGTGATGAGGGAGCACACAGGGAGTCAGGCTGCCCTTGAAACAAGCACTGGCCTGGGGAACAGAGGAGGGCGAGAGAGAGGGAATATATGAATTAGGAGCAGGAGTAGGCCACTTGGCCCTTAAGCCTGCTCTGCCATTCAGTAAGATCATGGTTGATCTGATTGTAACATCAACTGCACATTCCCACCTACCCCTAATAACCTTTCACCCCTTTGCTTATCAAGAATCTATCTGCCTCTGCATGAAAAATATTTAAAAACTCTGCTTCCACTCCTTTTGAGGAAGAGAGTTCCAAAGACTCACGATCCTCTGACAGAAAACATTCTCCTCATCTCTGTCTTAAATGGGCGACCCCTTATTTTTAAACAGTGACCCCTAGTTCTAGATTCTCCCACAAGAGGAAACATCCTTTCCACATCCACCCTGTCAAGACTCCTCAGGATCTTATTTGTTTCAATCAAGTTGCCTCTTACTCTTCTAAATTCCAGCACATACAAGCCTAGCCTGTCCAACCTTTCCTCATAAGATAACCCACCCATTCAAGGTATTTGTCTAGTAAACCTTCTCTGAACTGCTTCCAATGCATTTACATCCTTCCTTAAATAAGGAGACCAATACTGTACACAGTACTCCAGATGTGGTCACACCAGTGCCTTGTATAAGTGAAGCATAACCTCCCTACTTTTGTATTTAATTCCCCTCGCTATAAATGATAACATTCTATTAGTTTTCCGAATTATTTGCTGTACCTGCATATGAATCTTTTGCAATTGATGTACGAGGACACCCAGATCCCTCTGCATCTCAGAGCTCTGCAATATGTTTTTTTATTCTTCCTGCCAAAATGGACAATTTCACATTTTCCCACATTATACTCCATTTACCAGATCTTTGCCCACTCACTTAACCTATCTGTATCCCTATGTAGCCTCCTTATGCCCTCTTCACACCTTGCTTCCCTACCTATTTTTGTGTCATCAACAAATTTAGCAACCATACCTTCGGTCCCTTCATCCAAGTCATTCATATAAATTGTAAAAGGTTGAGGCCCCAGCACTGATCCCTGTGCCACACCACTTGCTACATCTTGCCAACCAGAAAATGACCCATTTATGCCTACTCTGTTTCCTGTTAGCTAGCCAATCTGCTGTCCATGCCAATATGTTACCCCATACGCAATGAGCTTTTATTTTCCGCAATAACCTTTGATGTGGCACCTTATCAAACGCCATCTGGAAATCCAAGCACAGTACATCCACCAGTTCCCCTTTATCCACAGCACATATTACTTCTTTGAAGAACTGCAATAAATTGGTAAAACATGATTTCCCTTTCATAAAAGCATGTTGACTATGCCTGATTACCTTGAATTTTTAAGTCCCCTACTATAACGTCTTTAATAATAGCTTCTAACATTTTCCGTATTACAAATGTTAAGCTATCTGGCCATAGGGACATAGGCAATAAGAGCAGGACGAGGGCATTTTGACCCCTCGAGCCTGCTCCACCATTCAACTAGATCATGGATGATCTTCTGCCTCAACGCCATTTTCCTGCACTATTCCCGTATCCCTTGAGAGTTATAGACACAGAGAGGGGGAGAGAGGGACACAGGGGTGGGGGTGTTTCAGGGCAGGCATGGGGAGAGAGATGGACAGAGAGGGGGGGGAGAGAGAGAGAGAGAGCAGGGAGAGAGATGGACACAGGCAGGGTGAGGGAGAGAGGGGTAGAGGGATGGACACAGAGAGGGAAAGAGAGAGAGAAGGGGGAGAGAAAGAGATCAGGATCACTCCTGACAGATGGACATTTATCCAAAATCTCTGCATCGCTACATCAAGAGTGCCGGCAGAAATTGACTACTGGTGCAAGCAAAAACAATGCCAGGTATCTCACTAAATAGGGAGAAATGTGTCTTAAATCAGACTGTATTTTGATGGCATTAGGTTGGCCATATACTTTATATACAAATTAATAGCCCCTTTGCCCGAGGCTGAGTCAATAATTTTATCTCATGTCTGTGCTGCAACATGTTGGTGCCTATCCCTGGTTAAGACTGCTTCATTTATGCTGTCTAGGACTCTTGCAGCCAACAGGCAAATAAGGCTCTCGACCCATTACTGAACTGCATTCAGACCTAGATTCTTGAGGTGAAAGGCTAGTGTGCAGTTAACTGCTCCGCACAGTTTCCCACAAGTCAATTCCTTGATCATTCAAATGCTTCAAAACTTTGAAAAGATTACCTCTGTAATTATTCATGTAAACCCTGATGCAGATGCAGTAATTATGTTGTGAGCCCTTTCACTTTTTCAAATAACACTTAAACTTTTAAAGTGTTGATAGTCTCTTTGGATTTTTCATTGTGCCGATAGTTTAAATTGTCTGTGTAGTCATTTAAGTGTGAAAATTGAAATTATATTCCCACTCTCAGGTAACGCTGACTTTATAAAACAGGGAATATTGTCCTGGCCACCCATTAAACACCTCTCCCGATTATTGTTTCCATGGAGATAAAATTCCGTGTTTTCCACTATTGCCAAGACTACCACCCCTGCTCAGTAACATTAAGCAATAATTTTCTCTAATTTCAGTGCCAGAAACATCATGAGATAGTTAATTTTTAAAACTACTTGGAATACTGAATGCCTCCCAGTGAAATGTGGTTTTCATTTCCATTCATGAGATTGACTACAATTCACTTGTGTGTTTGCACAGGAGGCTTTCAGTATACTCTACAGGCATGTGCCTGGCTTTTGTAGACAGAATTCAGAATGAAAAATTATACTCAAGGCTGTTGAGTACTGTTTTGAAATTAAGTTTTTTTTGTAGGGGAGTGAGAATGATTAAAACCCATTGATCCATTTATATTCCCCTGTTTTTTGCTCCCTAACAGTGTCCCTCATCAGAACAATTGATCCTGCAGCCTAAAGCTTGACCAATCCGTTCACTTCTCTCCAGCCACCATGAATTTAGCTCAGCAAAATTCAAGTGGATCTGACTGCTCTAAATTAGACTCACAACATTTGTATTCTCTATGTGGTCCTCAACCTTTTAATTTATCTTGCTTTCCTACACATTACTTCCAGCTCTGTAAAAATCTAACAGTGAGGTTGAATTAAATCAATGACAGTTGGAACTAAGTTTAATTTGTCTGCTTTAGTAAAGGTGTTTATAAAGGGCTTCAAAGGTTATTGTAACTGAAGTGTAGCCTCTTTGAAATTAGTTTTCTGCAAGTCCCTGATGTTTGCAATCGCTTTACAGCTCATCAAGGGCCAGGAATGAGTCAATGGCCCCAATATTTATGGGAGGTTTGGAGGGAGAGGGGGGAGCACATTTGTGCGGGGAATCCTGGGAATGTGGAGGTCCTGCTGAATTAGCGCCAGGACCTCGTGATTCATTTTTTTAACCCTTTTTTCTGTTCAGCAGCTGGGCAGACTGACAGGCATTTCTACATAGGCTGATGGACGTGAAAGCCAGTTGCAGAAGGCAGGAACGGAGGATTATTGTGGATGGTCCCCCTCATCGGGGAAAAATCAGGGCTTGGTTGGGGGGTAAGTCAGATTGGTAATGGAGACAGGGGGAGCAGGAGAGACCATGAAAAGAAGGGGTGGGAGGAGTTGGACTGTCTGTTAGGCAAGAGATTTCAGGGCAGAGGTGGGGTGGGGGTATGTGGTCAGACCAACAGTAAAGAAGTGGGGAGGGCTGGGAGATATCTAGGGATAGAAGGCCTGGGATCATGTGTTTGGATAGTGGGGGGATGTTGGCTCATCACGGCAGAAGATTTGTTAGAGGGGCGGGAATAGCTTTCTTGCTCCTCGCTGCTCACAATCAGTGCTGTAAAAAGCACTTACCCACTTGATTCAGCTGTTCCCATCTCCATTTACCTGCCTGGTTTCCTGAGCCTTGGGAACTCTAGCTGGCAACTGTTAAATTTAAGGCTGACAGCGCAACCACTAGGTGGCGCAGTACTTGCACACACGCAAATGCACCCTCATGCACTGAAACGTCACTGCCTGCGATGTTTTTGGCAACTGCCAGTAGTAAAGATGGCGCTGCTCAACTTATCACAAAAACAAAAACAAATGAAACCCAAATGCCCACAGTGGCTGTAATTGTCACCTGTATCCCACCCCCAACAGTACCCCACTCCCTCCTGCCATCGCGCATCTCTTCGCTGCTGCCTCCTGCGCCCGTCTGCTCGCCGCTTGCTCCAAGCCTTGCCACTTCTTCCCCCCTCGGCCACTCGCTGCTTCTCCCTCATTCGCCTCCTCACTCCCTCCCACTTCTGCTCCCCGCTCCCTCCTGCTTCTGATCCCCGCTCTCTCCTGCTTCTGCTCCCTGCTCCCACTCCCTCCTGCTTCTGCTCCCCACTCCCTCCCACTTCTTCTCCCCACTACCTCCTGCTCCTGCACCCTGCTCCTGCTCCCTCCCACTTCTGCTCCCTGCTCCTGCTCCCTCCCACTTCTGCTCCCCACTCTCACCCACTTCTACTCCCCCTCCCTCTGCTTCTGCTCCCCACTCCCGCACTCTCTTCTGCTCCACGCTCCATCCCGCTCGCAGTCTCCCTCCCCTCCCCTCCCCTGCCTATCTTGTCACTCTCTCTCTCCCCCGCTTACCCCGTGTGGAGAAGAAAGGCGGCAATTGAGGGAGGGGATGGGGTGCAGAAGCGGGAGGGAGCGGGGAGCAGAGGCAGAACAGTGGGGAGGAAGTGGCGAGGCTGGAGCAAGTGGTCCAAAGGTAGGTGGGGGGGGGGGTGGTGAAATGGGGAGTGAGCGGCCAAGGGGAGAGAAGTGGCGAAGCCGGGAGCGAGTGGCTGACAGATCAGGGGGGTGAAGTGGGGAACGAGTGGCTGAGGTGGGGAGCAAGTGGCGAGCAGACGTTGCTGTACGTGATGACATTTTCATGCACATGCGTGAATTAGTCCTGGCAAGCCAGGTGGGGTGCTGGCGTAGGCTGCGCATGCGCAGCACCATATTGACAACAAGAGTCTGTTCTGCGCATCTGTGAAGCTGGAAGCGCTCTGATGACGTCGGCGCTGGGCTACGTTGTCAGGAGTCACTTCTTAAATTTAAATTGAGCTCTCAACTGCACAGTGGGAGCCTGATTTAAATATTATAATGAGTTGTCCCGCTTCTCGAAAGTGAAATACAGACACACCTCGCAACCCGCTGCTGTAAACATGGTGGCTGGTGCGTATGTGGTGGATAGAGAATACTTTGTGATTTAAAATTTTTTAATCTACATCCCAATGCCTCTGCACCACCCACCCTTCACCCCTGCCACCTGTTGTGGTGGTGCTGTTAGAACTGATCTACTGGAGGGAATTTTATGTGGTTTTCTTCATATACGTTTGCTGCTTTCTAAACTTCTATTCATAGCCAGATGGACTTCCCAAAGGAAACTTAATTTAAAGAAAGATTATCTTTATGAAAAAGCCTTTTGAGAAATCATTTATCAGTTTATTTACAAACGCAAAAGGAGTAATGTAAATCACATTGAAAAAATATTATCAGGCCAGATGGCACAGTCACGGCAAAAATAACGCATGACTTTGAGTCTTCTCAAAATTGTTAGCCTGACATTTTGATGAGGTAGATACTCATTTAATAAAGTACATTTATAAAATATGTCCTAAAATAAAGGCAAAATACTGCAGATGCTGGAAATCTGAAATAAAAACAAGAAATGCTAGAAATACTTAGCAGGTCTGACAGCATCTGTGGAGAGAGAAGCAGAGTTAATGTTTCAGGTCTGTGACCTTTCATCAGAACTGGAGTTCTGATGAAGGGTCACTGACTTAAAACGTTAACTCTGCTTCGCTCTCCACAGATGCTGCCAGATCTGCTGAGTATTTCCAGCATTTCTTGTTTTTATTTTATATAAAATATGTCCGCCAGCCTTTGAATTCTTGTTTTTGTTGTAGTATGTGAGAAGAGTTAAAGGACAGTTACAGTTTTACTTAAAAATAGGAAGCCATTGCTTTTTACTTTAACACATGATGTGCAGCCATTTTTTTTCAATACTCACGCAGAATAAATCACTTAAGAAAGGGGTGTAAGTTTACAAACTCAATGGCTCAAAATTAGTAGGGCATCTTTGTGGTATGCTTGGTTAGTTAAACATTACCTGCACCCTTCACTTGCAAAGATGGTGGAAATGTAAGCTGATAATTGTGAGGACATCTTTTGGACCTTGGTGTATGGCAGGACCAGTGGGAAAAGTCCTTAACTAATGATTGAGAAACAAACAGAGGAAGGACTGAGAAGGAGGGTGAATTAGATTGAATGAATTCAATATCAGATCAGGAACAGAAAAGAAATAAAGAGAGGCAAAGAAAGATTTGTAAAGAGCCAGAAAAGAAAAGTGAGATTTTTTAAAATAAAAATGGTCTTCTTTAAAATCACCAACAATTCCCTACCTCCATAATTTTTATTGCTCATTTTCTGGGCCACAGAGGTTGATTGGCAGTCATTAACAATTATCACATCATTAAAAGGGTACTTACTCTGCTAATTAATAAACTTAACTTTCTGTGGTGAGTTTAATTGGCAATTTATGTGCAAATGAAGCGACTTCATGAAACTGATGGGGAGATTAAGTTCAAGCTGCTGTTTTTGCGAAACAGCGCAGCAGTGCAAAACGACCAGCCGCTTGACATGATTTACAATTCACAGGATATGTCTTCATTGTCACAAATTGCTGGCCAGTTTTCACATACACTGTTATTGCCTCAGCAAATTCTGGACCAATTTGTAGAGGTGAACACGCCGTGGTGGGGTGTTGTACTCTTGTTCTGCTCCCTGAAGACTGTGTGGAGCTTTTGTATCTGAAATGGAAGTAAGGGACATGAGTTAGCATTTAGTGGCTTGTGTAAATAGAGATAGATAAGTGGCTTTTGCAAGCAGCAGCATTGGATTATGCATAGTGTGTGAAGCTGAGATTTAAGTAATGAGTGGAATGAGGTAAAGATCCTTTCATTGCAGGACCTGACATTGACCTGCTGTAGTGCTTTTTGTTGTATCCATTTCCCTTTCTTTTTTGGGTGAATTCTAACAACTGTCCCTTCTCTCTGAACTTGCTTGATTCTTATCAGCTAGAACTTGTCTTTTACATAACTTATCTCATTCTCAGAAGCTGCAGAAGGGAGGTACTTTGCTTCATCTGCCTCCATGCTGATGAGCTTCCCAGTTTCTCACTTGGTGGATTACATCAGTTTAGAAAAACAGGGATTGATTTGTCACTGCCCTTATGTGTTTTTTCTTCAACATTGTTTTGGCAGTTTTAAAATGTGTTCTTCGCTTTGTAATTTGACTCGAGGGGTGAAAAATTGGTTCGCAACCATTTTCTGGCACGGGGGTCATGAATCACAAGCAGACCATGCCTGGTCCCATTGAGGCAGGTGCAGAACCCAAACTTTGTGCTGCCTCCACATTTCCATGATTGTAGTGCTCATCCGAGCATGACCCTGCTACTGGCTAGCAGTACATTCAACAGGGGGCCTAGCAAGCATGTATGGCTAGCACGTGTTCCAGCTAACTCCCAGCTCTTATGGGAAACTTCACTGATTAGGAGGAAGCTGCTGCTGACTGCCAGTTGTGCAAATGGTTGCAAAAGGAAGCTGAACAAATGGAGCATTGGGAAGAGAGAAGGCCCTGAAGATCACGGATATGGTTTTGGAGCCGTTAGTGATGGAGGTCAACAGGAGGCAAGAGGCTCTGTTTCCACGGGGGATCAGGGGGCCTACAAGGAACAGCCTGAGAAGGAAATGGGAGCAGGTGGCCAGGGAGGTCGACTTCCAGAGTCTGGCCTCGGCAACGTGGCAGCAGTACCGCAAGAAGTTTAATGATCTCACACGGGTGATCAAGGTCAGTGAATGCATCTTCAAAGGACATCTCATGCCCATCACACCATGAACCTCTCACATTGCTCAATGCACCACACTCCCATCATTCACCCATCAGCAGTCCCTAGCAGTGAGCACTCAGGCCTGACAGTCACATGCTGCAGCTCACCTTCATACACCTTCCAATGATGCAAGCCTCACACCCTTGCAGCCTGCAAATACACGCAGCATTCAGCTATGATAGGCACATCATCCAAACACAATGGAACCCAATCATTGATTGTCCTGCAAGAAAGAGGGAAGACTAAGTCACACACAATTGCAGGGAGCAGAGCAGAGCCGGCGGAGGAGAGGCGCGCCAACATTTCCTGAGCCCTGTGGAGGTGATGGTTCGCTGCACCATGGGAATGGCTGCCACAGAATCCATTGCAACCAGTGTCACTGAGAACACTTTTGATGATGGTGATATGTTCGTGCCTTATGCCCCTGTGCAGCACTCACCTCAACATCATCCTGTTATCTGGCATGAAGTGCAAATTGCTGATGGCGTGATCATGGAGCTCTTGCTTTCCATCCCACCCCACTTCCCTCACCCCTACCCAGCCTTTCTGATTTTTTGCTTTCGGACACACAAGAACTGCCGTCTGCCCAGCCATAGCCTCAGGAGGAAGGTTGAGAGCAACACCACAGCACTGATGTGTTGTGTCCTCATCATTTGATCTGACAGTTGCAGCCACCAGCTCAGATCCTGGCACTGTTTGAACTTTAGAGGGCAATATAGAGTTGGTATCTGCACATGGTGAGTCCTGGGCATAAGTGAGCTGCAGACAAGCCGGGGAAAAGGATAATTCATGTGCCAGCTTCACTGGAGGGCATGATCGCACACAGGTTCCTTTACAGGGGATTCAGATGATTTCGATGGCGCGTTCTATAGAAGAAGGCTGATGGGCATGCACACCAGCCTCCTGCCACTGTCAAGGAGCATGGAAGAGTCCAGCTCCAACGTGGCACAGGGCATGGAATGGAGCTTGGAGTCCATCCTTTCCAGCGTGGAAGTGGTGGTCAATTCTATGACAGCACTTGTGCACTCAGCTGTGATGCAGCTTCTGGTGGCCGATGTCTCAGCTTCCATTGCAGCACAGGCAGAAGCCACCCAATGTCTCAGTACTGCAGTGGAAGCTCAGATGGTGGTCATGAGATCTCTTCTTTTGCTATGCAGGCTCAGACTATGTGATCATGGCTGCTGATCTCAGTGCTAAAAGGGGCATGCAGGCTCACACAGAAGTCCAGTTATCTGTCCTCCAGCAGCTTACTAGGATTTCTGAGGCGCAGCCCTGGGGGAGTGGCAGTGACACTCTCTGTTGTCTACCCTCAGGATGACCACATGCATGCTCCCGCCACTGCCACTCCGCTAGTAACCCTTGGTGTTGGCTCTTGACCAGCCAGCCCAGACTGTTGGTAGCCATGCTGAGGTTATACACTCTGAAGCTGGCTCCACAAGGCTCAGAGCTGCTCAAGAACACATTACAACCCCATCTACAGTCTCCCCTATTAAAAGCGTTCCACCAGTCATGTTGCAGACACTGGGGTAGCACTGCATAGGAGCATTGGGCCAGGCAAAGTGGGCGCAAGGCAGGATATTAAGGGAACGCACATGTGTGAATAGATCATTTATGTTTGTATAATTGGTTGTGTTCTTGCATAAAAATGGTATGGAAAGATTTTTATCGGTGGCTTTTGCTGCAGAATTTTGCCAAGAGGGCACTGTAATGTGACAAGGCAGATGGATGGGAAGATGGGGAATTGTGGATCAATTGTGGTGAAACAATGACATCCTAAGGGAACGGAAGTCTCAGTAAGCACTCACTGACAGTCCGTCCAGAACGAAGGGGTCATGGATGCCTCTTCCCTGCCTCCTCTTCCTCCTCCCAAGGTGGCCTCCGTACGCCTAGTGGCAGTGGCTGTGCCTTCATAATGGCGAGGTTGTGGAGGATGTAAGAGACTAGGACAAAATCCAAGCCATGCTCCAGTGAGTATTATAGGGCTTGCTTTGAGGGGTCCAGGCATTGGAACCATTGCCTAACAACACCAGTGGTCTGCCCCATGACGTTTCTGAAAGCAGCTTAGCTCTTAATGTAGGCCCGTTTTCATTGCATGATCAGGTGGCCGAGGGGAGTTCATCAGCCATGTGTACAGGGGGTATCCCTTGTCTCCAAACGACTACTTGGTTCTTGGTGGTGGCCTAAAGATGACAGGAACAGCAGACTGCCTCAGAATGAAGACTGCTACCAGGATAGTGGGCATGCACCAACATGGTTGTTTGGACATGGGTGCGCACCAACTGCACATTAATGGAGTCATAGAGTCATAGAGTTATTCGGCCCATTGTGTCTGTGCCGGTCATGCCGGAGTGGAACCCTTTGTACTTCCAATACCTCTCCCCATCGACAGCTGGGATTTTGTTTTGGTGACGGGGGTCTCAACCATCGTCAAAAGCAGTGGCGAGAGCCCCCCACTACCCCCTCTGGGGAAGGCACGCCAAATCAAGTGCCAATTAGGCACTTAAGTGGACAACGGCGGGCCTTGTCCAGGATCCTGGCCAATTAGAGGCCAGCAGCTCTTTAACTAAGCAGCGCTACCGCAGAGATGTTGGCTGCTGCCGGTACTGGACTCACCCGAGCCCTGGAACCAGTCCACCGGTAAGTCACAGCGGGAGGGGTTTTGCAGGGTGGGCATCACACGGGAGAAGGGTGTATGGCTGTCGGCAGCAAGGGCGGGGGGGTGGCTCTCAGCGGGTCCCCAACTTCCCAATGCTGCGTCCCTCGTTCAGACACTGTGCTTTTTAACAAGGACCGCCCCTCCTTCTGGAGCCGCCAAGCAACCCATGCAGGCTTGCATCGTGTGCTCCCTGTGCGACGACAGGCCCGCCTACTGCTGGGCTAATGCCAGTGGCGGCGGGATGAGGTCCTTAATTGCCCACTTAAGGGCTTCAATTGGTGGCGGGGCGGGAAGGCAGTCCACGGGCCTTCCTGCCGGTGACTTAAGTCAGGTCTGCCCTGCCACCATCCCGCCCAACTAAATGCTCTCCCCACCTCCAAACCCGCTGTGGAGGAGAGTGTAAAATTCCCCCCATTCTTTATGTTCAGCTCATGTCTTAACGTTGAAATGCAAAGAAATCCTACAACAGGACATCTTTTGCTTATCAACAGTTTCAAATCTTCTCTTGTAGTTTACTGAATCTTGGTCATTCTATCCTCAGGGGTAGCTATTACAGCATATTGATGTTATCTATCTACTTCTGTATCTGAATGTGTGTCGATTGGCATGTACACAATGTACTTTTCTTGGCTTTCCTCCAGACAACCTCAAAATCATATTCTCAAAGGTGGGATATCATTTTCTGGAGCTATCTGGGAGCACTAATTAGAACCTTTTTCAAAATGGATTCGACTAATTTTTGATCCCTTTCTACAGTTGTATTTTTCTCAAAGATACACTGCTCAAATTTCATCAAACCAAAAACAATAGCTAAAGGTTATTTTTCTCTTTGATTATAATTGATCTCAATTTCTCTTCGGGTCTGACTACAGAACAGAAAACAGAGCAATGGTAGTTATTCAGATTGGCAAATGGTGGGAAGTGATGTTCCACAAGAATTGGTACTGTGACTATTGTTAATCCATTTACATAAATGATTTGGGCTCAGGAATCAGAAGTACAATTTCAAAATTTGAGGATGACACAAATTGGCGAGTATAGTAAATACAGAGGAGGACTGCAACAAAATAAGGAAAACATTAATAAACCTGTAGAATGGGCATGTAATTGGCAAATGAACTTCAATGTAGATAATTGTGAGGTAATACATGTTGGTAGGAAGATAAAGGAGGCCACATACCCCTTGAAAAATAAGTGTCTAAGTAGGGTAGAGGAACATTGGGATTTAGAAGAACAGATAAAGTAGCATTCAGGTTAATGAGGCCATAAAAAAAGCAAAGCAGTGAGGTTCATTTCTAGAGGGATAGAACTAAAAGCAGAGAAGTTACTTTCAACTTGTGCAGAACTTTGGTTAGACCACACTTGGAGTACTGTGAACAGTTCACGCGCCATGTTAAAAAAAAGTTAGAGACACTGGAGAAGGTGCAATAAAGATGTACTTGAACGATATCAGAACTGCAGGTTATATCTATCAGGAAAGATTTAATAGGCTGTGGCTCCTTTCTCTAGAAAAGGGAAGACTGAGGGGTGACCTGATAGAGCTCTTCAAGATTATGAAAGGGTTTACATACGACCATACGAACTTGCAAACTCGGCCCCTCGAGTCTGCACCACCATTCTATAATATCATGGCTGATCTGTTTGTGGATTCAACTCCCCCACTTTCCTGCCTACCCCTGATACCCTTTGACTCCCTTGTTTGTCAAGAATCTGTCTACCTCTGCCTTAAAAATATTCAATAACCCTGCCTCCACTGCTCTCCGGGAAGAGTTCCACAGACTCACAAACCTCCGAGAAAAAGTTTCTCATCTCTGTCTTAAATGGGAGACCCTTTATTTTCAAACTGTGCTTCCTAGTTTTAGTCTCTCCCACAAGGGAAACCATCCTTTCAACATCCACCCTATCAAGTCCCCTCAGGATCTTGTATGTTTCAATAAGATCACCTCTCATCCTTCTAAACTCCAGTGACTACAGACCCAACCTGTCTAACCTTTCCTCATAAGATAACCCTCTCATCCCAGCTATCAGTCGAGTTAACCTTCTCTGAACTGCTTCCAGTGCAATTATATCCTTTCTTAAGTAAGGAGACCAAAATTGTAGACAATACTCTGGATGTGGACTCACCAATGCCTTGTACAACCGTAGCAAAATATCTCTACTTTTATATTCCTTTCCCCTTGCAATAAATGACAACATTGCATTTGCTTTCTTAATTACTTGCTGTACCTGTAACTTTTTGTGTTTTGTGTACTAGGACACCCAGATCCCCTTGCATCTCAGAGTTCTGCAATTTCTCTCCATTGTTGCTTTTCTATTTTTCCAGTCAAAGTGGACAAGTTCACACTTTCCCACATTACACTCCATCTGCCAAATCTTTGCCCACTCACTTAACCTATCTATATCCCTTTTCGGACTCAATTTTGAAAAACTAAAACCAATGCATCCATTTTCTCAGCAGCCACTTCTTTTAAAACCCTAGGATGAAGTCCATCAGGACCTGGAGACTTGTCAGCTTTTAGCTGTAATAATTTTCTCAATACTTTTTCCCTGGTGATGGTAATTGGTTTAAGTTCCTCCCTCCCTTTCAACTCTTGATTCACAATTATTTCTGGGATGTTATTTGTATCCTCTACAGTAAAGCCAGATGCAAAACAATCTGTTCAATTTCTCCGCCATTTCCTTATTTTCCATTATTAACTCCCCAGACTCACTCTCTAGAGGACCAACACTCACTTTACTTACTTTTTTCCTTTTTAAATCCTGAAGAAACACTTACTATCCATTTTTATATTTCTAGCTAGCTTTCTCTCATACTCTAATTTCTCTCTCATTCTTTTAGCCATTCTTTGCTGTTTTTACATTCTGTCCAATCTTCTGACTTGCCATTACTCTTTGCTGAATTGTACGCTTTTTCTTTCAATTTGATACTATCTTTAACTTCTTTAGTTAGCCACGGATGGAGCGTCCTTCCCCTGGAGTCTCACTGGAATGTTTCTTTGCTGAGTGTTACGAAATATTTCTTTAAATGTCTGACACTACCTGTCTACTGACCAATCCCTTAACCTAATTTTCCAGTTTACTTTAACCAGCTCTGTCTTCAAACACCTCATAACTACCCTTATTTAAGTTTAAAACACTAGTCTTAGGTCTATTTTTCTCACCCTCAAACTGAATGCGAAATTTGATAGAGTAGATGTAGATAAATGTTTTCACTTGTGGATGAGACTAGAATAAGAGGCATAAATATAAGACAGTAACGAATAAGTCCAAAAGGAAATTCATGAGAAACTTTTCCTACCTCAGATTATCTGCTGCTGAAACCCTCATCCTTACCTCTGTTACCTCAAGACTTAACTATTCCGAAGCAGTACGGGTCGGCCTTCCATGTCCTACCCTCTGTAAATTTGAGGTCATTGGAAACTCTGCTGCCCATTTCCTAACTCACACCTCTGTTCTGGCTGACTTATATTGGCTTCCAGTTAAGGAATGCCTTGATTTTAAAATTTTCATCCTTGTTTTTAACCCTTCCATGGCCTTGTCCCTTCTTACCTCTGTCATCACCTCCAGCCCTACAATCCGCGGGGAAATCTCCTGGATTCTTTAGCATGCCCCTTTTAATCACTCCACCATTGGCGGCCATGCCTTCTGCTGCCATGGCAATTTGTGCTGGAATTCCCTCCCTAAACCTTTCTGCCTCTCTACCTCTCGTTGCAGCATCAAGATACTTTTTGAAACCTACCTCTTTGACCAAACTTTTGGCCACCTGCCCTAATATCTACTTACAGTGGACGTAGTATACTTGGATTTTCAGAAGGTTTGTGATAAAGTCCCCCATAGGAGGTTGGTTAGTAAAATTAAAGCACATGGGATGGCAGGTAATATACTGGCATGGATTAAGGATTAACAGACAGAAAACAGAGTAGGAATAAACGGGTCATTCTCGCGTTGGCAGGCTGTGACTAGTGGGGAACCACAAAGATCAGTACTTGGACCCCAGCTGTTCACAATATGTATCAATATGGGGATCAAATGTAATATTTCCAAGTTCGTGGATGACACAAAACTAGGTGGGAATATGTCTTGTGAGGAAGATGCAAAGCAGCTTCAAGGGGATTTGGACAGACTTAGTGAGTGGGCAAAAACATGGCAGATGGAATATAATGTGGAAAAATGTGAGGTTATACACTTTGGTAGGAGGAATAGATGTGCAGAGTATTTCTCAAATGGTAAGAGATTAGAAAGTGTAGATGTACAAAGGGACCTGGCTTTCTTCATCAATAAGTCACTGAAAGCTAACATGCAGGTGCAGCAAGCAATTAGGAAGGCTAATGGTATGTTAGTCTTTATCGCAAGAAGATTTGACTACAGGAGTATCGAAATCTTGCTTCAATTGTATAGAACCTTAGTTAGACCACACCTGGAATACTGTGCACAGTTTTGGTCCCCTTACCTCAGGAGGGATATTATGGCCGTAGAGGGAGTACAACGGAGGTTCACCAGCCTTGTTCCCGGGATGATGGGACTGTCCTATGAAGAGAGATTGGGGAAACTGGGCCTGTATGCTCTAGAGTTTCGAAGAATGAAAGGTGATCGCATTGAAACCTACAAAATATTTAAAGGGATAGACAGGGTAGATGCAGGTAAGATGTTTCCCCTGATTGGGGAGTCTAGAACCAGGGGACACAATTTCAAAATAAGGGGGAAGCCACTTAGGGCCGAGATGAGGAGAAATTTCTTTACTCCAGAGGGCTGTGAAAGCTCAGTGATTGAGTATGTGCAAAGAGAGATTGACAGATTTCTAAATATCAGTGACATAAAGGGATATGGGGGTAGTGTGGGAAAAAGGCATTGAAGTGGATGATCAGCCATAATCATATTGAATGGTGGGGCAGGCTCGATGGGCTGAATGGCCTACTTCTGCTCCTATGTTCCTCGAATTATAAAAATTTACAGCACGGAATCAGCCATTTGGCCCATCCTGTCCTCATTGGCTCACTAGTAGCTATCCAGTCTAATCCCACTTTCTAGCTCTTGGTCAGTAGTTTGGCCACAACTTGAGTACTGTGTGCAGTTCTGGTCACCTCATTACAGAAAGGATGTAATTGCACTAGAGAGGGTACAGAGGAGATTTACGAGGATGTTGCTGGCTCTGGAAAAAATACAGCTATGAGGAAAGATTGGATAGGCTGGGGTTGTTCTCCTTGGAACAGAGAAGGTTGAGCGGAGATCTGATAGAAATGTACCGAATTGTGAGGGGCCTGGATAGAGTGGATGTGAAGGGCCTCTTTACTTTAGCAGAGAGGTCAGTGACTAGGGGACATAGACTTAAAGTGATTGGTCGAAAGATTAGAGGGGAGATGAAGAAAACATTTTCACCAAGAAGGTGTTGGGGGTCTGGGACTCACTGCCTGAAAGATGAATGCTGGAAGGTAGGATTAGACTAGGTGGCTCATTTTTTTGGCTGGCACGGATATGATGGGCCAAGTCGCCTCTTTCTCTGCCATAAACCTTCTATGATTCTATGGTCCATAGCCCTGTAGGTTACGGCACTTCAACTGCATATCCAAGTACCTTTTAAATGAGGGTTTCTGCCTCAACCACCCTTTCAGACAGTGTGTTCCAGATCCCCACCACCCTCTGGGTGAAAAAATTACCCTCAAGTTCCTTCTAAACCTTCTATCTCTTAGCCTAAATCTCTGCCCCCAGTTATGGAACCCTCAAGCACAGGGAATAGGGTCTTCCTTTCCACTCTATCCAGACTCCTCATAACTTTATACACTTCAATAAGTCTCCCCTCAGCCTCCTCTGCTTCAAAGAAAACAATCCTAGCCTATCCAATCTTTCCTCTTAACTAAAATTCTAGAGTCCAGGCGACATCCACATAAATCTCTTCTGTACCCTGTCTTGTGCAATCACATCTTTGCTATAGTACAGTGACCAGTCTGCACGCCATCATCCAACTGTGATCTAACTAGTGTTTTATACAGTTTCAGCAAAACCTCTATTACGACCCGGTGAGAAACAGGTCTCGGGTTCCCTCTCAGCCTTCACCTGGTTTTACCAAAACAGGGTTTAATTTTAAACACACCATGGTTTTAGCTCCCCCTTGGTGAATCCTTTGTTCACTGCTTTCCAATTGTAAGGCAAAG
The DNA here is from genome assembly GCF_036365525.1 of Heterodontus francisci. NCBI lineage: Eukaryota > Metazoa > Chordata > Chondrichthyes > Heterodontiformes > Heterodontidae > Heterodontus > Heterodontus francisci. Next base: position 74,106,443 of record NC_090375.1, read on the forward strand.
AATCCAGCCAAACAGGTTTTCTTAGGTTTAAAGAAAAAAGGTTGAACTTGATTAAACTTAAACTCTAATTCGGTTGACGCGTACGGATATGCGACGTGTCCACGCTAGCATGCATACGCGATACACACATGCAGATAGAGACAGAAAAGAGCAGAAGAAATAAAGTGGAAAAATTTGAGGCAAGATCTGAAGATGGTTTTGGTTACTGTTCTTCGAGCTCACTGTAGAGTCCTTTATTGTAGATAGATCTTGCTTTTCGTTGGGGCTCAGTATTCTTCTTAAACCTTGTTCATTGTAGGAGACATTTCTGTCTTGAGGTTCACGTCTTCAGTGGATTCGGAGTTCTGTGTGAAAGAGATGAGAGCAGACAGGAGAGGTCTTCTCAGTCCAGGAGCAAACAGTCTTTCTGTGTTTAAGCTCTATGTGGCTAGTTCAAAACAGAACCCTGGACCAGCCAGTTAGTCATGTGACCAACTGGTTTCACCAATCCTGACTATTGTGGATTGTATCACCTTTGCAGTCTCTGGAATGCTCTTCCTTACAGCTTCAATGTCTGGTGATCAAAATCCATTGTGGGTTAAGTGGACCAAGGAATAGCCCTTTGTCTCCACAAGCACTGTCTGTTCGTATGCAAATGTCCTTCCAGCCAAGTGTCTGGTGATTTTTTAACAAGTCCTTTCTTCACTCCAGCAACAGTTTAAAATCAATGTTTATATGACAAAATTAATGTGCCTCATTCTTGGCAGGTGGGGACCTGTATGACACCTCCTGGCTCTTATATTCTCTGCAACAAAAACAGAAAATGCTGGAAATGCTCAGCAGGTCAGGCAGTATCTGTAGAGAGAAAAACAGAGTTGATATTTCAGGTGTGACCTTTCATCAGAACACACGGGCCTGAACCGTTAACTCTGATTTTCTCTGCACAGATGGTGCTGACCTGCTGAATATTTCCAGCATTTTCCATTTCTGTGTCAGATTTCCAGCATGCACAGTATTTTGCTTTTGTCTTATATTTTATGCCTTGGCTAAAAAGGCAAATATCCCATATGCCAACCTCGGGGATCATTGGACATGTACTCCAAGGGCCCTCCGTTCATAGGGATCATAGGATTACAGGAAATAGGAGCAGAAGGAGGCCATTTGGCCCGTCGAGCCTGTTCCGCCATTCAAACAGATCATGGCTGATCATCTACCTCTGCGTCACTTTTCCCCACTATAACCATATCCCTTGATGTCATTAGTATCCAGAAATCTATTAATTTCTGTCTTGTACATACTCAATGATTGAACTTCCACAGCCCTCTGGGGAGGAGAATTCCAGATTCACCATCCTCTGAGTAAAGAAATTCCTCCTTTTCTCAGTCTTAAAGGGCCTGCCCCTTATTCTGAGACTGTGTCCCCTGGATCGAGACTCACCAGCCAGAGGAAACATCCTATCCACATCCACCCTGTCCTGTAGGCGGTGGCGGAGTGGTATTATCACTGGACTAGTAACCCACAGACCCACGGTATTTCTCTGGAGACGTGGGTTCGAATCCCACCACAGCAGAAGGTGGAATTTGAATTTAATTAATAAATCTGGAATTAAAAGCTAGTCTAATGATGGCCATGAAACCATTGTCGATTGTTGTAAAAACCCATCTGGTTCACTAATGTCCCTTAGGGAAGGAAATCTGCTGTCCTTACCTGGTCTGGCCTACATGTGACTCCAGACCCACAGCAATGCGGTTAACTCTTACATGCCCTCTGAAATGGCCTAGCAAGCCACTCAGTTGTACCTAACCGCTACGAAGTTAATAAAAAGGAATGAAACCCGGCATCGACCAAGACACCGGAAACGACAACAGCAAACCCAGCAACATCCTGACATAGTCATACTCACGGAATCATACCTGACAAACAATGTCCCAGACACTGCAATCACTATCGCTGGGTATGTCCTGTCCCACCGGCAGGTCAGACCCAGCAGAAGTGGTGGCACAGTGGTATACAGTAGGGAGAGAGTTGCCCTGGGAGTCCTCAACATCGACTCCGGACCCCATGAAGTCTCATGGCATCAGGTCAAACATGGGCAAGGTAACCTCATACTGATTATCACCTTCCGCCCTCCCTCAGCTGATGACTCAGTACTCCTCCATGTTGAACACCACTTGGAGGAAGCACTGAGGGTGACAAGGGCACAAAATGTACTCTGGGTGGGGGACTTCAATGTCCATCACCAAGAGTGGCTCGGTAGCACCACTACTGACCAAGCTGGCCAAGTACTAAAGGATATAGCTGGTAGACTGGGTCTGCGGCAGGTGGTGGGGGAACCAACACAAGGGAAAAACATACTTGACCTCGTCCTCACCAATCTGCCTGCCGCATATGCTTCTGTCCATGACTGTATTGGTAGGAGTGACCACCGCACAGTCCTTGTGGAGACGAAGTCCCGCCTTCACATTGAGGATACCGCCCATCGTGTTGTGTGGCACTATCACCGTGCTAAATGGGATAGATTTTGAACAGATCTAGTAATGCAAAAATGGGCGTCCATGAGGCGCTGTGGGCCATCAGCAGCAGCAGAATTGTACTCAAACACAATCTGTAACCTCATGGCCCAGCATATCCCCACTCTACCATTACCATCAAGCCAGGAGACCAACCCTGGTTCAATGAAGAGTGCAGGAGGGCATGCCAGGAGCAGCACCAGGCACACCTCAAAATGAGGTGTCAACCTGGTGAAGCCAGAACACAGGACTATCTGCGTGCCAAACTGCATAAGCAGCATGCGATAGACAGAGCGAAGCGATCCCATAACCAACGGATCAGATCTAAGCTCTGCAGTCCTGCCACATCAAGCCGTGAATGGTGGTGGACAATTAAACAACTACTTGGAGGGGGTGGCTCCACAAATATCCCCATCCTCAATGATGGGGGAGCCCAGCACATCAGTGCGAAAGATAAGGCTGAAGCATTTGCAACAATCTTCAGCCAGAAGTGCCGAGTTGATGATCCATCTCGGCCTCCTCCTGAGGTCCCCAGTATCACAGATGCCATACTTCAGCCAATTCGATTCACTCCGCGTGATATCAAGAAACGACTGAAGGCATTGGATACTGCAACAGCTATGGGCCCTGACAATATTCCGGCAATAGTACTGAAGACGTGTGCTCCAGAACTTGCCTCACCCCTAGCCAAGCTGTTCCAGTACAGCTACAACACTGGCATCTACCCTGCAATGTGAAAATTTGCCCAGGTATGTCCTGTACACAAAAAGCAGGACAGGTCCAACCCGGCCAATTACCGCCTCATCAGCCTATTCTCTAAGTTCAGTAAAGTGATGGAAGGTGTCATCAACATTGCCAGCAAGCAGCACTTGCTTAGCAATAACCTGCTCAGTGACGCTCAGTTTGGGTTCTGCCAGGGCCACTCAGCTCCTGTTGGTTCAAACATGGACAAAAGAGCTGAACTCAAGAGGTGAGGTGAGAGTGACTGCCCTTGACATCACGGCAACATTTGACCGAGTATGGCATCAAGGAGCCCGAGCAAAACTGAGGTCAATGGGAATCAGGGGGAAAACCCTCCGCTGGCTGGAGTCATACCTAGCGCAAAGGAAGATGGTTGTGGTTGTTGGAGGACAGTCATCTGAGCTCCAGGACATCACTGCAGGAGTTCCTTAGGGTAGTGTCCTCGGCCCAACCATCTTCAGCTGCTTCATCAATGATCTTCCTTCAATCATAAGGTCAGAAGTGGGGATGTTCGCTGATGATTGCACAATGTTCAGCACCATTCGTGACTCCTCAGATACTGAAGCAGTCCATGTAGAAATGCAGCAAGACCTGGACAATATCCAGGCTTGGGCTGATAAGTGGCAAGTAACATTCGCGTCACACAAGTGCCAGGCAATGACCATCTCCAACAAGAGAGAATCTAACCATCTCCCCTTGACATTCAACGGCATTACCATCGCTGAATCCCCCACTATCAGCATCCTAGGGGCTACCATTGACCAGAAACAGAACTGGGGTAGCCATATAAATACCGTGGCTACAAGAGCAGGTCAGAGGCTAGGAATCCTGAGGCGAGTAACTCACCTCCTGACTCCCCAAAGCCTGTCCACCATCTACAATACACAAGTCAGGAGTGTGATGGAATACTCACCACTTGCCTGGATGGGTGCAGCTCCAACAACACTCAAGAAGCTCGACAGCATCCAGGACAAAGGAGCCCGCTTGATTGGCACCCCATCTACAAACATTCACTCCCTCCACCACCGACACACAGTAGTGGCAGTGTGTACCATCGACAAGATGCACTGCAACAATGCACCAAGGCTCCTTAGACAGCACCTTCCAAACCCGCGACCTCTACCAAATAGAAGGACAAGGGCAGCAAATGCATGGGAACTCCACCACCTGCAAGTTCCCCTCCAAGTCACACACCATCCTGACTTGGAACTATATCGCCGTTCCTTCACTGTGGCTGGGTCAAAATCCTGGAACTTCCTTCCTAACAGCACTGTGGGTATACCTACCCCAAATGGACTGCAGCGGTTCAAGAAGGCAGCTCACCACCACCTTTTCAAGGGCAATTAGGGATGGGCAATAAATGCTCGCCTGGCCAGCGACGCCCACATCCCATGAATGAATAAAAAAAAGCCCTGTCACGTCCTGTCAGAATTTTGTAAGTTTTAATGAGAGCACCTCTCATTCTTCGAAACTCTAGAGAATACAGGCCCAGTTTCTGCAATCTTTCCTCTTAAGACAATCCCACCATCCCAAGGGTTAGTCTGGTGAGCCTCCGCTGCACTCCCTCTGTTGCAAGTATATCCTTCCTTAGATAAGGAGACCAAAACTGTACACGATACTCCAGGTGCAGTCTCACCAAGGCTCTATACAATTGCAGCAAGACATCTTTGCTCCTGTACTCAAATCGCCTTGCAATGAAGGCCAACATATCATTTGCCTTCCTAATTGCTTTCTGCACCTGCATGCTAGCTTTTAGTGACTCATGAATAAGGACACCCAGGTCTCTTTGGACATCAACACATCCCAACCTCTCACCATTTAAGAAACACTCTGCCTTTCTGTTTTTTCTATCAAAGTGGATCACTTCACGCTTATTCACACTTTATTCCATCTGCCATGTTCTTGCCTATTCACTTAGCCTGTCCCAATCCCCTTGAAGCCGCCTTGCATCCTCCTCACAACTTACATTCCCACCTAGTTTTGTGTTATCAGCAAATTTGGAAATATTACAATTGGTCCTCACACCCAAATCTTTTATATAGATTGTGAACAGCCATGGCCCAAGCACTGATCTTTGCGATACCCCACTAGTAACAGCCTGCCATCCTGAGAATGACCCGTTTATTCCTAGTCTCTGCTTTCTGTCTATTAACCAATTTTCAATCCATTGCAGTATATTATCCCCAATACCATGTGCTCTAATTTTGTTTACTAACCTCCTGTATGGGACCTTATAAAAAGCCTTCTGAAAATTCAAATACAACACATCCACTGGTTCTCCTTTCTCTGTGCTACAAATAACATCCTCAAAAAACTCAACAGGTTTATGAAACATGATTTCCCTCTCACAAATCCATGTTGACTCTGCCCAATCATATCATTATTTTTCAAGTATCCAGTTATCTCATCCTTGATAATAGATTCTAACATTTTCTCTACTACTCACGTCAAACTAACAGGTCTGTAATTCTCCGTTTTCTCTCTTGCTCCGTACTTAAATAGTGGGGTTACATTTGCTACTTTCCAGTCTGCAGAAACCCTTCTCGAGAATTTGGAAAGATAACCACCAATGCATCCATTATCTCTATAGCCACCTCTTTCAATACTCTGGGATGTAGCTCATCTGGTTCAGGGGATTTATCAACTTTTAATTAATTTTTCGAGTACTACCTTTTTATTGATCTAAAAATGAGGAACTGAAAGAAATGAGCAAGTCCCTTGGTTCCCTAGTATTTCTGGGAGATTTTCTGTGTCTTCCTCCGTGACAACAGACACAAAGTAATTGTTTAGTCTCTCTGCCATGTCCTTCCTCTCTCTCACAAACTCTCCTGTCTCTGCCTGCGATGGACGCACATTTGTCCTTGTTAATCTTTTGCTTTTCACATACCTAGAGAAGCTTTTACAGTCCGCTTTTGTGTTTCTAGCTAGCTTGCATTCATCATCTCTTTTCCCTTTATAAGTTTCTTGGTCCTCCTTTGCTGGACTCTAAATTGCTCCCATTCCTCGGGCTTACCACTTTTTCTGGTGACCTTGTAAGCCACTTCCTTTGATCTAATGCCATTTTTAACTTCTTTGTTAGCCACCTTAGTTCCTTTACACCTCTCAATCCTACCATTTTTGTGTATTCCCTTGCCTTGTTAACCTTCCTCAAATGCATTACCTCACACTTCTCCAGATTGAACTCCATTTGCCACTGTTCCACCCACCTGACTAGTCCATTGATATCTTCCTTCAATCTACAGCTTTCTTCTTCTTTATCAACCACAAGGCCAATTTTTGTATTGTCTGCAAACTTCTTAATCATACCCCCTACATTCATGTCCTAGTAATTGATATATACCACAAAAACAAGGGACATAGTATTGAGCTCTGCAGAACCCCCTGGAAATAGCCTTCCATCACAAAAACACCCATCGACCATTATCCTTTGATTCCTGCCTCTGAGCCAATTTTGGATCCAACTTGCCACTCTTACTTGGCTCCCATGGGCCTTTACTTGTGTCACCAGTCTGCCATGTGGGATCTTATTAAAAGCCTTGCTAAAATCCATATAGACTACATCAAAAGCACGATCCTCATTGACCCTTCTAGTTACGTCCTCAAATATTTCAATCATGTTCTCAGGCAGCGGATTCCAGACCTTAATCACTCGGTGCATGAAAATGTTTTTCCTCACGTCATTTTTTCTTCTGTTACAAATACTTTAAATCTGTGCCCTCTCATTCTCGATCCTTTCACGAGTGGGAACAGTTTCTCTCTATCTACTCTGACCAGGCCCCTCATGATTTTAAATCCCTCGATCAAATCACTTCTCAGCCTTTTCTTCTCCAAGGAAAACAGTCCTAACTTCTGCAATCTATCTTCATAACTGAAATTCCTCATCCCTGGAACCATTATCGTGAATCTTTTCTGTACTCTGTCCAATACCCTCACATCTTTCCTCAAGTGTGGTGCCCACAACTGGACACAATACTCCAGCTGAGGCTGAACTAGTGTCTTATACAGGTTCAACATAACTTCCTTGCTCTTGTACTCTATGCCCCTATTAATAAAGCCCAGGGTACTGTATGCTTTATTAACTGCTCTGTCAACCTCTCCTGCCACCTTCAATGACTTATGCACATATACACCTAGGTCCCTCTGCTCCTGCACCCCTTTAGAATTGTACCCTTTATTCTATATTGTCTCTCCATGTTTTTCCTACCAAAATGAATCACTTCACATTTCTCTGCATTGAACTTCATCTGCCTTCTGTCTCTCCATTCCACCAACTTGTCGATGTCCTTTTGAAGTGCTACACTATCCCTCTCACAGTTCACAATGCTTCCAAGTTTCGTATCATTGGCAAACTTTGAAATTGTGCCCTGTACACCAAAGTCTAAGTCATTAATCTATATCAGGAAAAGCAAGGGTCCCAACACTGATCCCTGGGGAACTCCACTACAAAGCTTCCTCCAGCCCAAAAAACATCCATTAACCGCTACTCTTTGCTTCCTGTCACTTAGCTAATTCCATATCCATGTTGCTACTGTTGCTTTTATTCCATGAGCTACAAGTTTGCTCGCAAATCTCTTGTGTGGTATTGTATCAAATGCCTTTTGAAAGTCCATGTACACCACATCAACAGCATTGCCCTCATCAACCCTCTCTGTTACCTCCTCAAAAAACTCCAACAAGTTAGCTAAACATGATGTTTCCTGAAGAACTCCATGCTGGCTTTCCTTAATTAAATCACGTTTGTCCATGTGACTATTGATTTTGTCCTGAATTATTTTTTCTAGAAGATTTCCCACCACTGAAGTTAAACTGACTGGCCTGCAGTTGCTGTTTGTAGGGAAAATGGAAAAGTAAAATATTATTGAAATGGAGTGAGACTACAGAATGCTGCAGCACAGAGGGATCTAGATGTCCTCATACATGAATCACAAAAGGTTAGCCTGTAAGTACAGCATTTAATTAGGAAGGCAAATGTAATGTTGGTATTGATTGCCAGGGGATGGGGTATAAAAGTATGGAAGTCTTGCTACAACTGTACAGGATGTTGCTCAGACCACACCTAGAGTATTGTGCACAGTTTTGGTCTCCTTATTAAAGAAGGAATATACTTGCATTGGAGGAAGTTCGGAGAAGGTTCACTAGTTTGATTTCTGGGATGAAGCGGTTGTCTTATGAGGAAAGGTTGAGCACGTTGGGCTTATTCTCATTGGAGTTTAGAAGAATGAGAGGTGATCTGTTGAAACATATAAGATTTTGAGAGGGCTCGCCAGCGTAAATGCTAAGAGGACGTTTCCCCTCATGGGGGAATCTAGAACTATGATGCACAGTTTCAGAATAAGGGGTCTCCCATTTAAGTCTGAGATGAGAAACAATTTCTTCTTTCAGAGGGTTGTGAATTTTTCGAATTCTCTCACCTAGAGAGCAGTGGAGACTGGTTCATTAAATATATTCAAGGCTGAGATAGACAGATTCTTGAACTATAGGGGAGTTAAGGGTAATGGAAAATATGCAGGAAAGTGGAGTTGAGACCAAGATCAGATCAGCCATGATCTTATTGAATGGCAGAGTAGGCTTGAGAGGCCATATGGCCTACCCCTACCCCTGTTTTTAATGTTTTTATGACCTTGGTTTAACATCTTATTTGAAAGGCAGCACATCCAACAATAAAGCACTGAAATGTCAGCCTATAATGTATGCTAAATACCTACAATGGGCTTTTAACCTATTGACACAGAAGCAAGGCTTCATTCAGCAGCAGCAAATAATCCGTTACACGGAGAGAAAAAAAATTAAGAAAGTAACAAATGGGAGATTGAATCCTGTTTTATTGACCATGGGAATCAGTCAGGCTGTTGAATTATGGACATTGCTTCCAAATTTAACAACCCACTCCCCCTGCCCCCACTTTTCCTGTGCTTCTGTCAACATGTGTTGCATTTCTAGGCAGATCCTTGTTTCCCTGGAAAATGTTGGTGTCAAATATTGTAAATTCTGGTTAATTTCAAACAATTTTATAATTCACAATTAATAGATTTTTAATCTCAGAAAAAGGGAAAACAAAGCTTGGGTTTTCAGCAGAACACAAAAGATACCTCGAATCACTTTCCCCTGACTGCCCCTGACCACATTCTTGTTTGCAGAAGCAGTCTATCGTCCTTGGACCCAGCTCACAGAAGTCCTATACTGCCTACGATTCCTCCTCAGCTTCTCCAGTTCAAACTGGCACCCTCCTTCCTCCTCACCTGAAAGTACTGCTCATATTTAATTCCCTCTCTGCCATCACACCCCACCACCAAAGCATTGCTCATGTCTTCTTGCCTGCAAAGTGAAAGCTCAGCTTTGCCATTTCCCCACCTCAAAAACACTGCTCCCGCCTTCTTCCCATTTAGCCCATTCCACCACAAAAGCATTACTTCTATTTCCTTTCTTTCCTTCTTCATCCAAGCTTCCCTGTTCCATTTCCCCATTCTCCTTCCCTTTTCCCTTCATTTTCCTCTTCCCCATTCCTGCTTTTCTTTCCAGTTTTCTCTTCCCTTTACTTTCCCCTCCATTTTAGAGTGTCACTTTTTTTTAATTTCCAAAATATACTTTATTCATGAAAATCTGTAAAAAAAATACATTACAAAACAGTTCCAAACAGCACCAAGTCAAAAAATACAAACAATGCAAAGGAGATTAGTTTCCTTCAATACAGGAGTGAGTTGCCTAACCACCCTTCCATTTCATTTTTCATGCCATATACATTTTACATCAAACGAAAATTTTCCCGATACAGTTTGAGGGGTTTTCCATGGATCCAGCCCCTCAGTTCAGCTTGGTGGGGGGACCTTACACAGTGGTCTTACCCCATTGAGCCTTTGCTGCGGCTGCCCCAAGCTTTAGTGCGTCCCTCAGCACGTAGTCCTGGACCTTGGAATGTGCCAGTCTGCAACATTCGGTCATGGACAACACTTTGCGCTAGAAGACCAGCAAGTTTCGGGCAGACTAAAAGGCGTCTTTCACCGAATTGATAGTCCTCCAGCAACAGTTGATGTTTATCTCGGTGTGCATCCCTGGGAACAGCCTGTAGAGCACAGACTCCTGTGTTACAGAGCTGCTTGGGATGAACCTTGAGAAAAACCACTGCATCTCTTTCCACACCTGCTTTGCAAAGACACATTCCAGAAGGAGGCGGGCATCCAGCTCTTCCCCACCACAGCCACCTCGAGGGCATTGTGTGGAGGGGGTGAGACTGCGGGCGTGCAGGAAGGATCTGACGGGGAGGGCTCTTCTCACCACCAGCCAAGCTACATCTTGGTGCTTGTTTGAAAGTTCTGGTGATGAGGCATTCCGCCAAATGGCTTTGGCAGTCTGCTCAGGGAACCATCCTACAGAATCCACCATCTCCTTTTCCCGTAGGGCCTTGAGGACATTCCGTGCAGACCACTGCCTGATGGATTGGTGGTCAAAGGTGTCTTTCTGCAGAAACTTTTCCACGAAGGATAGGTGGTACGGCACAGTCCAACTGGATGGAGCGTTCCGCGGCAATGTGGCCAGGCCCATCCTTCGCAACACCGGGGACAGATAGAACCTCAGCACATAGTGACACTTGGAGTTTGCGTACTGGAGGTCTACACACGGCTTGATGAAGCCGCACACGAAGGTAGTCATCAGGATGAGGGCTATGTCGGGTACAATTTTCCCGCCCTTATCCAGAGGTTTGAACATCTGTACCTCCAGACCCGGTCCATTTTGGATCCCCAGATGAAGCGGAAAATGGCTCGGGTGACCGCCACAACGCAGGAGTGGGGTATAGGCCAGACCTGCGCCACGTACAGCAACAACGTGAGCGTCTCGCACCTGATGACCAGGTTCTTACCCATAATGGAGAGAGATTGCTGCTCCCACATGCTCAGCTTGTGTTGTACCCTGGCTACACGCTCCTTCCAGGTTTTGGTGCATGCCCCGGCCCTTCCGAACCATATCCCCAGCACCTTCAGGTAGTCTGACCTGACGGTGAAGGGGACAAAAGATTGGTCAGCCCAGTTCCCAAAGAACATGGCCTCGCTCTTGCCGTGGTTAACTTTGGCTCCTGAGGCCAGGTTGAACTGGTCGCAGATGCTCATCAGTCTGTGACAGCGGATCCGAGCAGAACAAAGAACAAAGAACAAAGAAAATTACAGCACAGGAACAGGCCCTTCGGCCCTCCAAGCCTGCGCCGATCCAGATCCTCTATCTAAACATGTCACCTATTTTCTAAGGGTCTCTATCTCTTTGCTTCCTGCCCATTCATGTATCTGTCTAGATACATCTTAAAAGACGCTATCGTGCCCGCGTCTACCACCTCCGCTGGCAACGCGTTCCAGGCACCCACCACCCTCTACGTAAAGAACTTTCCACGCATATCCCCCCCAAACTTTTCCCCTCTCACTTTGAACTCGTGACCCCTAGTAATTGAATCCCCCACTTTGGGAAAAAGCTTCTTGCTATCCACCCTGTCTATACCTCTCATGATTTTGTACACCTCAATCAGGTCCCCCTCAACCTCCGTCTTTCTAATGAAAATAATCCTAATCTACTCAACCTCTCTTCATAGCTAGAGCCCTCGATACCAGGCAACATCCTGGTGAACCTCCTCTGCACCCTCTCCAAAGCATCTACATCCTTTTGGTAATGTGGCGACCAGAACTGCACGCAGTATTCCAAATGTGGCCGAACCAAAGTCTTATACAACTGTAACATGACCTGCCAATCCTTGTACTCAATACCCCGTCCGATGAAGGAAAGCATGCCGTATGCCTTCTTGACCACTCTATTGACCTGCGTTGCCACCTTCAGGGAACAATGGACCTGAACACCCAAATCTCTCTGTACATCAATTTTCCCCAGGACTTTTCATTTACTGTATAGTTCACTCTTGAATTGGATCTTCCAAAATGCATCACCTCGCATTTGCCCTGATTGAACTCCATCTGCCATTTCTCTGCCCAACTCTCCAATCTATCTATATTTTGCTGTATTCTCTGACAGTCCCCTTCACTATCTGCTACTCCACCAATCTTAGTATCGTCTGCAAACTTGCTAATCAGACCACCTATACTTTCCTCCAAATCATTTATGTATATCACAAACAACAGTGGTCCCAGCACGGATCCCTGTGGAACACCACTGGTCACACGTCTCCATTTTGAGAAACTCCCTTCCACTGCTACTCTCTGTCTCCTGTTGCCCAGCCAGTTCTTTATCCATCTAGCTAGTACACCCTGGACCCCATGCGACTTCACTTTCTCCATCAGCCGACCATGGGGAACCATGGCGACGTCACCCATGTACAGGGAGGTTTTAACCTGAGTGCCTCCACTGCCTGGGATTGTCACCCCTCTTATGCTCGCATCCTTCCTAATAGACTCAGCAAAGGGTTCAATACAGCAAACAAACAAGACAGAGGAGAGAGGATAGCCCTGTCTGACTCCAGATTGGATCGGGAAACTTTCTGATTCCTACCCATTGATTGAGACTGCACTACTGATGTTTGTGTAGAGCAGTTTGATCCAATTGCAGATTCCCTCCCCAAACCCCATTTTGGAAAGCACGTCCATCATGCAGGTGTGCGATATCCTGTCAAAGACCTTCTCCTGGTCAAGGCTGATGAGGCAGATGTCCACCATCCTGTCCTGTACATAGGCGATCGTATCCCTGAGTAGCGCGAGACTATCAGAGATCTTCCTGCCGGGTATAGTACAGGTCTGATCAGGGTGAATCACCAACTCCAGAGCAGACTTGACTCGACTGGCTATGACTTTGGACAGTATCTTGTAGTCAACATTAAGCAGTGAGATGGGCCGCCAATTTCTGATTTCTGCCCTCTCCCCCTTCCGCTTGTAAATGAGGGTGATGATGCCTTTCCTCATGAATACTGACATGCTGCCGGCCAGGAGCATACTCTCGTATACTTCCAGCAGGTCCGGGCCGACTCAGCCCCACAGGGCCGAATACAACTCAACTGGTAAGCCATCGCTTCCGGGAGTTTTACTCTTCTCGAAGGACTTGACGGCCTTTGTCGGCTCGTCCAGAGTTAGAGGCTTGTCCAGTCTCTCCCTCATGCTGTCATCTAAGACCTCTGTGATAGATGATAGAAAGGACTGGGAGGTTCTGCTGTCTGTGGGCTTCCGTCATACAGCCCAACATAAAAGGATTTGCTGATCCTTAGTATGTCGGACTGCGAAGATGTTACCGAGCCATCCTCTTCCTTCAGGCTGATGATCACAGAGATCTCTCTGTGTACCTTTTGGAAGAAGTAACACGAGCACGTCTCATCCTGCTCAATGGAGCGGACTCTGGACTGGAAGTTGATCTTGGAGGCCTCCGTGGCAAAGATCGATGCCTGCTGGCTCTTCACCTCATGGAGTTCCTCCTTGATCTCGACCCCCATCGACTGCAGCCGGAGCAGATTTTGCATACTTTTCTGGAGTCGGGACATTTCTCTCTCTCTCTCTCTCTCTCTCGCCCTCTGTGAAGATAAAGTCACCTTTTTTTTTTATTTCCAAAATATACTTTATTCATAAAAATCTGTAAAAATTACATTGCCAAACAGTTTCCAAACAGCACCAAAAAATACAAACATTGCAAGGGAGATCAGTTTCCTTCAATACTGTCATGAGTTTCTTCCCAACCCTTCCGTTTCACAATTGTCATGTCAATTACAGTTTTACATTTACAGCAATTGAGAATATTTACGATACAGTTCGAGGGGTTTCCCATGGATCCAGCCCCTCAGTCCAGCTTGGTGGGGGAACCTTACACTGTGGTCTTTCCCCATTGAGCCTTTGCTGCGGCTGCCCCAAGCTTTAGTGCGTCCCTCAGCACGTAGTCCTGGACCTTGGAATGTGCCAGTCTGCAACATTCGGTGGTGGACAACTCTTTGCGCTGGAAGACCAGCAAGTTTCGGGACACCAAAGTCACCTTTGTTTACCGAGCTCGCACTCTTGCCTTCTGAGTCACAATGTGGTGGGTTCAAGCCTTCCCAAAGCCTGGAGTTGCCACTTCAGAGTAAAGCTGAGTGAGTGCTGCATTGCTGGAAATGGTGTGTTTAAGATGAAATATTTTTGCTGATGTCCAGTCTGCCTATCGAAATAAATCTGAGCGTTATCATCTAAACTTCAACCCAATTATAAATTATAACTGCATTTTGTAAGTCGCTGCCTTCCATCAAATTCTGGGTTAATCGTATCAATGGACATGCTCAGTTCAATTTGTAGTTGCAATGCGTCACAGTAAAATGTTTTGTTGTATTTGGGATTCATATAAACATTATCATTTACTGTTCTCTGTACTTATTGCTAGTACACATCCCTTCAAAATACTCATATAACATTTATATGTTAATCTCATTATCTCACTGTTTACTCAGCCTTTTCTGTTACCCTAAATGTATGTTGGCTGAAATAGTTAAACATCTAATCACTAATTAGAAATGTGCATGAGATTATCATTTCAATGAGGCTGTTTGGTTTAATCAGCCTCTGACAGCTCATCAAAAGTCTGGACATTTCAGCAGTAAATGAGCATGTAGTTTAGACAAGGTGACAGGCTGAAGAAACAATGGGATAAATTTTGAGATCTACATGGTGGAAACAGGGCAGTAGCACTCTGAAAGCCATGGTCAATGGCATCACTTTGGCAATGGCAATCTTTGCCAGGCCTCCAATTGGATTGTCAGAGTGGTCCCTGAGTCAGGTGACAGGAACATTTCAAGTAGAAATTGGGGCCCTATAGCATTCATGGACTGTGCTGGGTGGAGCTCTGACCAGTATGAGATGGTGGTCCTGACAAACAGGCTCCCTCAGGTGAGTTCCTCTTCATTTTTCTGGGGCTAGGAGGAGCAGAAATGGCTGACTTCAGTGGCTGTGCTATGTTTGCCCCATCTGCAGATCAGAGGCCTTGCAGGAACCTTCATTGCATTGGCCCTGGGCGCTCCTCAAAATTGACCTCTGGGGTTCGGGCAAAGTTCATCCCAGTAGCTCAATTATTTCAGTACCTTTACAAACATTTAAATTTGTTTGGATCGGTAATCTTCTTTTCAATATAATGACTTTTTGCTGTCTGTAAACGGATGCTCTTCCACAACCTGAAGTCAATATTCTAGCTGGAAAGTGCTGACTCCACGTATTCCCACTGATCCATTGAAGACAATTTGTTATGAGCTTAAAAAGTGCTGCATTTAGTGTAATCAGTTGAAACTTCAAACCACATCTGGAATTTTACACACCCATAAAGAGCGGGTTGTTGGCGGGGGGTGGGGGAGGCGGTGTGAAATGGAGTGCGAGGTTCGGGGGCCCTTCCTGACCGGCTCGCGCCTCAGCTGCCATTTTACGCGGGGCGGCGCCAGTGAAAACCGGCCTGCCCACCCCAGGCCAATCAAGGCCCTTAAGTGGCCAGTTAATGGCCACCTAGGGGCCTCCGCCCGTCACCATGGGGATTTTACCCTTGGCCGATCGGGTGGCCCAGGCCTGAGAAAAGCCGCCTGACAAAAACAGGCCTGGGTGGGGCGGGGAGGGGGGGGGGTTGCCCTCATGATCAGGCACTCTATGCCAAATGGAGGGCCACCCCCGATGCCCCAATCACCCCAACACACCCCCTATCCCCCCAATCAACCACCCTTGCATCGCCGGGGCCTGATCGATCAACCCCGGCGAGTCCCCAAGAACTTACTTTTTCCCAGGGACGTCCTTCCCGTTCTTCCCGAAGCTGGGTTGCAGTCCCAACAGAGGCCACCACTCCCGGTGGTGCTGCTGGGACTAAGAGCTGCCAGCCCGCTGATTGGCCGGCAGCTCCATTAGGCGGGACTTCCTGCCTCAATGAGGCAGAAAGTCCCGCCTCAGACCAATACAGTAAATGGAAAAGTCCTGGGGAAAATTGATGTGCAGAGAGATTTGGGTGTTCAGGTCCATTGTTCCCTGAAGGTGGCAACGCAGGTCAATAGAGTGGTCAAGAAGGCATACGGCATGCTTTCCTTCATCGGACGGGGTATTGAGTACAAGAGTTGGCAGGTCATGTTACAGTTGTATAGGACTTTGGTTCGGCCACATTTGGAATACTGCGTGCAGTTCTGGTCGCCACATTACCAAAAGGATGTGGATGCTTTGGAGAGGGTGCAGAGGAGGTTCACCAGGATGTTGCCTGGTATGGAGGGCGCTAGCTATGAAGAGAGGTTGAGTAGATTAGGATTATTTTCATTAGAAAGACGGAGGTTGAGGGGGGACCTGATTGAGGTGTACAAAATCATGAGAGGTATAGACAGGGTGGATAGCAAGAAGCTTTTTCCCAGAGTGGGGGATTCAATTACAAGGGGACACGAGTCCAAAGTGAAAGGGGAAAAGTTTAGGGGGGATATGCGTGGAAAGTTCTTTACGCAGAGGGTGGTGGGTGCCTGGAATGCATTGCCAGCGGAGGTGGTAGACGCGGGCACGATAGCGTCTTTTGAGATGTATCTAGACAGATACATGAATGGGCAGGAAGTAAAGAGATACAGACCCTTAGAAAATAGGCGACAGGTTTAGATAGAGGATTTGGATCGGCGTAGGCTTGGAGGGCCGAAGGGTCTGTTCCTGTGCTGTAATTTTCTTTGTTCTTTGTTCTAATTAAAGGCCTGGGGACCATAAAATGTGGTCTGGATTCCCAGGCCAGGCGGAGGCGGGTTTGCAACTGTCTTTTCAGTCGGTGGACGGCTCCTGTCAGACGAGGGTAAAATTCAGCCCCACATTGTGTTGAGAGAAGACTTCCTCTGTTCTATTTGTAGCAAAACCATAAACATATATATACAGAACATGTTACTAAATTCCCCAGAAATGATGAGCAGAGGCACAATAATTGCAGTAACATATAAACTCCAGCATTCCTATATCTCTCCCTGACAAAGAATACTTGGTGGCCACATTTAAGTTTCACTTATAGAATTAACACCTTCCTCCACCAGAGTCTCAGTGAGCCAGTATTGAAAGTTTGAATCTTCTCTTCAATATAATGACTTGTTGCTTCAATCATATTTGTGCTTGCTAAAAGGTGAATTATATGTAGAAACCACACTGACTATGAACTTCTTTGATAAAATGGAGTGAGCAAGCTTATCAGTACATATGTTTGTTTTCCTGAATCTAGCATTTCTGATTTTATTGTACAAACAATCAGATATCTCTATTCCCTCAGTTTGTATTGTGCAGCAGCAGGTGCAGGAGCACAGCTGGTGTGAAATACTGGCACTCTGGCTGGCTGAATGACAGATGTTGACAATGATTCACACATGGATATTCAAGCAACGGCACCAGACCTCAACATACCAGCTGTTAAACACATATATTGCTGTATCATCAAATGATGTTTTTAATTATGCTTTGTGTTTGGGATGGAAATGTGTGCACACTTCACCTGAGGGGGGCGCCCTATTCCAAGTCCAAACTGAAAAGAGGACTGAATAACAGAGCAGGACACAGGCTTTTTTTTAGAACATTACAGCGCAGTACAGGCCCTTCGGCCCTCGATGTTGCGCCGACCTGTGAAACCATCTGACCTACACTATTCCATTTTCATCCATATGTCTATCCAATGACCACTTAAATGCCCTTAAAGTTGGAGAGTCTACTACTGTTGCAGGCACGGCGTTCCACGCCCCTACTACTCTCTGAGTAAAGAAACTACCTCTAACATCTGTCCTATATCTATCACCCCTCAACCTAAAGCTATGTCCCCTCGTGTTTGCCATCACCATCCGAGGAAAAAGAATCTCACTATCCACCCTATCTAACCCTCTGATTATCATATATGTCTCTATTAAGTCACCTCTCCTCCTCCTTCTCTCCAACGAAAACAACCTCAAGTCCCTCAGCCTTTCCTCGTAAGACCTTCCCTCCATACCAGGCAACATCCTAGTAAATCTCCTCTGCACCCTTTCCAAAGCTTCCACATCCTTCCTATAATGCGGTGACCAGAACTGCACGCAATACTCCAGGTGCGGTCTCACCAGAGTTTTGTACAGCTGCAGCATGACCTCGTGGCTCCGAAACTCGATCCCCCTACTAATAAAAGCTAACACACCATATGCCTTCTTAACAGCCCTATTAACCTGGGTGGCAACTTTCAGGGATTTATGTACCTGGACACCAAGATCTCTCTGTTCATCTACACTACCAAGAATCTTTTTGTGGCGTAAGTCCTGATGTTTGCTTTGCGTTAGATGAAATTAATTTAAAGTGTTTTTCAGTCTTTGGCAATAACCTTAATAAATTTATGCCCCGGATTATAACAAAGAGTGGGGGGACAAAGTGGAATTCTGCTTTAAAAATCAGATCTTTGGGTGCCAATTTTCACGCCTGTTATGCCACATGTGAGCTTGATGCACATTTCTGATGCACCTGAGGACATAATATTTAAATTATGTGAGCATGATGTCATAATATTTCCCAAGTAATTTTCCAACCGTTACGCTGACACAGAGCCAGGTTTTCATCTCACCCATATATATTTGATATCCAGGGTAGCCAGGGAGATGCTGCCAATGGAAGTTCATTTTAAATGGCTTAGTAAAAGTATTCAGCTTACAGTTTTAAGGCCATTTGTGAATTGTATTTCTCCATTTCTTTTATTTCTTCTGCTAGTTAGGCTTCCAGACGCAATTCAGGTAATTGCTCTGCTACCTTTTTTGCCTTTTAGTTCCATTGATGCCACAAAGGAAATGTCCATATTTGGAAGCTTTTTGGAGGAATAAGAGGAACACCAGAAGTGTGTGTCAGTCAGGTCAAAGTGCATCAGTGGTGTTCTACACCTGCCTGCTGGCAGCCACATACCCTCCTTCACAGAGGGAGGTGCACATACCTGACCAGCAGAGTATTGGTGTGTAAGAAAACCTCACCTCTCATCATAGATTGTGACAGCAGGCCTGATGGTACAGATATATTTGAAAATCTAATTGTTCTATTGGATGATTCTTCAAAAGTATTTCAGTCATAGTATGTCATATCATTAGTGGTAATGCAGGCTAAGGTTTTAACCTGCTCTTTTGAACAAGCAGGAAAGACATCCACCGGAAACCGGCAGTATCCTTCTTTAAATGTGCAAATAAGGACTCCGATGATGTAATTAGAGCCCAACTGTTATTTTAACCATGGGCCTGAGCATGGAAATAGTTGTGGCTTTCTTGGCAGGTCGACCTAGCAGCAGGAGCAGTTAGGTGAAAAGAGGCCCAAAGAAGTAAGTATCCTTTTCATACTTGTTATTTCCCCTCTGGGCCGCACAAAGAAAGTGTAGACTTTTTCTACCCCAGGTTCCCATCCCATCGATTGTGAGGCCTTATCAAAAACTCCTTTCTGACTAAACTGAGTGCTGGGGTTCATTCCTTTCCTTGTCAGCCTCCTGCCAGCCGACATTACACTTCTGCCTGCTGGATAGCTGCCATTTTCCGTTGGTTTCTGGTGGGAAAAAACAGGGGGAATCAGACGAAGCACGGGAGTTAAAATTGCCCAAAGCGTCTGGCTGGCGATATCAGATGGTGGTGGGGTGATTATGTCATCACACGCCATGCCCTTGCCTGTCTAATTTCTACCGTGAGTTAAAATCAGGGCTTTGCTGTCTAGTTTCATTTTGGAAACTTCCAGGCACAGTACCCTGTTTTTATGCTCCAGCGTTAAATTGAGAATTACCCCCAGAGAGAGAAAGAACTTGTATGTATCATAAACAGTCTGTAATTGTTTAGCAGGCAAATCTATCTATTACACACAATAATTAAGAGAATCAGTTATGGTTAGGATGGTGCACTGCTGTAGCACAATTCAGGGAGTTTAAATACTGCTATAAATTATTTAGAAAGCGGGGAACAGGTAGAACATGGCCTGATCTTTTATCCAGGACTTGAGATTGAAGCCAGCCTAGATTAATGGGATTTGAATCATTTCTCTCTTAGAGCCTTAAGGGTTTTAAGGGTTGAAATGTGTTTTGGCATTCTCAGTCCATAATAGCCCTCTGGACAAAAGTAAATCAGAACTAATTGGCAATCTCATGACTCATCATGGGTTTAGGAAAATGTCACATTCTGCAGTGAAACAAAGACAGTAATTGCTACAGATAGACACTGATCATTCAGCATCTGTAAACAGAAAGTTAACATTTTGGATGTTGTAGTGAGAAGATATGGAAAATGCTGGAAGATCAACTCAGATTAAGAGTGAATTTTAGAATTCACCACCTAGAATTGATGTTCTACAAGCAACAGCCACAAAAATCAATAGATCAGTTCATCAATAGATGCCGAAGTAAGGACAACGAATGCGATTTTTCAGAAGCTGAGCTGTCAGACCAAATAATGGAGTTAGAAATTGTATCGACACACCCATTGAAGCATGTCAGAAAGGCCTCTTAGGAAAAAAGAAAGGTTACAGCATTGATTCACTGCTGGAAGATGGCAGGAAATACGAAGCCCTTGTAGCTGGACAACAGCACTTGCAAGCACTAGGTGCAGTCAACAGTATCGGCACCATAACCAAGTCTAAAAGGGCAAGCAAGCTGTGTGGTAAGTGTGGTTGGTCCCACTCACGGCGAAGCTGTCCTGCATTTCGAGACCTGTGCAAGGCATGCGGTGCAAAAGGACACTTGGCCTGCCTATGCAGGAAATCTGGCTCCAAAGATGCGGCCAGAACTCACGGTAGAACACAAACGAACAAAAAACAGGGCAACAGCAGCAAGGAAAGTGTCAGAGACCAGTGCAAACGCAAGCCGATACATGAGGTCAACAGCAAAACTGCCCTGAGACAAGACCCAGAGATAAGTAATTTTCAGCCAGAAGACAAACAGGCGTTCCACATTGCGAACCTTACACATCACGTTGATGAAGTCAAACAAATGATATCTTTCACCACTATCAACATCACGTGCCCAAAGAAAGCTGGCAACATATACTGAAGGTCAAGATTGACACTGGCGCTAATGCCAATATCCTACCAGTCCGAATCCTCAAAGATATGTACTGGAGTTGTTGGAGATCAATGATACAACCGACAACTGCCAAGTTATCTGCATACAACGGGTCACCCATCCCTTGTGGTGACACACTAACAATGCAATGCAGCTATGACAAGTCGGCATGGAAACCACAAGTACTCTACTTGGTAGACACAAGTGGACCAGCAGTGGCAGGACTACTATCGTGTAAGGACCTCAACATCATAACTATCCATGAGAACATTGCCAAGGGGAAATCTTCAAGGACTAGGGTTGTTGTCCTTAGAGCAGAGAAGGCTGAAGGGGGACGCGATTGAGGTGTACAAGATTATGAGGGGCATTGATCGATTAGATAGGAAGAAACTTTTTCCCTTCGCAGAGGGGTCAAGAACCAGATTTAGGGTAAGAGGCAGGAGGTTTAGAGGGGATTTGAGGAAGCATTTTATCACCCAGAGGGTGGTTGGAATCTGGAACGCACTGCCTGAAGAGGTGGTGGAGGCAGGAACCCTCAACATTTTAAGTATTTAGCTGTATGGCCGGCACTGACACGATGGGCTGAAGGGCCTGTTTCTGTGCTGTATAACTCTATGACTATGACTATGACTGGAACCCGCTCGCAGACTCTGACCAGTATCAAACAGTGCAGTCTGGAAATCCAGCAACAGCATAACTATCCCACACTTTCACTTCTGCTCTCTAGAGAACTGCCAGCACCACAATGAGCCAGAATGGACAGGTACCACCATGAGGCCAAGTACTCCTTCCCCAGCAAGTCCTTGACCTTGAGCCCCAAGCCTTCAGATCCGGAGGATGAGGAGAGGCAAAGGATACACAATGTCCTGAAGAGGCAGAGGAGGAATGAGTTGAAGCAATGTTTATTGACTCATTGCGATGAGGTGCTGGAACTTTCTCAGAATGACAAGGCCCCAGATGTAGTCATCTTGAGAAAAGTAACAGAGTATGTTAGCAGGCTAAAGGCAGAGCAACAGAAACTGAATGCAGAGAGGGAGAAACTTCAGAAAGAACAGATGAGACGCAAATTCCCTGAGCAAGAGTTGTCAAATCACTGTGATGACTTTTGAGCCTCTATATTTGTAAAATTCATAATCTTTATCCATGTGTAAATAATTCTGATAGCTGATTTCACGTATTTTTCCTTTCAGCATACAAGACCTGTCTTTGGAAAGAAGGGGGATGTTATGTGATTGCCTTTAAGAGTGATGTCCCTTTAAGATCTTATTATGTTAATGAGTGAAGTGCCAGGACATAGTCATGTGACTCAGAGCCAGGTTCACTCTGTAACTGTAATACCAAGAGGCAAGACCTGCAAAAGATCTTTGAAGAAGTAACATGTGCTGTGGATAAAGGGGAACCAGTGGATGTACTGTACTTGGATTTCCAGAAGGCATTTGATAAGGTGTCACATTAAAGATTATTGCGAAAAATAAAAGCTCATGGTGTAGGGGGTAACATATTGGCATGGATAGAAGATTGGCTATCTAACAGGAAACAGAGAGTAGGCATAAATGGGTCAATTTCTGGTTGGCAAGATGTAATGCGTCGTGTGCCACAGGGATCAGTGCTGGGGCCTCAACCTTTTACAATTTATATGAATGACTTGGTTGAAGGGACCGAAGGTATGGTTGCTAAATTTGCTGATGACACATAGATAGGTAGGAAAGTAAGTTGTGAAGAGAACATAAGGGGGCTACAAAGGGATATAGATAGAGTGGGCAAAGATCTGACAAATGGAGAATAACATGGGAAAATGTGAAATTGTCCATTTTGGCAGGAAGAATAAAGAAGAAGCATATTATCTAAATAGTGAGAGATAGCAGAGCTCTGAGATGCAGATGGATCTTGGTGTCCTCGTGCATGAATTGCAAAAGGTTAGTATGTAGGTACAGCAAGTAATTAGGAAAGCTAATAGAATGTTATCATTTATTGTGAGGGGAATTGAATACAAAGGTAAGGAGGTTATGCTTCAGCTATACAGGACATTGGTGAGACCACATCTGGAGTACTGTGTACAGTATTGGTCTCCTTATTTAAGGAATCCCACCACTGCCCCCATGTAATGAGAAGCTTTTTATGTTGTCTGATGCAACACAAATAAGATGTGTGGAATTCAGTTGATTGAATATCTCAAAACAGGTTTATTAAGCAGCTAATAAGGATATACAGTACAGAGCTATCTATTTGCAGGTCTTGCTTCTTGTCGTTACAGTGACAGAGTGAATCTGGCTCCGAGTCACATGACTATGTCCTGGCACTTCGCTCATTAGCGTACTAAGATCTTAAAGGTACATCATTCTTAAATGCAATCACACAACAGATGTAACCCTTTGTCAGAACTGAAAACTGAAAGATAAGCAAAGAAAGAAAAGCAACGGGTTCTGAAATCTTAGACAGGAAGTTGTAGGGCTTGCAAGATGTCAATCTTCAGTCAGTGGTAGCACTCTCACCTCTGAGTCAAAGGTTTCTATGTGGTTTCTCCAGAGGTTGTGCCAATCATCCTGAAAAGTTACAGCAGTAGATTGGGAGAATCAAAGCAGAGTGGGTGGGTCCAACTGTATTGAAGGAAGAGAATAAACAGCCCTACACCATGGGGCACCCTGTCAGAACATCTATACGAATTAATTGGCCTCTGTATCACTAACATACCCTGCTGTAAAGAAAATAGAGGACATAGCCAAGGTCAGAAGGTACTTAAGTCAATGTTCAAACCAAGGGTTAATGTTGTTCTTGGACATTCTGCAGAACATTGACTTTAATAACTTTCATAACCCTCATTTTGCAAAATTTTGCCTAAAGATCCTCATTTGGCCTTGGCTTGTTCTGGCTGAATGATCTTCTCCAACCATTTCTGTCTAAACCCAACATCTCCTCCTTTAACTCCATTTACTGAAAGCTTCCTCCGCTTCACCATTAGATGCAAATCTTGTGGTTACTGTGCTTTTGTGCTCCGGAATTCTTTCCAAAAGCTATATTGTCTGGTGAGGTGAGAATGACTGCCCTTGACATCAAGGCAGCATTTGACCGAGTATGGAATCAAGGAGCCCTAGCAAAACTGGAGTCAATGGGGAAAACGCTGCACTGGTTGGAGTCATATGTAGCACAAAGGAAGATGGTTGTGGTTGTTGGGAGGTCAATCATCTCAACTCCAGGACATCACTGCAGGAGTTTCTAAGGGTAGTGGCCTAGGCCCAACCATCTTCAGCTGCTTCATTAATGACCTCCCTTCCATCATAAGGTCAGAAGTGGGGATGTTCGTTGATGATTGCACAATGTTCAGCACCATTCGCATCTCCTCATATACTGAAGCAGCCTGGGCCCATATGCAGCAAAACCTGGACAACTTTCAGGCTTGGACTGATAAGTGAGGCAGCTCACCATCACCTTCTCAAGCACAATTAGGGATGAGCAATAAATGCTGGCCTAGCCAGCAACACTCACATCCCATGAACGAATAAAAAAAAAGTGGCAAGTAACGTTCGCAGCACAGGCAATGACCATCTCCAACAAGAGAGAATCCAACCATTGCCCCTTGACATTCAATGGCATTGCCATTGCTTAATTCCCCACTATCAACATCTTGAGCGTTACCAATGACCAGAAATTGAACTGGGCCAGCCATATAAGTACTGTGGCAACAAGAGCAGGTCAGAGGCTGGGAATTCTGTGGAGAGTAACTCACCTCCTGACTCTCTAATGTCTGTCCACCATCTACAAGGCACAAGTCAGGAGTGTGATGGAATACATTCCACTTGCTTGGATGAGTGCAGCTCCAACAACACTAATGAAGCTCGACACCATCCAGGACAAACAGCCCACTTGATTGGCACATCATGCACCACCTTCAACATTCACTCCCTCCACCACCAATGCGCAGTGGCAGCAGTGTGCACCATATTCAAGATGCACTGCAGCAACTCACCAAGGCTGCTTTAACAGCACCTTCCAAATCCACGACCTCTTCTATCTAGTAGGACAAAGGAAGTACATGCATGGGAGCACCACCACCTGCAAGTTCCCCTCCAAGTCACACACCATCCTGACTTGGAACAATATCGCCATTCCTTCACTGTCACTTGTTCAAAATCCTGGAACTCCCTTCCGAACAGCACTGTCGATGTACCTACACCACATGGACTGCAGCGGTTCAAGGGCAATTAGGGATGGGCAATAAAAAGAATTTTAAAATCCTCCTGAATTCAAAAGCCTCCTAAAAATGATGCTGAGAATTTGGAATATTGTCAAGGTGGCTCTAGCTGTGTTGTGGAGTAGACCTCGAATTTAAACAAAAGCTGCGAACTTAATGAACCTTTAGCATTTTCTGTCTGTGTCAGGTGCTTGACATTACATTTTTGGCTCCAAGGAGTCTATAATGGAAAGTGCTTTTTTTTTCCCAGCACCAGCTTCTCTCAATATCATGAGCCATTTAAAACCTCAAGAGTCTGTTACAATTCTTAAATGTTGATTTTTGTTTAATAATACATGCAGTTCAGTTTTTTATGAAAATCTACATCGACTTGCTTCTAGCTTTGTCTCCATTTACCTCCCAAATGACCTCTCAGGCTAAATCTCGTGGCGCTGGATTTTATCTGGCCAGCAGAAGAGGGAGTGGAGGTGCGGGGACCAAAATATCGGGGTAGACACACTCGCCTGAAAACCCGACATCGTGACATTTGTTCCCATTTTGTAAGTGACGGAAAAGCTGCAAGGTGGCTTTGCTGCCCTGATGTGGTGGAACTGCAATTTGAATTGGTCAACAGCTAGTTAAAATGCATTTGCATTGAATTGAAGCCAATGTTATTGGTGGGGGTGCATGGTAGGGGTTACATTTAGTCAACGCTGCACAGGGATCATGTGCCTTCAGCTCCGCAGCCGTTTAAAGGTGGCGGCATGGAGACGAGACCTCAGTGCTACCATGGGAAAGCAGCAGTGGATAAGGGAAGGGGGGGGGGGGGGTGGCGTTGCTGGGCTCTCTGCACGTGTGGGCGCAGTCACGGGTACAAGACTCAGGTGGGCTCACTCTTGGGCGCTGGGATCTCTGCAATGGTGGGCACTGAGGGGCAGTAGTGCATCTTCAGAGGGGAGTAGCAACGGGAGGTTCACAAGGCAAGTTCTTCTCTGCAAGTATAGCGCACGGAAGGGGTAAAAATCAGCTGGCATGGGTTTCCGCCATGAAGACCCCCACCTGCCAAGAATGAGGCATATTAATTTCATCACATGAACATTAATTTTAAACTGTTGCTGGAGTAGAGAGATGACTTGTTTAAAGAGATCAGCAGTGACTGGAGAAAAAAAAATTGCATTATAAGAGACAGTCACCTCAGAAAAGATAATGGGAACTGTTCACTGATTCATTTTACAGAGATTGGTCTGGCAATGGTGATCCATATCTTGTCAGTGTAAGAGACAGCACTACACTGGCCCCCACCGAGAGCTTTGGAATCCACAAATGCAGGAGTTTGCTACAAAAGCAAGTCACATGACTAACCTGCTGGCCCAGTTCTGGTTTTGAACAGCTCACAGGACTGCTTGGGTCAGACTGCAGATTGCAACTGAACTTGGAAGAAGAGAGACTCTCTCTCTCTCTCTCTCTCTCATGAATTTCCAGATCCACTGAAGACACGTAAACCTAAGAGAGAAGACTCCTACATTGAAACAAGTTTAAAAGCGTCCACTGGGCCCCAACGAAACGGCAAGACTTACTGGCAACCAAAGACTCTACATCGAACTCAAAGGACTGTTAATAGAAACCCAGCTATTGTCTCAAACTTTTCCCCTTTATTCTTTCTACTTTTCTGTCTCTATCTGGGTGTGTTTACCGCGTATACATGCTAGCATGGTCGCGTCGCATATTCGTAGTCATTAATCAAATTAGAGTTTAAGATTAATAAACTTCCACCTTTCTTGTTTAAATCTACGAAAACCTGTCTGATTGATTTCTTTGCCTTACAATTGGAAATCAGTGAACAAGGATTCACTGAGTGGGAGCTAAAAACACAGTGTTTTAAAAAGTTACACCCTGTTATGGTTAAACCAGACAAAAGCTGAGAGGTAACCCCTAGACCCCTTTCTCACCTGGTCGTAACAGTCTCATACATCCAGTCTTTGTGGACCACCATGCACACAGTAGCAGCTCAGAATGAGGGAGGGCCAGGATGCATCTGGGTCTGGGCCCGCCCATGAAGCTACAATAGGAGAGCACCAGCATCCAGCCACATCAGCAAGGGCCTATCCATGCCAAAGTATGTCCCAGACTTGCTTCAGCTACTTCCAAATATCCAAAAGGCAGTGTCAGCAAAGACTGCAGCTCTCCAGGTAGGCCATCACCAACTCCTGCGCCATACTGCAGGATGAGCTGCGATCCAAGGGCTTCTGTGGACACCCAATGCCCATGGCCCTGAAGATTATTGTGGCACTCAACTCCTATGTGTCTGGGTGTTTCCAGGGATCCATTGGGGTTATGTTGCAGTCTCTCAGGCAGCAGCCCACCGCTGCATGAAGGAGGTGACCAATGCCTTGTTCAAGAGGGACGGCAACTATGTGCGGTACCAGACCAACCCTGACAGTCAGGCAGAGAGAGCCATCAGCTTTTCAGCCATTGCTGACTTCCCCCAAGTGCAAGGTGTTATCGATTGCACGCATGTGGCCATCAAGGCTCCCATGGAGCAGCCAGCGGACTTGATTAACAGGAAAGGTTTCCATTCCATTAACGTACAACTTATCTGTGACCACCGAAAGCAGGTATGTGCCCATTTCCCAGGAATCAGCCACGATGTCTGCATACTTTGGCAGTCCCAGGTGCCGCAGCTTTTTAGGCACCCCCTCCCCATGCACCTTTGTGGATGGATTCTCATGGACAAGGGCTACCCATTGATGACTTGGCTATTCATGCCTGTCAGGACGCTCACACTGCAGCAGAGGCCAAGTACAACACTTGCCACGGGTCCACCCGAGCGACCATCAAACTGGTCATTGGGCTGCTGAAGGTGAGATTCTGGTGCCTGGATTGATCCAGTGGAGTTCTGCAGTATGCCCCAGCGAGGATCTTGCGTATGTAGTGCTGTGCTGTGCTGTGCACAATTTAGTATGAAGAAGACATGATTGATTGCTAGCCCTCAACCGACAAGGTGGACGTGGAGGTGGCTAATGAGCAGGTAGCACTGGAACTTGCTTCCCTTGTAGCAGAGGCTAGGACCATTGAGAAGTGCGCAAGGGAGGCAGGGCACAATCTCACACATACCCACTTCTTGCCACCATAATGGACCCGCCAAAGTGAACTCAATAAAAACTCATCTCATTGTATTCCACCTGTCGTCTCTTTCCTGTCTCACTGCAGTGCCTAGCGTCCAGCTTCACCACACGTTCTGACACATCTGTGACGCTGACAAAACGTGGCCTGTGTCTGTACTGGCAGCCTATTGAGGGAGCAAGGGTAAAGGTTGAATTTCACAATTCAGCAATGAAACCATAAACCATTTACAGCAATTTATTAGCACAATTGCAGGTACCAAAGCAAAGGCCACAATTAATACATCTGCGAAGCGCCAAGTGCATCTAGGTGCTTTTCTTTATACACTTTTGTGTGCTTCTACATGGTGCGACCCTTGCGCTGGCAGCTGGCATGGAGGCAGGCTGCTAATTGGGCTGTCCCTTGGCCTGGCATGACTTTGGCCAGTGTCCTCTGGCTGCCTGAGGCCTGGAGGGCCCCAGCTGGCTGAGGTTCCTGCACAGGTGCAGGAGCCTCCTCAGTTGTTGCGGCCACTGGAGCTGGGGTCACTGGCAGAGGGGCTGAGGAGCCACTGTTGACACTCAGAGTGCCCTGCGGGGTGCCCTCAGATGTGGAGGTCAGCCTCTCCCCTTCTCTTTCAAGGCTCATTTGAACCTCCCTGCTGACCAGAGAAGGACGAGAACCTGGAAAATACTCCAGGTACCTCATTATTCTCTCAACTTGCCACTGCTGAGATGAGCTAATAGCCAAGGCGATGGTGTACAGGTCTGTGCACATCTCTGGGATTTGCTCTCCATGAGGGTTGCCAACCTCTCAATGGAGGAAGCAATGCTGTCACACACCTGAGATGTGTTAGCACTCATGGCAGAATGGACTCCTCCATTGTCCACTCATGCCCTCGTATTGCCTCTGGCAGCTCTGCCAGATGTTCACTTACCTCTATCTGCAACTCCAGCATGTTCTGTGCTGACACCAGAAGCTTGTCATCAGCCTGGAGCTCAGCACGGGCCTGGCCTCCCACAGTCATCTAACTGGCAGAGGCTGTGACAGTCGAAGCCTCTGTCAGCTGCTTGGGCACTTGTCTGGTGCTCTCACCAGCTTGTGACCCTGAATCTAAGCCCGAGCACATACCCACCGATGTGAGAGTATCTGCACTGGTGGTGGTTGCAGGGGAATGATGTGATGGTGCATTCTCTGACTGTTCCTCCTCCTGCTCCTCAGAGGTTGACTGCAGGCCTCCTGTCCCAGCAGCTGCGCTTGTCTCTGAAGTGCCATGACCTGTGTGAGAGAACACAACCAATTGTGGGTTAGGTTGTTCAGATCTCCTTATGCCAACCATGCGTGATGTCAATCTCCAGAAGTGTGGTGGAGGACACATGAACATAATGTCCCCTCATTCTCTTGTGCAGACACTCCAATCTTATTGTCCATGATTTCACAGCAATCTTGGGCCTTTGCTAGCTCCACAGCCTTCTCCTCTGCTGGCATCAGAGGATGCACATCAGGGATCCCACTGCCAGTCCTTGATGTCTCCCTGGTGTTATAGGCCCGTTTCTCCTGCAAGTGGAAGAAGGGACACAGATAGACCTCGCATTAAGAGCAAACAGAACATTTATGTTAGTGGCACCCATTGTTCCCTGATGGGGTCTCCTAAATGGCTCCTCCCCACTCCTCTCATGGGACGTAATGGGTTGAACTCTTAAAGAAGGCTACCTGTCGCCAAGATGCAGCTGTGCATCTGTCTGGATCTGCTGCTGCCTCACCCACTTGCCACCTCCTGGTTGGTCACTCCCTTTCCATGTAGTGCTCCCTCTCACATAACCACATGCAAACCCCAAAGAGGAGATGGTTATGGAGGGCTCACCTTGGCAGAGGGAAGAAGGTCATTGACCCTGTTGTTGCACTGGACCCAGTTCCGGGGGTGTGGCGGGGTGACCCCATGGCTGCTGACCTCCTCTGTGATCTCCATCCAGGCTTGCTTGGTCAGGCAGGAGGATCTCTTCTTCCCATCCCTTGGAAAGATGACCTCCTGCCTTTCCCTTGCAGACTGGAAGGAGGCATCGCTGAACCATGGGGCCACTCAGTGTCTTGCCTTGACATGGTCCCAGTTGGCTCCCACTCAGTTCGGTCGGTCTGCAGTCCTGGTGCCGGGGCACAGGGAGGTCCAGGAGTCGCAGCAGTGATAGAGGAGGGCCCAGCAGCAGCAGCACTAGTGGTGGAGTGGGGTATAGCTACAATAGCACTAGTAGAGGGATGTCCCAGAGTTATCAGAGCAGTAGCAGCAGCAGCAGCAGCTGCAGAGGGGGGTCTAGAAGCTACAGTAGCGGTAGAGAGGGCTCCACAGCACTCCAGCTTCACTGCATCAGTGAAAGGCAGCAGTATAATCAGGGCTATCAACTCTTTAAAGATAGTGCCAGCGCCTGTATTCTGGTCATCTGATGGTGCCATCAGCACCTCGTCGCCCACCCCCATCCTACAATAGGATGGGCCCAGAGCCTCGGTTATGTTATGGACCGGCTGCCATATGAGGCCAGCCACACGCATGACATGTGGCAGGGTACCGCCACTGGGACCCGCGACGGGCTGACAAAATTCAGCCCGTGGTATGCAACTTCAATGTTCAATCCTTGGGTGAGTATTTGTACTCCCCACATCTGATCTGCTGGCAAGACCTCATTCATTGTTTGTGTATTCGTTACTTCAAACTATCAGTATTGAAATTTTAATCCCTGACTTCACCACCTCAAGAACTCTCCTTGCCAATCTCTCTGCCTACACATTTTACAAAGTTCAGCTAATCTAGAACTTCTGTGCAGACAACAACTTGCATTTATATAGCACTTTTAACATAGTAAAACATCCCAAGGTGCTTCACAGGAGTGTTGTGAAACTAAATTTGACACCACACCACTTCTAACCCAAGTTTTGCCTGTGCCTCAGCAAATGTACCTCCCCTCACTTGGCCTTAGCCTGTTCTGCCTGAATGATCTTCTCCAAACATGTCTCTCTAACCGCAAGGTCTGCTCCTTTAACTCCAGATTACGGAAAGCTTCCTCCACTTCACCATTAGATGCCAATTTTATGATTACTGTGCGCCTGTGCTCTGGAATTCTTTCTTAAAGTCACATTGTCTGCCACTCCTTCTGTCTTCAAAAGCCTCATAAGAATCATCTCCAGACTTGTCTTTTCTGGTACTAAAATGTGTCCTTTTTATGCTTGGGGTTCACGCCACCTGGTATAATACTCAGGTTTTTTTTCCAATTAATGTATATTGTAACTTTGAAGTTTTCACACTGGATTTACATGTGGAAACTTTTCTATTGATATTACCAACCACTGCCATTGTCATTGCCAAGATTTTCTATGAAGCTATTGAACCACTGAAATTTTCAACACTAAAAGTGGCTGGCCATTCAATCCATTGTGTCAATCCTGGCTTTTTGCAAAATTAATCCAAAACTATTACCGTTGCCCTCCTTGTAGCATTGTACCTTCTGCAAATATTTATCCAGTTTTCTCTCAAAATATGCTTTGGTCTCAGTCTTAAAAATTGTGAAAAAGCATTCCATGCTCCAGCAGCACTCTTTAAATTTCTCCTCCCTGCTCTTCACAATCTCTTAGTAATAAATTTTTAGTTGATGACTCTTCATCACTAACTATGGTTTCCCATCCATAACATAATCCTGATAACTTTTTGCTGTACACTCTCAATGGCTTTTGTGTCCTTTCTATAATGGAGCTCCCAAAACTGCACATAGTATTCCAATTGTGGCCTAATTTATGCTCTGTGCAAATTTATCTTTACTTCATTACTCTTTTGATAAAACCCATTTTTTTGGCTTTTCGTAGCTTTCTTTTCCTACACTTGTGCTTTGAGGAAATTATTTGAACCACAAAGTCTCTCTCTTTGTTTATCCTTCAGTGTTTTTCTATTAATGTATATTTCCATTCCTTTTCCTCTCTAAATGTAGGACCTCACCTTATCCATATTAAGTTGCACTTGCCATCTGTCTGCCCATTCTACAAACCTGTTTGTCTCTTCTTGAAGTATTTTACAGTCATCGTCATTGTTTTCCAAACCTCCTAGTTTTGTATCTTCAGCAATTTTAGAGATTAGGTTCTGTATACTGAGTCCAAATCATCTATGGAATCATAGAAAGTTTATGGCACGGAAAGAGGCCACTTAACCCGTCGTATCAAGAACAAAAATGAGCTAAATACTGACCCCTTATGTAGAATCTAAAAAAGCCTCTGATGAAACACTTTATCAAAAATGTTTCCTGAAAATCCATATAAACTATATATACTGCATTCTCTTAATCTATCCATGTGTCACTTCTTCAATGGCGCTTCAATAAATTTGTCAGCCACAATTTGAATTCCGCAACCCCAATTTTAATCACCCCACCATTGGCGGCCATACCTTCAGCTGCCATGGCCTGAAACTCTATAGCTGGGATTTAATGAGAAGGCAGTGGCCCTGCTCACCTGCTGGAAAGCCAGGGGCGAGCCCGCCTCTGCTGGTCCTGGAAGCCATGATGCTACTTTGTGTGACTCAGGCAATTAATTGCCTGAGGTCATGGCTTCTGCCCCTCTGAGGCAGGATGTTCTGCCTACAAGAGCCGCTGGTGGCCACTGCTGGGACTGCAGCAGTCAGCGAACCCAGGCAATAATAGAGGCCAAAGAATAAGGTAAATGGGGTCAGGGCTCATCAGAGCCAATCAGCGAGGCCCAGCAAGGCGAAGAGAGGTTGATTGTGAGGGCAGGGGGGGAGTGCGAGGGGAGGGGTGCCCTCTGTAGGGCACAGGGTGCCCGAACTGAAGGGACTCCCTTCTACCCCCCCCCCCACCACCCTCAGCTTGCATGGAGGCCACCAGGTTTTACTGGACAGTCTCTCCAGGTAGTGAAGTGCCCATCCACAGCTGCTAATTGGCCAGTTAAGAAACCCAATTAGCCTATGGGCAGGCAGGCCACCTGCCACCTCCCCTGGCACTTGCAAAATACCAGTGGAGGTGGGTAGGCAACTGACACAGCAACCCCTGTCATCCCAACTGATTTTACTAACCCTCCCAGCCTCCTCCCTTTGGCAATGTAAAATTCCTGCCTCTAATTCCATTGTTAAACTTCTCTGCTTCTCTTTCCTCCCATAAGATGCTCCTTAAAACCTAGCTGTCACCTGTCCAAATGTCTCCTTATGTGGCTCAACATCAAATTTTGTTTGATACCGGATTGAGAGGCTGGCGACTGCTGATCTCTGCTTGTTCCAGGTCCTGTTTACCGGGTGGTGGTGGCACCCCTCCACCGCCTTTGTTCGGCGGCAAGTTTCATATGTTGACTTTTTTTTATTAAAATAAATCCACACAGCTCTTGTGAAGCACCTTGGGATGTTTTGCTATGTTAAAGGTGCTGTGTAAGTCGTTAATATAGTTAACAACTCAGGTTTGGCTGTCCTTCATTAACCTATGTATGCTCACTAGTTTCAATTATGGATTCTAAGAGCTTTCCCACAAGTGGCATTAGACTAATGAATCTATGGTTTATCCTTCTCTCCTTTCTTGATCATAATCTCCAATCCAATGGCACAATTTGCATATTTAGTGAAGATTGAAAAAATGTGGTTAGAGCCTTTGCTCTGACTTCTCCTCTCTGACTTCTTTCAGCATTAATGAACCAGTTGTATTTTTAATTACAATCCAACAGCTTTTCATTAGCCCACAAATTATCAGATTTATCAATGTCACAATAATTTCACACAACTTCATGACCTCTAGGTTGCTAGTCCAATACCATAACCACTGGGCTACAACACTATGACTCAGATAATATAAATAAGCATCTTATCTTCATCTGGGCAGAGGTTGTTAGTTTGAATTGCCAATATTGCTACTGGTATAACTATTACCGATGCTCATATTGTTTGTTAGATAGAAGTACTCACACTAATGATAATAACTGACTTCCCATGTGGCTGGAGCATGATTATCTGGAACAGGGCATATTAGTAACCATCTGTTCAAATTTTTGGCTTTGTTTGAAGTGGCAGTAAGAACCCATAAGATGAGAAACATTTTTAATTGTGTCTTTTCTCTTTCACATGAATGGAGTCCAGCTACCTTTTTACACAGTTTGATAAGGATGGAGGATTTCAATAAATAATTTTAGTTTTCCCATCCTACACACACCATTGAGAATTCAACCTGAATTAGAAGTTCTGTCAATAATAAAGTCCTTAATTGATGCATAAAAACTCTAGAACATTGGTAATATTTAAATATACAAATCAGCATTTTATTTTGAGAATGAAAATTCCCAGTTGTTGATAACTTGCACTTTCTATCATTGTAGTAAATTTATTTGTAGAACATACTAGAGTCCCAGAAGTTATGGATCTGATCTAAGCTCTGCAGGCCTGCTACAGCTAGTTGTAAATGGTGGTGGGCAATTATACAACTAATTGGAGGAGGAGGCTCCACAAACATCCCCATCCTCAATGAAGGGGACCCAGCACGTCAGTGCAAAAGTCAAGGCTGAAGCAATTACAGCCATCTTCAGCCAGAAATACCGAGTGGATGATCCATCTAGGCCTCCTCCTGAGGTGCCGAACATCACAGTTGCCAGTCTTCCGCCAATTTGATTCACTCTGCGTGATATCAAGAAATGACTGAAGGCACTGGATACTGCAAAGGCTCTGGGCCCTGACAACATCCTGGAAGTAGTAATGAAGACTTGTGCTCCAAAATTGGCCATGTCCCTAGCTAAGCTGTTATAGTACAGCTACAACACTGGCATCGACCCAACAATGTGGAAAGATATAATCTGGCCAATTACTTCCCCATCAGTCTACACTCTATCATCAGCAAAGTGATGAAAGGCGTCGGCAGTGCTATCAAATGGTACTTACGCAGAAATAACCTGCTCCGCGATGCTCAGTTTGTGTTCTGTCAGGGCCACTCAGTTCTGAACCTCATAGCAGCCTTGGTCCAAACATGGACAAAAGTGCTGAATTTCAGTGGTGAGGTGTGTAATGAGAAGTTTTTTTGTTGTCTGAAGCAACATAAATGAGATGCGTGGAGTTCAGTTGATTGAAGATCTCAAACAGGTTTATTAAGAACTAACCAGTATATACAATGCAGGGCTAACCATTTACAGGAGTTGCCTCTATGTGTTACTGGCATGTAGTCACATGACTGCATCCTGGTACTCAGCTCATTAGCATAATAAGAGCTTAAAGGTATATCATGGCAAGGTACATCAAGGTATATCTTCATGGCACTCACACAACATCCCCCTTCTTTGCAAAGATAAGTCTAGTATCCTAAAAGCAAAAACACAGGAAATGAAATAACATCAAAATTTTTACAAATGGATAGAGATTATGAACTTTACAAATATAAAGGCTCAAAAGTCCATATATCATCTTGGTGGTTTGACAACTCTTGCTCGGGGAATTTGCGTCTCATCTGTTGCTGTTCTTTCTGTAGTTTCTCCCTCTCTGCATTCAGTTTCTGTTGCTCTGCCTTCAGCCTGCTAATATACTTTGTTGCTTTTCTCAAGATGATCACTTTTGAGGCCTTGTCATTCTTCGAAAGTTCCAGCATCTCATCTCGAAGAGCCAACAGACAATGTTTCAACTCATTCCTCCTCTGCCTCTTCATGACATTGCGTGTCCTTCGCCTCTCCTCATCCTCCGCGTCTGAAGGCTTGGGGCTCAAGGTCAAGGACATGTTGGGGTGGAGTCTTTGGTCTCATGGAGGTACCTGTCCATTCTGGCTTGTTGTGGTGCTGGCGGTTCTCTAGAGTACAGAAGTGAAGACGTGGCATAGTTGTGCTGTTGCTGGGCTTCCAGACTGCACCGTTTGATGTTGGTCAGAGTCTGTAAGCGGGTTCTGGTCCTTGGAGATTTCCATTTGCAATGCTGTCTTGGATAGTGATGATGTTGAGGTCCTTACATGCTGGTAGTCCTGCCACTGCTGGTCCGCTCGTGTCTACGAGGTAGAAAGTTTGTGGTTTCCATGCCGACTTGCCATATCTGCATTACATTGTTAATGTTTCACTGCAAGGGATAGGTGACCAGTTGTATGCAGATAATTTGTCAGTTGTCAGTTGTATCATAGACTTCCAGTAGCTCCGGTACATATCATTGAGGATTCGGACTGGTAGGATATTCGCACTAGCGTCGGTGTCAATCTTGACGTTGACTGTATGTTTTCCAGCTTTCTTTCGGCACATGATATTAATAGTGGCAACAGCTTCCCATTGTTGGACTTCTTCAATCTGATATGTCAGGCTCACAATGTGAAATGCCTGTTCGTCTTCTGTCTGAGAACTGCTTCTCTCTGAGTCTTGTCTCAGGTCTGTTTTGCTATGGATTTTGTGTATCAGCTTGCATTTACGCCAGGCTCTGGAGCTCTCCTTGCTGCCATTGCCCTGTTTCTGTGCCTGTGTGCTGCCGTGACATCTGGTTGCATCTTTGGAGCCAGAATTCCTGCATAGGTGGGCTCAGTGTCCTATTACGCCACATGCCTTGCCTTGCGTGAAATGCAGTACAATGTCATGGTGAGAGGGACCAACCACACTTACCACACAGCTTGCTTGGTCTTTTCAACCTGGTTATGGTGCCGATACCGTTGGGTGCGCCTAGTGCTTGCAAGTGTTGTTGTCCAGCTACGATGTATTTGTATTTCCTGCCATCTTCCAGTCGTGCATCAATGCGGTGACCTTTTTTCCCCAAGAGGTCTTTCTGAAATGCTTCAATGTGTGTTGATATGATCACCAGCTCCATTATTTGGTTTGACAGCTCAGTTTCTGAGAAATCACATTTGTTGCCCTTGATGTGGCATCAGCTGATGAACTGATTTATCATTTCCTGAGGCTGTTGCCTGCAGGACATCAATTCCAGGTGGTGAGTTTGAAATTCATTCTCAATCGGAACTGATCTGCCAGCACTTTCCATATCTTTGCCGGCTCTTTCTGGTCCTGTTCAGATAATCCAGAGGTATTGATTCTGTGCAATCCCTCATTTTCAATCGTTATCATTATTTTTACAGCTTGTTTTTCTGGTTCAACAGTTACTTGGTCTGTAATGCATAATTGAATTCTTTGTTGGAACAGTTTGAACTCAGATAGGAGATCCAAGGTGTTCCAGTTCATACAGGGAAAATTGGTATCCATCTTTCTGTTGTTCTTTTGCTTTAAAACTTGCTTTAAGATCTGGTTCTGTGACTCTGTACTGTCTTCCATTAAAAAAAATTCTCTTCTGTAAGCTGTCTGCTTTAATTGACAGGAGCAGGTGTTTAGCAGTGCTTGTCTGTTTATCTAGCTTCCAGCACTCCAGTCTGTCTGTTTATACAACTGTGCAATAGGCATCTCAAGTGCTTTTTTTTTTGCTACGGCTTGTTTATACAGCTGTTCAATAGGCAATTCTTCATGCTTGAGTGGTTTTATGAGTTTTTAAACTCTGCTGAGTGAATGAACGCCCTTCACATTGGAGTGACTTAATGGATTATTATTTATAGCTTCAGCTGCGAGCTGCGTGAATGGAGGATTCCTGCACTTTTTGCTGCTGGGTGCCTCCTACAATGGCGCAGACTTAATCAGCGTGGGAGAGCCTTTGAAAACAATCAATCAGCCTGAGATAATGAATTGGGTTTTTCCTGTTTTTTTTTCTTTTACTGAGGCTTTGAAAAGAATCGATTTTTCTCAAGCACCTCAAGGCTTGTGTTTATTTTAACTGGGGTTCCTGTACCAACGGCACACTGACATACATGATCACAGTGATTGATTTGCAGCCTATCGTTCAGTTCTGTCTTCTACAGCTGAAGGTGAGGTTTCTTTTTCTTCTTTGCACTGTTTGGCCCAGTGTTTTTTTTTAACTTTCTCTCCATTAGCTGTAGGTAGTTTTTAAAGTTGTTTTTCTGTTGTCTTCAATCTCTCTTCTCACCACAGCTGCCACCATGTAATGAGAAGCTTTTAATGTTGTCTGATGTAACATACATGAGATGTGTGGAGTTCAGTTGATTGAAGATCTCAAATAGGTTTATCAACAGCTAACAAGTATATACAGTGCAGAGCTAATCATTTACATGACTTGCCTCTACGTGTAACAGTAGCAAAGTGAGACTGGCATGTAGTCACATGACTGCATCCTGGTACTCAGCTCATTAGCATACTAAGATCTTAAAGGGACATTAAGGAAGTGTACCCAGTTGCAGCTCCTCACAGACCGCATGGATTGGTTGGAGCGGCAACTGGATGCACTTAGGAGCATGCAGGTGGCAGCGAGCGTCATAGACAGGAGTTTTAGAGAAGTGGTTACACCCAAGGTGCAGGCAGATAGATGGGTGAAAGCTAGAAGGGGCAGGCAGTCAGTGCAGGAATCCCCTATGGCTATCCCCCTCTCTAACAAGTATACCGTTTTGGATACTGTTGGGGGGGAATCAGGGGAAAACAGCAGCAGCCAGAGCAGTGGCACCACGGCTGGCACTGTTGTTCAGCAGGGAGGGACAAAGTGCAGAAGAGCAATAGTTATAGGGGACTCTATAGTCAGGGGCACAGATAGGCGCTTCTGTCGACGTGAAAGAGACTGCAGGATGGTATGTTGCCTCCCTGGGACCAGGGTCAAGGATGTCTCTGAACGGACAGGGGGCATTCTGAAGGGGGAGGGTGAACAGCCAGAGGTTGTGGTACACATCGGTACCAATGACATAGGCAGGAAGAATGATGAGGTCCTGCAGGGGGAGTTTAGGGAGTTAGGTAGTAAGTTAAAAAACAGGACCTCTAGGATTGTAATCTCGGGATTACTCCCTATGCCACGTGCCAGGGAGGCTAGAAATAGGAAGATAGTGCAGCTAAATACGTGGCTGAGCAGTTGGTGTAGAAGGGAGGGTTTCAGATATCTGGACCATTGGGCTCTCTTCAGGGACAGATGGGACCTGTACAAGAAGGACGGGTTGCATCTAAACTGGAGGCGCTCTAATATCCTGGCTACAAGGTTTGCTAGCGTCACTCGGGATGGTTTAAACTAGTGTGGCAGGGGGGTGGGAACCAGAGCAGTAGGACAGCTAGTGAAATAAATGAGGAGGACATAGTAAATAAGGCCAGTAGGACAAAGAGGAAGAGCAGGCAGGGAGATGTTGCTGAGAACAGCGGGACTGGTGGTCTGAAGTGCATTTGTTTCAATGCGAGAAGTATAATAGGTAAGGCAGATGAACTTAGAGCTTGGATTAGTACTTGGAAATATGATGTTGTTGCTATTACAGAGACTTGGTTGAGGGAAGGGCAGGATTGGCAGCTAAATGTTCCAGGCTTTAGAAGCTTCAGGCGGGATAGAGGGGGATGTAAAAGGGGTGGGGGAGTTGCATTACTGGTTAAGGAGAATTTCACAGCTGTACTGCAGGAGGACATCTCAGAGGGGTCATGCAGCGAGGCAATATGGGTGGAGCTCAGGAATAGGAAGGGTGCAGTCACGATGTTGGGGGTTTTCTACAGGCCTCCCAACAGCCAGCGGGAGGTAGAGGAGCAGATATGTAGACAGATTTTGGAAAGATGTAAAGGTAACAGGGTTGTGGTGGTAGGTGATTTTAACTTCCCCTATATTGACTGGGACTCACTTAGTGCTAGGGGCTTGGATGGGGCAGAATTTGTGAGGAGCATCCAGGAGGGCTTCTTGAAACAGTATGTAGATAGTCCAACTAGGGATGGGGCCATTCTGGACCTGGTATTGGGGAATGAGGCCGGCCAGGTGGTCAAAGTTTCAGTGGGGAAGCATTTTGGGAGCAGTGACCATAATTCCACAAGTTTTAAGGTACTTGTGGATAAGGATAAGAGTAGTCCTCGGGTGAAGGTGCTAAATTGGGGGAAGGCTAATTATAACAATATTAGGGAGGAACTGAAGAATTTAGATTGGGGGTGGCTGTTTGAGGGTAAATCAATATCTGACATGTGGGAGTCTTTCAAACGTCAGCTGATTAGAATCCAGGACCAGCATGTTCCTGTGAGGAAGAAAGACAAGTTTGGCAAGTTTCGGGAAGCTTGGATAACACGGGATATTGTGAGCCTAGTCAAAAAGAAAAAGGAAGCATTTGTAAGGACTGGAAGGCGAGGAACAGATGAAGCACTTGAGGAATATAAAGACAGTAGGAAGGAACTTAAGCAAGGAGTTAGGAGGGCTAAAAGGGTCATGAAAAGTCATTGGCAAACAGGATTAAGGAAAATCTTAAGGCTTTTTATACGTATATAAAGAGCAAGAGGGTAACCAGGGAAAGGGTTGGCCCACTCAAGGACACAGATGGGAATCTATGTGTGGAGCCAGAGGAAATGGTCGAGGTGCTAAATTAGTTTTAGTTTTAGAGATACAGCACTGAAACAGGCCCTTCGGCCCACCGAGTCTGTGCCGACCATCAACGACCCATTTATACTAATCCTACACTAATCCCATATTCCTACCACATCCCCACCTGTCCCTATATTTTCCTACCACCTACCTATACTCGGGGCAATTTATAATGGCCAATTAACCTATCAACCTGCAAGTCTTTGGCATGTGGGAGGAAACCGGAGCACCCGGAGGAAACCCACGCAGACACAGGGAGAACATGCAAACTCCACACAGGCAGTTCCCAGAATTGAACCCGGGTCGCTGGAGCTGTGAGGCTGCGGTGCTAACCACTGCGCCACTGTGCTGCCCCAAAGTACTGATGAGTACTTTGCATGAGTATTCACCAAAGAGAAGGACTTGGTGGATGATGAGCCTAGGGAAGGGAGTGCAGATAGTCTCAGTCATCTCATTATCAAAAAGGAGGAGGTGTTGGGTGTCTTGCAAAGCATTAAGGTAGATAAGTCCCCAGGGCCTGATGGGATCTACCCCAGAATACTGAGGGAGTCAAGGGAAGAAATTGTTGGGGCCTTGACAGAAATCTTTGCATCCTCATTGGCTACAGGTGAGGTCCCAGAGGACTGGAGAATAGCCAATGTTGTTCCTTTGTTTAAGGGTGGCAAGGATAATCCAGGAAATTATAGGCCGGTGAGCCTTATGTCAGTGGTCGGGAAACTATTAGAGAGGATTCTTCGGGACAGGATTTACTCCCATTTGGAAACAAACAAACTTATTAGCGAGAGACGGCATGGTTTTGTGAAGGGGAGGTCGTGTCTTACTAATTTGATTAAGTTTTTTGAGGAAGTGACGAAGATGATTGATGAAGGAAGGGCAGTGGAAGTTACCTATATGGACTTTAGTAAAGCCATTGACAAGGTCCCGCATGGCAGACTGGTACAAAAGGTGAAGTCACACGGGATCAGAGGTGAGCTGGCAAGATGGATACAGAACTGGCTCAGTCATAGAAGACAGAGGGTATCAGTGGATGGGTGTTTTTCTGAATGGAGGGATGTGACTAGTGGTGTTCCGC
Source organism: Heterodontus francisci (assembly GCF_036365525.1). Lineage (NCBI taxonomy): Eukaryota > Metazoa > Chordata > Chondrichthyes > Heterodontiformes > Heterodontidae > Heterodontus > Heterodontus francisci. The sequence continues at coordinate 74,148,280 of NC_090375.1, forward strand.
AGGGATCAGTGCTGGGACCTTTGCTGTTTGTAGTATATATAAATGATTTGGAGGTAAATGTAGCTGGTCTGATTAGTAAGTTTGCGGACGACACAAAGGTTGGTGGAGTTGCGGATAATGATGAGGATTGTCAGAGGATACAGCAGGATATCGATCGGTTGGAGACTTGGGTGGAGAAATGGCAGATGGAGTTTAATCCAGACAAATGTGAGGTAATGCATTTTGGAAGGTCCAATGCAGGTGGGAGGTATACAGTAAATGGCAGGACCCTTAGGAGTATTGACAGGCAGAGAGATCTGGGCGTACTGGTCCATAGGTCACTGAAAGTGGCAACGCAGGTGGATAAGGTAGTCAAGAAGGCATTCGGCATGCTTGCCTTCATTGGTCGGGGCATAGAGTATAAAAATTGGTAAATCATGTTGCAGCTGTACAGAACTTTAGTTAGGCCACACTTAGAATATTGCGTGCAATTCTGGTCGCCACACTACCAGAAGGACGTGGAGGCTTTGGAGAGGGTACAGAGGAGGCTTACCAGGATGTTGCCTGGTCTGGAGGGCATTAGCTATGAGGAGAGGTTGGAAAAACTCGGATTGTTTTCACTGGAACGACGGAGGTGGAGGGGCGACATGATAGAGGTTTACAAAGTTATGAGCGGCATGGGCAGAGTGGATAGTCAGAAGCTTTTTACCAGGGTGGAAGAGTCAGTTACTAGGAGACATTGGTTTAAGGTGCGAGGGGCAAAGTTTAGAGGGGATGTGCGAGGCAAGTTTTTTTACACAGAGGGTGGTGAGTGCCTGGAACTTGCTGCCAGGGGAGGTGGTGGAAGCAGATACGATAGCGACGTTTAAGAAACATCTTGACAAATACATGACTAGGAAGGGAATAGAGAGATATGGGCCCCGGAAGTGCAGAAAGTGTTAGTTTCGGCAGGCATCAAGATCGGCGCAGGCTTGGAAGGCCGAATGGCCTGTTTATGTGCTGTACTGTTCTTTGTTCTTTGTTCTTTATTAGTCTTAAAGGAAATCACACAGCAAGGTGAGTGTGATTGCCCGTGACAGCAAGGCAGCATTTGACTGAGAATGATCAAGGAGTCCTCGCAAAATTGAAGTCACTGGGAATCGGGTGGAGTGGGGAGAATTCTCCATTGGTTGGAGTCATACCTAGCCCAAAGGAAGATGGTGTGGTTGTTGGAGGTCAAGCATCTCAGCCCCAGGACATCCCTGCAGGAGTTCCTCAGGATGGTGTCCTGGGCCCGACCATCTTCAGCTACTTTATCAATGGCCTTCCCTCCATCATAAGGCCCGAAGGGGGATGTTTACTGATGATGGCAGTGTTCAGTACCATTCGCGATTCTTCTGATACTGAAGCAGTCCGTATCCATATGCAGCAAGACCTGGACAACATTCAGGCTTGGGCTGATAAGTGGCAAGTAACAGCCTGCACTAGTGATCCAGTGACATGAGTTCAAATCCCACCATGGCAACCGGGGAATGTAAAATTAGTTAATAAATCTGGAATGAAAAGCCAGTATCAGTAACGATGATATGTAACAACTGGATTGTTGTAAAAAGCCATTTGGTTCACTAATGTCTTTTGATTCTTGACAAACAAGGGAGTCAATGGGTATCTGGGGTCAGGAGGAAAGTGAAGTTGAGTCCACAAACAGATCAGCCATGATCTTATGGAATGGCGGAGCAGACTCGATGGGCTGAATGGCCTACTCTGGCCCTCAGTTCGTATGTTCATATATATTCACGGCACACAAGTGCCAGGCAATGACTATCTCCAACAAGAGAGAATCCAACCATCTCCCCTTGACAGTCAATGGCATTACTATCATTTAATACCCCACCATCAACATCCTGAGGGTTAACATTGACTGGAAACATAACTGAACCAATCATTTAAATACTGTGGCTACAAGAGCAGGTCAGTGGCTGGGAATTCTGCAGTGCATAACTCACCTCCTGACTCCCCAAAACCTGTCCAACATCTACAAGACACAAGTCAGGAGTGTGATGGAATACTCTCCACTTGCCTGGATGAGTGCAGCTCCAACAACACTCAAGAAGCTCAACATCATCCAGGACAAAGCAGCCCACTTGATTGGCACCCCATTCACCACCTTCAACATTCACTGTCTCCCCCATTTGCTCACATGGGTAGCAGTGTGTACCATATTCATGATGCATTGCAGCAACTCACCAAGCTTCCTTTGACAGAACCTTTCAAACCCATGGCCTCTACCACCTAGAAAGACAAGGGCAGCAGTTGCATGGGAACACCACCACCTGCAAGTTCCTCTCCAAGCCACACACTATCCTGACTTGGACCTACATTGCTATTCCTTCACTGTCTCTGGTGCAAAAACCTGGAACTCGCTTCCTCACAGCACTGTGAGTGTACCTACACCAGATAGACTGCAGCGGCACAAGAAGGCAACTCACCACCACCTTCTCAAGGGCAATTAGGGATGGGCAATAAATGCTTGTCTTGCCATTGATGCTGACAGTTAATTATTATGTATTGGTGAATAAAGAGACATGCTGTCTGAGTATTTAACTTGCAGTCATCAGGACAGATGCAAGAATGCCAAATTTCAAAGGGTGCAACAATTTAAACCGCATGAGAAAAGGGTGCTGATTGATTGGCAAGTTGATTCTGATTGGTTGAGGCATTGCCATGGAGAATGGACCAGGGAACTGTTGTCTCCCACGCTTTGTTTAATTCAAAAAAGGTGCAATGCCTGGACATGTTCATTTTGCCTACAGAGGGACAGTTCCCTGTGTATGATTATACGTAGCTTCTAGTAAACATAAGTGAGTCACATTGCAAGCCTGACTGATAATCTTAAATTGGTTGTTGGTGTAATTCTTCTCACACTTGGGATTGTTCAGTAGACATTGGGCTGCATTTTACATTTCGGTGGCGGAAACACATAATTTAAATGGCCGGGATGGACCGCCCACCCGATGACATGGATGGGGCAGGCATTCCATCCCCAGTAATGGCATTAGCAGTCTTTATGCAGGCGCTGACGCCATATTTACAGCGCTTCAAGCCCTTCCATTTAATTTAAATATTTAAAGAGAAATGGTGCAAAAAATTCTAAAAGCATTTAATTGGCCCCTCTCCAACCACTCCCCCCCCACCCCCCCAGCCAATAACCATGCAATGCATTACTTGCCCTCACCCCCACCAAAACACATCCCTTGCCCAGCTGACCTCCCCCCCCAACCACAGTTCATTAACAATAAACTTTACCCCCTCCCACCATCCCCTACACCAATTAAATTACTTTGATGCTGCTCTACCCCCGCACCACCCCCCATCACTGAAAAACTTACCTGCTTCCCCCTCCCTATCAGTCTGCCTCGGATCCCTGGAAAGGTATCCGAAGGCACGGGGGTGCCAGCCACCAGCACCAATATTGCTCCAGAATGGACGGCGGAAGCGGGTAGGTCATTTATTCCTTCATTCACATTATTTTACTTATGCAGATTTGGCTTCTGTCGCCAAGCAGTGGGGGGAGGCCACCACATTATTGGGCCAGGCCTTCCCAGCATTGAAACCTGTGTCAGGCCTGTACTGAAGGCATTTTCCGGCCCTCCCCGCCACGACCCCCAATGTCGAGGGGTCTGTAAAATTCAGCCCATTGTGTTCTGAGTTTTGAAAGTACGGGCCAGTTGAGTAGACAGTGCTATCAAGTGGCACTTACCCTTACCTACCCCACATGGACTGCAGCATTTCAAGAAGGCAGCTCACCAGGATCTTCTCAAGGGTAATTAGTGATGGGGAATAAATGCTGTCCTAGTCAGCATTCCATGAATAAATAAAACACAACTTTCTTATCAATAACCTGCTCACTGATGCTGAGTTTGGGTTCCGCCAAGGGCACTCAGCTCCAGACCTCATTACAGCCTTGCTCCAAATGTGGACAAAAGAGTTGAATTCCAGAGTTGAGCTGAGAGTTGTCCTTGTCATCAAGGCAGCATTTGACCAAATGAGGAATCAAGGAGCCCTTGACAAAATTGAAGTCAATTGAAATTGAGGGAAAACTCTCCACTGGATAGAGCCTACCTAGCACAAAGGAAGATGGTTGTGATTTTTGGAGGCCAATCATCTCAGCCTCAGGACAGGTAGTGTTCTCGGCCCAACCATCTTCAGCTGCTTCATCAATGACCGTCCCTCCATCATAAGGTCAAAAGTAGGGATGTTCAATACCATAGCATTACATAGGAATAGGAGTAGACCTTTGGTCCAACAAGCCTGCCAACCATTTTGCTACCCTGGCAGCACTTTACCTTTTAATCCCAATTCCCTGTCCTGTCTCTATATCCTTGCTTTTCAAGTAAGTATTTTCCTATTAAACAACATAATTCATTCTACATCCATGGTCTTAGGGGGAGTGAGTCTTGCTACCCATTGTGTGAAGAATGATTTTCTGGGTTTGCTTTTAGCTCTGATTGTAAGATTATGCTGGAAACAGTCAGCAGTTCAGAAGGTCCATGGAGGTGACAGACAAGACATTTAGGGTATCAACCCTTCCTCAGACTTCAGGAGTCCATAGTTGAAATGTCTTGTCTGTTATCTACATGGAAGCTGCCTGACCACCTGAGTATTTCCAATGTATTCTGTTTTGGTTTCAGATCGCCAGCATTTATGGCATTTTGTTCCAACCATTCAACAATGCCTTATGTTTGTGCTTTAAAATGCAGTGCCACCATTGCTTAGAAATGTACGGATTTTTTTTCAAATATGATTTCTCTGGATGCTTTTTCAATGGATATAATGGACTGATCAATTGGCATCTCTTTTTTTCCAGGTATGGTTACAGAAGTACGGCTATCTTCAAGCTAGTGAACCCAGAATGTCAGTATTGCGCTCTTCACAGTCCTTGCACTCAGCTGTAGCTGCTATGCAGCAATTCTATGGAATTAAAGTTACGGGGACTTTGGATGAAAACACAATAGAGTAAGGAATGTCTGTTTTCCCCTTCAGCCAGCACCAGCTCACAAGTGCTGCATACGTCTGCTAGAAGAAGTCAATCAACTCCTACTTGTAATTCACAGAGCAACATTACTGTCATTTTCAATAAAACCAGAAAATATAAGATTTCGCCATTACCTCTAAAGAGAAAATGCCACTTATTAATGTAGTGGTTATAATGTTTGGAGGTAGCAGGAAATGTAAAATAATCATTTATATTCAGCAGGTACCTTTCAAATATACAGATCAAGGGTTTGCTTCTTTTCTGTTCCATGGTTGTGCAGAACCACCATCTAGGCAGGCCTAATCTCTAATAAAAATATTTACCAGTAAGTTGCAGACGCACACAATTTAAAGACAATTTGCTACCTTGAAGAAAGACTGGGAGGGTAGTGTGAGGTGCATAACATATTAGATCTGCACAGTACTATCAGGGACTATTGTTGATGAAAATTGAACTTGATTTTTACAATAAGGATCTTCTGTGACAGTTTCCTGTTAGTATATATTCATCTAAACCTTTTTTGGAATAGCTGAAGGTCAAGCATTTCATACTGCCCAAAATGTCTTATTGAAAACTCATGGGGGACTCCTATTTCCTCTACTATTTTTAATATTCCAAACTAGCTCCATCGCCTTTATAAATGGACCAGTGAAACCTGGCAAATTTCTGGGTGCTACAGTACCAACCAGAAGATGGTGGATCAAAGTTTATGAGCAGTGTGTGCCTCAAAGTTACTTTTCTCATCGGGGTGAGTTTTTCATAACTCTTGACCAAGCCATAAAATGGCAAGAAGTTCTCCTGTGAGGCAGCAGAGAAAAACTTGTGTCTAACGTGCCTGGCCTCAGCACAAACAGTGGTTGTACACTTTCTCAGAACACCCCACCCCTCCCAGTCAGAGGTTGCATAGTGAACAGCTGCTTTCAAGAGAAGAAAACCCATGAGTGAACCATTCCCAAATTTTTCAAAGCAAGCAGTACATGAGCCTTGTTGTTATAGTCGGCTAAAACCTGGTCAGGTACTAATCTCATTCAGTACTTTTATCTCCTGGAATTGAATTTGAATTCCATCTTGCTCAAGTCATTAAAATACAAGGTTGAAGTTTGCTTGAACACTATCATAGCATTGAAATAGTTGATTCAATATTCTCAATTTAGGAGGTGTTAAAGTTGCATTACACCAGATCTGCCCTAGGGACATTAATTACTGTCGTTATCTTGAAAGTGTTTCAACACCTTTATCACGACCTGAATAAGCATAAACAGTAACTGTTAGCCTATGCAAAAGGTAATATCTTGGAAAAATTGGGCAAGTCTATTGTCATTTTAATTTAAGTCAACAATAGAGAATGGAAATTTCCTTCATTGGATTAAAAAACATTTCTCAATAATTTTGATAGCTTAATTTAGAGAAGTATCAAGCTCAGCTGAAATTACAGGCCGAAAAGACTCCAAAACTGAATGGACAGTTGTGACAGAGCTGCTTCTTGCAGGATATGAGGAGGCATCCATGACATTGTACCACAAATAGGAGCTTATATTGTGAGGGTAGAATTAGCATTTTCTTACTGCAATTAAGATCAACTGATGATGCTATTTGAAACAAGAACAAAGACATAGCTTCGGCCGGTAGCTGACTGTCCTAAAAGGAACAAAAGATCAGCTGTATTAATTTTTAATTATTACAAAATGGCAATAAAAACTTTCCCTCATGAGTGTATATAGTCGAATGCTCCTCATGCTTCCTTCCATATGGTATATGGAGCATAGGTCATGTGGGATAATGCTGTGAAAACAACATTAGGATGTATGCACTAGGCATTTTGCCAAAACCACCATTAATATAATCTCTGACTTTGAATTAGTGCTGTATTTTAATAAAGTTGATGCATCAAGTTGAACTGATTTTGATGAACTAAGTAATGACAACATACCTGCCTGAAGCTGAAAGTGGAGTCAAGGGCAATGTACTGGAGCCCAGCTGTGCTGTACAACAGAGTGGTAGGACATAGGTTCAAACTCACACTCCTTCACATCCAGTGATTAACTTGTCTCAGCCGTGAAGAACTACTGACCAAAGGCCACAGAGAAAGTTAGAAAATCAGACGCCTTAGTCACTCCTGTGTGTTACCCATTGGCCATTTTCATATCCACCCATATTTTATGACATAGAATGAAAACAGGGTAAATTTTTTTTTAAAGAAATGAGGTCTATCCTACCAAAATAGTGATCGAAACAATCTCTTCTTGTACACTCAGATATTCTTAATTTCATTTTGAACAGTTTAATTTTGCTCTAATATATTGGCAACATAAGGAAAGCATGAACAGCTTTATTCCAAGGTGGTAACCCTGGCAGTATAACTGCTTCAGGCTTTGAATTCCCTTTCAGCATTTAATAGTGTCTAATTCTGACCACCTGAATTTTAGGAATTCTTTTTTCTTGAGGGAACATATAAAGAGGCCCATAGTTCCTTGTTTAAGAAAAAGTGTGAGAATGCTGACTGTTTCTGTAATGAGCATCCCATGAACAGAAGTGTCTTCTCAGGAATTGCACTTTCAAAGCCTTTTGTGACCACAGTTCTGTTAGCACGTTACTACTTTTGGAGAAAATACGTATTCTTTAATATTTTAATTAAAGGAGGAATTTTATAATTGTGTTTTAGCTTGCCTGTTACATGTATAGTGTTGGATTCTTTTCAATAAGTCAAATTGTGTTACCTTGGGAAAAATCCTGACTTGGTTGAGCAGAAGAGCTTAGCTGCTCCCGCAAAATATCTACCAAAGGCAATGTATTAAGTATTTGTTGAGTATTTTCCAGGCAAAAACATACTCCATGGAATTTTAGAGTACAGTAGGAGGCCATTCAACCCATCATGTGGTGCCGACTCTGCTGGAACAATCCAAAACTGATCATACTGCCTCGCTCTCACTCCATAGCCCTGTATCTGCCTGAGTTTACAATGTTTATCCAGATATTTGTTCCAATTTTATGCCTGATGTCCACACACTCAGTTTATGGCTGGGACATTGGCTTCTGCACTTGTCAGCTCACAATTGGCGCCATTCAGTTGAATAAGTGGAAAATCATGAGCTGTCAGTGGGAAACCTGGGCCCCAGTATATTTATTTTTTCTATTGAAAAGTTTTTATTACAACTCACGCCACTGGAGCCTTAATTCTATAGAATGTTTTTAAAGTTTGAGGCATGGAAGTTTTGTAAAATGTGCATCAGTCATCTTAGAAATAATTGAGAACAATGGGACCGATTTAGTTGTAGCAGTGCATCTAAAAAGCGTCTGCCATTAGTTAGACTTGCCCCTGCAGTCTTCAGCTCAAATATATATTTCCCACTAAGTTGCTAAAACTGGAAGTTGATAAAATTCAGTGAGAGAAACAGGGCATCCTGCTGCCTGTGTAAACAGGGCAAGCAACAGGATATCTCCTTAATCAGCTTGAGAAATAAACAAAGCAAGGCTGGAGAATGAAATGTCAATTACAGTAGGCAAATTCAATGCTAAATCAGGTACAGAGAGAAAATTGAAGAGAGGGAAAGAAACATTGGATGAAGAGAGAGACAAAAAAGGGACAAAAAAAAATTAAAGGTAAAAATGCTAAAGTTAATTTTTTTAAATATTTCCAACAACATGTAATACCTGTAGTAATAAGACTCCACATTTGTTCGTTATTTTTTAGAGCCCGAGAGTTTGCCAATAGTTAATTGCTAATCATAGTTTTTAAAGGATTTTTTAAGCTTGTAATGACAAGACATAGCTTTCCACAGTATCTAATCTGCATATACAGCAACGCTAAACCATTCATTGCATGTCAATGGTTATGCAGGCAGATGATGTCATTTTCGTGAAGCTAACGGCAAAGAGCCGCAGATCTGACAGCAACTTTTGTATAGTAGCATTTAACTGTGCCTCTGCTCCTTGCCTGAAGTTGCTGTACCATTATGCATAAATAATAGTGAGCGCCATGAGCCTTACCTTAATTTTAACAGCAATATGATCTCACCAAGGCCTTTGACCTCGCCAGCAGACGTGGTCTCTTCAGACTACTGGAAAAGATCGAATGTCCACCAAAGCTATGAAGTATCATCATCTTATTCCATGACAATATGAAAGGCACAATTCAGCATAGTGGTGCCTCATCAGACCCCTTTCCTATCCTGAGTGGCGTGAAACAGGGTTGTGTTCTCACATCTACACTGTTTGGGATCTTCTTCTCCCTGCTGCTCTCACATGCGTTCAAGTCTTCAGAAGAAAGAATTTTCTTCCATACAAGATCGGGTGGCAGGTTGTTCAACCTTGCCCGTCTAAGAGCGAAGGCCAAAATATGGAAAGTCCTCATCAGGGAACTCCTCTTTGCTGACGATGCTGCATTAACATCTCACACTGAAGAGTGTCTGCAGAGACTCATCGATAGGATTGCGGCTGCCTGCAAAGAATTTGGCCTGACCATCAGCCTCAAGAAAACGAACATCATGGGACAGGACGTCAGAAATGCTCCATCCATCAATATTGGCGACCACGCTCTGGAAGTGGTTCAAGAGTTCACCTACCTAGGCTCAACTATCACCAGTAACCTGTCTCTCGATGCAGAAATCAACAAGCGCATGGGAAAGGCTTCCACTGCTATGTCCAGACTGGCCAAGAGAGCGTGGGAAAATGGCGCATTGACACGGAACACAAAAGTCCGAGTGTATCAAACCTGTGTCCTCAGTACCTTGCTCTACGGCAGCGAGGCCTGGACAACGTATGTCAGCCAAGAGCGACATCTCAATTCATTCCATCTTCGCCGCCTCCGGAGAATCCTTGGCATCAGGTGGCAGGACCGTATCTCCAACACAGAAGTCCTTGAGGTGGCCAACATCCCCAGCATATACACACTACTGAGTCAGCGGTGCTTGAGATGGTTTGGCCATGTGAGTCGCATAGAAGATGGCAGGATCCCCAAGGACACATTGTACAGCGAGCTCATCACTGGTATCAGACCCACCGGCCGTCCATGTCTCTGCTTTAAAGACGTCTGCAAACGCGACATGAAGTGCTGTGACATTGATCACAAGTCGTGGAAGTCAGTTGCCAGCGATCGCCAGAGCTGGCGGACAGCCATAAAGGCAGGGCTAAAGTGTGGTGAGTTGAAGAGACTTAGCAGTTGGCAGGAAAAAAGACAGAAGCGCAAGGGGAGAGCCAACTGTGTAACAGCCCCGACAACCAATTTTATCTGTAGCACCTGTGGAAGAGTCTGTCACTCTAGAATTGGCCTTTATAGCCACTCCAGGCGCTGCTTCACAAACCACTGACCACCTCCAGGCGCTTACCCATTGTCTCTCGAGACAAGGAGGCCAAAGAGAGAAGAGAGAGAGTGAACTGGCCCAATATTTGCCTGAGAATCTGTAGTTGCAGTTGTCTTAAAGCTGAAATCCCTTCTGTTCTTAAAACAGTCGCAAAAGAAATTTTCTGAAATGCATAATGTTTAACCTCTCATTCCTAAAGTTTAAAAATAATATGCATATACCTATGCCCCCATTTGTTTTATATGGCATCGATACAACCTCCTGCTAATCCTGCCAGTGTCTTGCATAGCTTGCATTGCTGTGAAGCAACTGAAACATAATTGGAATAGTAAATGGAACCCAATTTGCAGCAATCTGGGATACTGCATTTAGTGTGAGACCACCTGGAGGAGGTGTTCTCGCACATCTTTGCCTTCTGGTGCATTGTGACTGTTATCTCAAATGCACAAAACTATCTAATTAACTTGAGTGAAATAGATTGAAACAGGCAATCATGTTTATTTGATTACATTTACACAGGAAGAAGGGCATATAATTATTTGCAACTTTGCACATACGACTATTCTTGTGATTTTCATTCCCAGGGAACCAAAAATTCAAAGCAACTGCCACATCTGACATGTTAAAATCTTTGGCTAGCATTGTTCTTTATAGAGTAGTTGAAACTGTTTTATAAATGTAGATGTTCTACGCATTATCTAGTAGACTAGCTGATCCCACTTACTAATTACAGGCTTTGAAGCTTTGAACCCATTTCACATTTTTGAAACACTGACACATGCACTTCATTTTTAGCTTAGTGTTTTCCTCTCTTCCCAGAAAAAACTTAAATTAACATCAGACAAGGGATTTGAGTCATAGAGTTATACAGCACAGAAACAGGCCCTTTGACCCATCGTGTCTGTGCCGGCCATCAAGCACCTATCTATTCTAATCCCATTTTCCAGCACTTGGCCCCCCTAGCCTTGTACAGAAAGGGTCCCAGCACCGATCCCTGCGGTACACCACTGGTCACAGGCTTCCAATTGCAAAAACAATCCTCGACCATCACCCTCTGCCTCCTGACCCGAAGCCAATTTTGGATCAAATTTGCCAAATTGTCCTGGATCCCATGGGCTCTTACCTTCTTGACCAATCTCCCACCTGACCAAGTGCCCAGCTAAATACTTCTTAAATGTTGTGAGGGTTCCTGCCTCTACCACCTCTTCACGCAGTGTGTTCCAGATTCCAACTGCCCTCTGGGTGAAAAAATATTTCCTCAAATCCCCTATAAACCTCCTGCCCCTTAAATCTATGCCCCCTGGTAATTGACCCCTCCGCTAAGGGAAAATGTTTCTTTCTATCTAACCTGTCTATGCCCCTCATAATTTTGTTTACCTCAATCAGGTCTCCCCCTCAGCCTTCTCTGCTCTAAGGAAAACAACCCTCTCTTCATAGTCTCTCTTCATAGCTGAAATGCTGCAGCCCAGGCAACATCCTGGTGAATCTCCTCTGCACCCGCTCCAGTGCAATCACATCCTTCCAATAGTGTGGTGCCCAGAACTGTACACAGTACTCCAGCTGTGGCCTAACTAGCGTTTTATACAGCTCCATCATAACCTCCCTGCTCTTATATTCTATGCCTCGGCTAATAAAGGCAAGTATCCATATGCCTTCCTAACACATTGTCTACCTGTGCTGCTGCCTTCAGTGATCTATGGACAAGTACACCAAGGTCCCTCTGACGCTCTGTACTTCCTAGGCTCCTACCATCCATTGTATATTCCCTTGCCTTGTTAGTCCCCCCAAAATGCATCACCTCACACTTCTCAGGATTAAATTCCATTTGCCACAGCTCCGCCCATCTTACCAGCCCATCTATATCGTCCTGTAATCTAAGGCTTTCCTCCTCACTATTTACGACACCACCAATTTTCATGTCATATGCAAACTTTTACTGATCATACCTCCTATATTCATGTCGAAATCATTAATGTACACTACAAACAGCAAGGGTCCCAGCACTGATCCCTGCGGTACACCACTGGTCACAGGCTTCCAATCGCAACAACAATCCTCAACCATCACCTTCTGCCTCCTGCCACTAAGCCAATTTTGGATCCAATTTGCCAAATTGCCCTGGATCCCATGGGCTCTTGCCTTCTTGACCAACCTCCCATATGGGACCTTATCAAAAGCCTTACTGAAATCCATGTAGACTACAGCAGCTGCTTAACCCTCATCTGCACTTCTAGTCAACTCCGAGAAAAATTCACTCAAACTTGTTAGACATTATCTCCCCCTGAAAAGGCCATGCTGACTATCCTTGATTAATCCCTGCCTCTCCAAGTGGGGATTAATCCTGTCCCTCAGAATTTTTTCCAATAGTTTCCCTACCACTGATGTTAGACTTGCTGGCCTATAATTACCTGGTTTATCCCTAGTACCCTTCTTGAATAATGGTACCACATTTGCTGTCCTCCAGTCCTCTCCTGTGGCTGAGAGGATTTGAAGATTTGAGTCTGAGCCCCTGCAATCTCCTGCCTTGCCTCACATAGCAGCTGGGTTACATTTAATCTGGGCCTGTGGATTTATCATCTTTTAGGCTCACTAATACCACTAATACTTCCTCCTTTTCAATGCTAATTTGTTCAAGTATATCACAATCCCCCTCCCTGATCTCTACACCTGCATTGCCCTTCTCCATAGTGAACACAGATGAAAAGTAATCATTTAAAACCTCACCTACATCCTCCGGCTCCACACACAAATTGCCACTTTGGTCCCTAATGGGCCCTCGTCTTCCCCTGGTTATCCTCTTGCTCTTAATATACTTATAAAATGCCATGGGATTTTCCTTTATCTTGCCCACCAGTGTTTTTTCATGCCCCCTCCTCACTGCCTAATTACATTTTTAAGTACCCCCCCCCCCCCTCCCCCGCTACACTTTCTATACTCCTCTAGGGCCTCTGCTGTTTTCAGCCCTCTGAATCTGCCATAAGCTTCCTTTTGTTTCCTTATACAGTCCTCTATATCCCTTGGCATCCAGCGTTCCCTGGACTTGTTGGTCCTACCCTTCACCTTTAAGGGAACATGTTGGCTCTGAACTCTCACTATTTCTATTTTAAATGACTCCCACTGGTCTGATGTAGACTTTTCTACAAGTAGCTGCTCCCAGTCCACTTTGGCCAGATCCTGTTTTATCATATTGAAATCGACCTTACCCCAATTCAGTACCTTTATTTCGGGTCCATCTTTGTCCTTTTCCATAACTACCTTAAATCTTATAGAGTTATGGATTGTTTTCCCACTCTGTGTCATCAGAGTGGAAGAGGAGTTGCAGCAGCGTCATGTCGAGGCCAGGAGAATCAGACAGCATGCCAGAGGGCAGAAGCCCAATATTTGTATCGGTCCTATGAGAACCTCTTCATTGAAATGTGCATCTGATGGCTTCACCTTTACTAGGCTGCTTGGCACCTCTCATAACTAAAAGTGACAAGAGCCCTCAATTTTATGATACCGCATCCCTCCAAACTGCCGCAGGAGATCTGTGCGACCTCATGTAGGTGATGGACAATGTTTCATAGAGCCACTAATTTCCTCCAAATGGGTATTCCCGTCAGGCAGCAAAGACACAGATCCAGGGACTTTTTTTTTTATCACTGATTACCTGCAGTGGCAGCTCCTCAGCCTCACTTTCTTCTACCTGCTCTACCAGATGGCATCATAGCAAACCATTTTGGCCCAACATGATGTTGCCATGAAATATTAGTGGCTGGACTTTATCGGGGCCTCAAAGTTGGGATTTGTGGCTGGTGAGGGGGGGAGAGGGGGGCATGAGGATTGCCACAGATAAGGCTCGCCATCGATCTCGATGCTGACAGGGCCCGTCCTGATCTTGCCGGCGGTAGAGAGGTCTCATGGCGGCCCACCCGCCACTCAGCGACGGGACCCAGATTTGAATATTCAAATAAATTAACTCACCTGCATTAATGATGTTCCTGTCGCCTCCTGAAGTGCTGCCGTGATCTTCATCCTGGCGGCCGGCACTGCCGCGCTTTCAAATCCCCATCCGGGGAAATGAGGCGCAACACCTGTGGGGAGGGGGGGAGGAGGTAAGTTTCTCAGGACGGGAGTGGGGAGCGGGGTCAAACTCTTTGGATTGTTGGGGGGATGATGGGAAGGGTTTGAGGGTTAAAGTTATTCAAGATTGGGGGGGTGGGGGGAAGATCGCAATCTGAGTCAACGTTTTTTTTGGTGGGAAAGGGCTATTAATGACTTGATTATTCCTTGGGGGTGTGGGTGGGGAGAGTGCAGATGTAATGTAATGTGTAAATTAAATGTTAACACTTCGGTCCCTTTAAAATTAAAATTTCTTCAAAGGGCTTGATGCCCTTCAAAAATGGTGCCGGTGCCTATGCAGTGGCGCTGGACACCGTTGCCGGGGACTGCTCACCCACCCCCTCCATGTCATTGCGGGGGGTGGCGGTCCACCCCGGCCATGTTAATGAGCCACCGCGTATAAGATCGTGGCGGCTCTGCGGAGTAAAACCTGTGCGTACAGGCCGCTATCTTTTATGGCAGCGGCAACATTGAATCCAGCCCCAGATGTGTGGAAAAGACCACACCATATGAGTGCTCCCCTTCCTGAAAGTGACAAAGCACAAGATAAGCACCACCTATTCCAAACAAAATATTGATTTTATTTACAGAAAAATAATTCAATATACAACCAAATTATACAACTTGCTAATCTTTCTCAGCACTGTGCTTTCCTGCCATGCCTAACCATTTTTTGACAGGAACTGCGCATACTGCTGTCCTAAGATTTGGCAGTATCACTCACAAGGACTTCAGCCACCACTAGTCCTGGATCCTAGATCTACAGCCCCATTGATTTAGTGCTGGCATTTAGACAGGTGTTGGGTTACCTACCTGGCCCTGGCAGGATGACACTGATAACTACCTCCTCCAGCTATGGTGGTGTGTCTGCCCATGAGGACCATGATCTTCTACTTATAGGGTGGAGGTGGTGAGATCATTGAATTTTTTCTGCACTGCTATCCTGGAAGAGAGGGAGTTGGTCAAGAACGCCAGTACCATCTCCCTTCAGGTGCCACAAATCAGTTCTTTGTCAAATTTGGAGAGGACCATTCCAAGAGACTGTGCTTCCTCTCCACAACCTCATCTAAAGAAGCATCAAAGTCCTACTCTTCGAAGATCACTGTTTTGCTTTTTCTGCCTGCTTGCCCAGGGGGCAGAGGTGCCACCTGCATTTTTTTTTTAGTCTTTCATGGGATGTGGGCTTCACTGGCCAGGCCAGCATTTGTTGACCATCTCTAATTGCCCTTGACAACTGAGTGGCTTGCTAGGCCATTTCAGAGGGCAGTTAAGAGTCAACTACATTGAACCAGGTAAGGATGGCAGATTTCCTTCCCTAAAGGACATGAGTGAACCAGATGGGTTTTATGACAATCGTTGATGGTTTCATGGCACAATTACTGAAACTAGCTTTTAATTCCAGATCTTTATTAATTGGTTGAATTTAAATTCCATCAGCTGCCATGGTGGGATTTGAACCCGTGTCCCCAGGGCATTACCCCAGGCCTCTGGATTACTAGTCCCATGACACTTCTGCAATGCCACCATCCTCCATTGCCATTCTTCTGCCAGCATAGAATAAAGATGTGGATTATAGAAGCTGTGGAGATATTTGACCAGAGCCGGGAGAAAAAATATTCCCCGGGTTATACTGAAGACTGGATTCTGCATGGATCTTTGAAATTAAATTACACTGATATTGAAGTTTCCTGGGAGTTCTGTTGCTTACACTTGTTTGACACGTGAACTCTGCTGGTACTTACGCTAGTTCTTATGCTAATTAACTTACCCAGGAAATTTGCATGGAACCTCCTCTGCTGTTGAATGATATAACTTTCCAGAGCAATGATGGCATAACCACAACATAACTAACATTGAGGAAATTCAAAGAACAAAGAACAGTACGGCACAGGAACAGGCCATTCGGCCCTCCAAGCCTGCGCCGATCTTGATGCCTGCCGAAACTAACACCTTCTGCACTTCCGGGGCCCATAACCCTCTATTCCCTTCCTATTCATATATTTGTCAAGATGTCTCTTAAACGTCGCTCTAGTATCTGCTTCCACCACCTCCCCTGGCAGCAAGTTCCAGGCACTCACCACCCTCTGTGTAAAAAACTTGCCTCGCACATCCCCTCTAAACTTTGCCCCTCGCACCTTAAACCTATGTCCCCTAGTAACTGACTCTTCCACCCTGGGAAAAAGCTTCTGACTATCCACTCTGTCCATGCCGCTCATAACTTTGTAAACCTCTATCATGTCGCCCCTCCACCTCCGTCGTTCCAGTGAAAACAATCCGAGTTTTTCCAACCTCTCCTCATAGCTAATGCCCTCCAGACCAGGCAACATCCTGGTAAACCTCCTCTGTACCCTCTCCAAAGCCTCCACGTCCTTCTGGTAGTGTGGCGACCAGAATTGCACGCAATATTCTAAGTGTGGCCTAACTAAGGCCATCTAACGAAACATTGAGAGCGTTGAACCTCTGGACAGTATGTGGCAGTATCCTTCGTAACGTCATCATGAAAACTATAGGAAGAGATGGATCTAATGCAGTTAATTATGCCAACAACTGGGTCCATTTTAGTAAACTGATAGTGAAATAGTTATTTTATCTGACCCTACTATCAAAAGGATGATGTTTCCCCTCTGTTTCCTCATGCAAGTTGCCTTTAGTCATATGTAATAGTGGGTATCAGCAGATTATTTGGATGGGAGCAGGCATCACAAATAAAGTTTAATTCCAGGTGTATGACCCACCTGCTCTGTTTTCCTCTACACGTTCCACTTAGTTGGTCCTTTATGCCCAAGTGCAATAACAGGATGATTTATCTCAACATTTCCTTTGTAAATAAAATCAAAGTTAATATTAAAGCGTCCATAGCGAAGGCTCTTTCAATCCTTCTGCTATCCAATTAAGTTACTGTTTAGTAAATCTCTAAAGCTTTATGTCCCTGTGCAAAAGGTTGGTCTGTGATTGAGCCTCCTTGTTTAAATCTGCTGTAAGTGATGTACATGCCTGTGATCAGATCAGTATTTCACACTCTGCTGTTACTTATACATACACTGATCTGGAAAGTTCTTTCCTTTACTCCATTCCTGGAAGCAGAAACTTCTGCTGAGGCCCCACCAATGTGGCTATTCTTTATGCAAGAATCCAGACTGATTGTTGGCAGGCTCCATCACTGCAGAGCATCACAACTAAACCTGGTCCTGCAAAAGCCATTTGATAACAATCAGTTGTTATCTTCCCAGTTTAGAGAGACCGAGACTAATTCCTTCTCCGCCCACTGCTCCCTGAGTGGAATTGAGCAAACTTGCTCATTTAAATCTGACACATTCCTGATTGGCATCACACTGGGCAATGCATTTACTCACTCTGCTGACAATTTGCCATTTGATAGAACTTTGAGTGCTCAAAACAAGTGTTAGATTGAGCACTACTCATAATTTAGATTGAACTGTATTTGCATAATTATTGATGAATTTTTATATTTATGTGCAATTTGACTTAACTGCAACCAATCGAGTGTTATGTTCAGTTCTGATATTTGATTTGACATAATGATGGAACAAGTGCTTCACTTTGGCACTGTATGTGTTGTGGCAAAGATAAATGTGAAATGAATGTGAAGGTTCTTAGTTTTCCAAATTTAGATCACAATAATAAGTGGAGGCCTCCCCTCCCTCACATCAAGGTAATGAATAGATTAGTATTATTATTCTAATAGGCCAAAAATGGCTGCTTTGTCCACTATTCTGAATATAAACATGTGCCATCGAAATCAGTTTAAGTTTTTTAGCATTAGTGTTCAACCTGTCCCCTTAACAAAAAGGACAATGTCATTTGCCAGACAAAGGCAGATGTAGCACAAGGTTTTTGAAAATCAGGCTATTGGTTTGGTATAATTGTGGTGTATGGAGAGCTTGCTTTAGTTCACTTTATTATGTGGATAATGACACCTTAATGGCTTCATTTTTTTTGTTCTGTCCCTTGCTTCTTTCATGTGATATAGTGATATCACGTTGAGGTGAGAATTTGTTTTGTCTTGTTTAAGTATCTCCTCATTTTTCAAATATATTTCAATTTTGCTGTGGTGTGAACTTAATTCTTTTAAATAGCAATGACTGTCTTTAAGGCAATGATTGTGGTCCTCGAGATATAGTTGTATATTTTGGAAATTAAGTGTAATTAATAAGCATATTTCAGACCTGTTTAACCCTATGAAATCCAACAAATATGCCAGAAGTAGTGGGGAGAAGGCTAGATTAAGACTTCATGCCAGAAAGTGTGAGCTTTTTCATAAAACAATTAAACATGCCAAACTGTTTAGTAATTGTAAATTGGAAACTGCACATTAGTGAGTGGTTAATGCACTTCGTCCAGGATCAGGAAGGATGAATCCTTAATTGATCATGCTGTTAAATGCAGACATTCTAAATTACATTAGGAGAGTTTTTTCTGCCAGGTAATCACAATTATTATTCAAAAGATGATTATTGAAAATGGAGCTTTTGGCTTATTTTATTCTACATTTCACTTATTAACATGACATTCAGTCCATTAAATAAACCCACTTGCATGCTTACCTAACCTAGTACATCCAAAAATGTGGTATGGGTATCACAGCATCAAAAGAAAGTTTCTTTAATTGTTAGGTTTAATTTAGCAAAATGCAAACAAACACTAAAACTGCATCGATCAACCATAGTATTTAACAGTCATTGACTGATGGAGACTGGAGAATGAACATATGAGTAATGAATGGATCATGAAGTTCTAACCTGCTGATTAAATGGCCAAATATAACCCATTGATAAACACAATTGAATTACTTTCAGGGTCATTACACCTGTGTCAATCTGACTCTGGGGACTTCCTGCAATAAAATAAAAGCCTAATTTAAAAACGGACTAAAAATCTAATCAGATCTATTAAAAAAACAATGAAAATACATTGGGAGACGTAGGGGTTGATTTTAAGTATCCCTGCTGGGCACCAAATGGGCAGTATAAAGGTCGGGCGCCCATTTTACACCCCATCCAAAGTTGTTTTTCATTGACTTCAAAAGAAAGAAAAATTGGTTAAGATGTAAATTATGCAGTGAACCCACTGCTGCCACTTTCCGGCTTGTGAGAACAGTTAAAATCAACCCCATAGAGTCTGTTCAAAGAGCCGAGGAATTACTCCATGGGCTCTACAATGGAGATTTCCATTTAAAAGAGCATAAATTGCATTGCAAAGAAATGAAGTAATAAACCTCACTGTTACAAAGCAGAACAAATGCAGCAGGTTTAAGGATGTATTATTTTATTTTTCACAGCTGGATGAAGAAGCCTCGCTGTGGTGTGCCTGACCAGTTTGGCAGCAACGTTAGATTTAGTGTTAGAAGAAAACGTTACGCATTAACTGGGCAGAAGTGGCATCATAAACATATCACCTACAGGTACCTATACTCACAAATCATCAAATAAGCAGCTTCGCAAAATATTCATTGGGAAGTGTACTGTAAAGATGAAAAGGAAAAAATGTCTCAGTGCTGTTAATCTGAAATGTATGCAGAACATGCTGGAAATGCACAACCTGTTAGCATCTGAAAGAGAAGGAACTAAGACAAGGGTTCCACTTGAAACACTATTTTCACTTTTAGGCAGTGACCTGCCTTTTCCTTTATAGTTTCAGTGATCTGTAAAATATTACTTGCTTGGAATCTAGCAGCAACTTGTTTGTCACTAACAAGTAATATTGATTTTCTGTGGGGTATGTGTAAACCTGCATGTATGCCAGCAAACTATTATATATTATTTCAGGAGCAAAATAACACGGTCAGTTGTCGGGTGAAAATAAATATGTTATTGCTGCCCTGTTTTGCTGTCGGCACTTGCGTTCAGTTGTTTGAGACTGAAATTGTTTGAATGTCATTTTGACAAGAAGACATAATGATGACTAGTCTCCCAAGACTGGAAGATGTGGTAAAATGTAAACATTTTCACCAGAAGGGTATTTTTCTCACTTTGGATTCTTGGGAGCAAGTCTAACCTGCTGTTAATGCATATCAGAAATTTGGATGTGTAGTTTTGCATAAATTAATTTGAAAGGGAAGAGATACTCAACAAACAGAGATACTCAACATTCAATAGCTCTGGTTTAGAATAATATTGTGCATCGATTGTCAGTCCAACTTGGCTAGTGAGCTGCCAACTTTTTTGGCAGGTTAGATACAATCCACATGTATTCCTAAGTTTCAGGATAAAATAGTCTGTCTGTTTCAGTCACGTAATACAAAAAAGAAAATAAAAGTTTATAAAACATCAGATGTACATTTTATGGATTCTGAATAAACTATAGCCATCGCAGGTACAACTTTTTAATATATACTCAACGTTGTTCAAGATTTTTCCAGCATCGAGGATGATGAAAACTCCCAAGCATTTGCCTTCTGGGATCCTCTAGTTCAGTAACTGTTAAATACAAAGTCAAATTAGTAAGAAATCATGGCTGAATTTTATGGGCTCCTGGAGACAAGTTCGGAGGCTGTAGGCCCATAGAAATGTGGTGGGAGGCTGGGGGAGCAGAGGTCCTGTTGCACATCGCACTGGAATTTAGTCAGGGGTGAGATAGGACGGGATGATGGCCTTTCCGCCCAGAGGCCAATTAAAACACTTAAGTGGCCCATTGCCAGCCTCTTAAGGGCCTCTTCCTGCTGCTGCTCGGAAATGGGATTTTACCAGCAGCAGTGGGGTGCCTCCACCGTGCAGTGAGGTCACCTAGTAAAACAAAGCAACCTCCCTGTGGTTGGGGGGAGGGGGGTGCCTCCTTCAATGGCAATCTGTGGCCCATGGAGATCCTGCACTGGGAAAAACTCCATCTATGTTAATCCCCCTCCCCTGCACTAAATGCTCACCCTCCCCCACGCCTCACTGGGGCTTGCCAGTCTGGCCCTGGCAACCCCACCTCACTCACCTTGGTTCTGGACTCCAGAGCTGAGCCTCGGTCCAAGGCTTCTTGCAATATCAGTAGTGGCCACTGCTTCCAGTGACAACTGCTGATACTAATGAGCTGCCAGCCCTCTGATTGGTTGGCAGCTCTTGGAGGTGGGATCCCCATTTTTAAAGGGACGGAGATCCCGGTGCTGGGCAATTAAGTACCTGAGCGCTGTTAGATCACACTGGGAGGGGCTTTGAAAGGCCGAGGTGGGGTTTCGCTCAATTATTTGGCCCAGCGCCCAGAGCCCCGCCAGCGCAACAAAATCCAGCTCCACAAGTGGATTAAGATTGTGTTGGGTGTTTAATTGATTCTTAAGATATGGGCATCACTGGCAAGGTCAGCATTTATTGCCCATCCCTAATTGCCCTTGAGAAGGTGGTGGTGTGCTGCCTTCTTGAACCTCTGCAATCCATGTGGTGTAGATACACCAATAGCGCTGTTAGGGAGGGAGTTTCATGATTTTGACTCAGCACCAGTGAAGGAACAGGAATATAGTAAGAGATGGAGTGGGGCCTATTAGGGACAAAGAGGGTAATATATGCTTAGAGGCACAGGCCAAGGCTAGAATACTTAATGAGTACTTTGTATCAGCATTTACTCAGGGGAAGAGGAATCTGACAAAATATCAATCGAAGCAGAGAGAGTAGAGGCAATGGATAGGGTAAAAACTGAGAGTGAGGAGGTACTGTCAAGGTTGGCTATGCTTAGGGAAGATAAGCCACCTGGTCCAGTAAGCTTGCATCCCAGGGGGCAAAAGGAAGTTGGAGTGGTGATAGTGGAAGGACTTGCCATAAACTTACAATCTTCCCTAGATATGCGGGAGATACCAGAGGATTGGAGAGTGGCAAATGCGACACCCTTATTCAAGAAAGTGTGTAACGACAGTCCTAGCAACTATAGGCCAGTTAGTTTAACATCATAATCAGGGACTTGGAGAGGTTCGAGTTAATCAAGGATAGCCAGCACACATTTGTAAAAGGCAGATCATGCTTGACTAATCTAATTGAATTTTTTGACGAACTAACTGAGAAGCTTAATGAAGAGAATGCTGTGGATGTTGTCTATTTGGATTTTAAGAAAGAATTTGGGGCGGTAATTGACCAGATTGGATTGTCCTGCTTTTTGTGGACAGGACATACCTGGGCAATTTTTCACAGTGCCGTGTAGATGCAATTGTTGCAGATGCACTGGACCAGCTTGATTCAGGATGCGGCTAGTTCTGGAGCACAAGTTTTCAGTACTGCTGTCAGGGCTCATAGCCTTTTCTGTATCCAGTGCCTTCAGCCATTTCTTGCTATTACGTGGAGTGAATCGAATTGTCTGAATTTATGATGATGGCATTTATGATGATGGCGATCCCAGGAGGAGGCTGAGTTGGATTATCCACTCGGCACTTCAGGTTGAAGATGGTTGCAAATGCTTCAGCCTTGACTTTTGTATTGACGTGCTGGGCTTCCCCACCATTGAGGATGGTAATGTTTTTGGAGCCCCTTCATCCAGTTAGTTGTTTAATTGTCCACCACCATTCACAACTGGATGTGGCTGTGCAATAGTAACAAACATGATAGCATGTTCTGATGTAATTCCTTTATTTTATTTTAACAAATATTAATATATGAATGGGTTAAAATAGAAGAAAAAACTTCATATGAATACTCTAATAGATTTACTGCAAATATCACATAATGTAATTCCAAAGCAATGGATTCATCAGGGTGAATCTTATTAACTGATGCAGCTTAAGAGTTGAAAGTTCAATAGTGCTGGCTGCTTTCTCTGATGCTGGCAGATATTTATTTTAAAGTTAACTTCATTTGAATGAATATCTGATAATAAGAAATTAATCCTTAGAATGTCTCAAACTGCTTCACAGCCATAAAATTATGTTTTGAAGTGAAGTTACTGTTAAGTAGACAAACATGGCAGCCAGTTTGCACACAAGAAGATACCATGAGCAGAAATAAACTGGTGAATCTGGGGATCTACAGACAGCTTGATGCAGCCGCACACGAAGATGATCATCAGGTTGAGGGCGACGTTGGGTACATTTTTCCCGCCCTTATCCAGAGGTTAGAACATCGTGTCCCTCCAGACCCAGTCCATTTTGGATCTTCAGATAAAGTGGAAAATGGCTCGGGTGACCGCCACGGCGCAGGAGTGTGGTATGGGCCAGACCTGCGCCGCGTACAGCAACAGCGTGAGCGCCTCGCACCTGATGACTAGGTTCTTACCCACAATGGAGAGAGATTACCACCCATTGATTGAGACTACGCTACTGATGTTTGTGTAGAGCAGTTTGATCCAATTGCAGATTCCCTCCCCAAACCCCATTTTGGAAAGCACGTCCATCATGTAGGTGTGCGATGTCCTGTCAAAAGCTTTCTCCTGGTCCAGGCTAATGAGCCAGGTGTCCACCCTCCTGTCCTGTACATCGGCGATCGTAACCCTGAGTAGCGCGAGACTATCAGAGATCTTCCTGCCAGGTACAGTGCAGTCTGGTCAGGGTGAATCACCAACTCCAGAGCAGACTTGACTCGACTGGCTATGACTTTGGACAGAATCTTGTAGTCGACATTAAGCAGTGAGATGGGCCGCCAATTTCTGATTTCTGCCCTCGCCCCGTTCCGCTTGTACCGACCCATCCTGACCAGATGCATCTACGCTGCGCTCCGTCTGCAGGTTTGCTGAAGACGTCGTGCAGCTTGGCATCTTTTACTTTTTCCATTAGGAATCTGGACATGGCGTCCAGTTTGCTGTCATCACTTCCGGATCGTCCAGCTGCGTCGATGATGCAGTTGAAGTCACCGCCTAGAATGACTGGCCTGGACGTCGCCAGCAGCAGTGGGAGCTGCTGGAAGACGGTCAGCCACTCGCTGCATTGAACCGGGGCGTACACGTTGATCAACCGGAGCAGAGCATTGTTGTCCATTACATCTGCTACGAGGAGGCGACCACCCACCACCTCCTTAACTTCGGAGATGTTGAAGTTACCTCCCCGCAGCAGAATACCCAGGCCGGAGGAATGGGAATCATTACTCCCTGACCAGATCGATGGCCCGTGGGACCACCATCGCGACCACTGCCTGTAGGTGCTGAGGTGTCCTGTAGAAACAGTAGGTCAGCTTTGACCTTGGCAAGGTAGTCCAAGGTTGAAACACATTGCGTAGTGGATTTAATGCAACGCACGTTAATTGAAGTAATCTTTATACCCATTTTTAAGTTAGTTGTTGCTTCCCACACCATTTGTCCTTGCTAGTCCCAGTCCTTCGGTATGTTCCTGCATACCCATAGTGTACGCAAGCTGTTTCATGTTCGTTGGGCTCAGAAACCCCTCCTGGTTTCTCATGCAGGGTTTGTTCCGCTGGGGTGACATAGGTGGTTGGGGGGGAGGGTGGTCTTGTAGGCAG